>NC_072768.1:38746059-39103559 GCF_022539595.1 Amphiprion ocellaris
TTTTCCAAAATAAGATAAAGACTGTCCCAGGTGACTTTAAACTTGCCCAGAATGACTTAAAACTGTCCAAAATGACAGAAATGAATAATTATTGGACCTTGAAAATGGAAAAAAAAAAGTGCAAAATCTTCAAACCAGGCTGGTACGTTGTCCCCATAAACTTCCTGTAAATGTTTATATATGGATGGATCCATATTTCTACTAAAATCCAGTCTTTGGTCCACAGTTCACCAACTTTTGAGGCTCTAACATCAGTAGAATCTGATCTGTGGAAAGTTTGACCAGACAAGGTTCCAGTTTTTAGATATTTACACTAAATGTTGATGTGGACTCATTGGTAGGAAACAGAACCTGGTGTTCATAGAAGTCTAGATGTTGGTGTTCATGGAGGTCTAGATGTTGGTGTTCATGGAGGTCTAGATGTTGGTGTTCATAGAGGTCTAGATGTTGGTGTTCATAGAGGTCTAGATGTTGGTGTTTGTAGAGGTCTAGATGTTGGTGTTCATAGAGGTCTAGATGTTCATAGAGGTCTAGATGTTGGTGTTCATGGAGGTCTAGATGTTGGTGTTCATAGAGGTCTAGATGTTGGTGTTCATAGAGGTCTAGATGTTGGTGTTCATGGAGGTCTAGATGTTCATAGAGGTCTAGATGTTGGTGTTCATGGAGGTCTCGATGTTGGTGTTCATAGAGGTCTAGATGTTGGTGTTCATAGAGGTCTAGATGTTGGAGTTCATGGAGTCTAGATGTTGGTGTTCATAGAGGTCTAGATGTTCATAGAGGTCTAGATGTTCATAGAGGTCTAGATGCTGGTGTTCATAGAGGTCTAGATGTTCATAGAGGTCTAGATGTTCATAGAGGTCTAGATGTTCATAGAGGTCTAGATGCTGGTGTTCATAGAGGTCTAGATGTTCATAGAGGTCTAGATGTTCAAAAAAATGCACTTTTTTCCAATTACAATGGGCACTAATTGTTATTTATTTAATTTTTTGACAATTTTGAGTCATTTTGGACAAATTTGGTGTTTTTGGACCAGTGTCACGTAAACAAAGCAAGAAAAAAGTGTAACTTGTCCTTCCATGCTTGTCAAATCCAAGATTTTACTCATGTAAAGCCTCAACAGTTGGTCAAATGTCGACCAAAGACTGTATTTTAGTAGAAATATGGATCCATCCATAAATTTGGTGCTTTTTTTTCATTTTCAAGGACCAATAATTAAAAATGTTTCCTCTGCTGGATCCATTCAATCATTTAAATCTGATAGAAACTATTCTGTCTTCATCACATTTCGTGACTGTTGGAGTTTGATTTCTGGAGATATTGAACAATTAAAATGGCTTCACAGGTGTTTTTCCACAAAAAATTCCCAGATCTAAAGCCATGAAATTCTCAAAATTCAGCCAAAAATCTTTTACAGAACTTAATTTTGGGTCCCAAATATCAAATACGTGAACAAAATCTGGGCCCACTATCTAAAACCTTCCCCTCGTCCCCCCAGACGGTGTTGATGGACCAGGTCCGCTTCCAGGAGATGCAGCAGGAGGCCGATCAGCTGGTTCTTCTGTCCTCTGTGCTGCTCATCGTCTACACCACGGCAGGAGAAGCCATCTCAGGCCTGCCGGGTCTGATGGAGACCCTGAAAAACACCGTCAGCGTCATGCTAGCAGACATGCACTCACCGTAGGTTTATCTTCTAGTTAGGACCGGTTTTACAGCTTGTTTCAATGTTACATTGCTGCACAGCTGATGTTTCTTACTTCTTGTCTGCAGGTCTTTTAGTTTACAGGATGCTTTAGCGACCGTCGGGGAGAAACTGTGTGTTGAACTGAGTCAGTGTCTTAGTCAGCATGGATTCTCTCCGTTCTCAGCTGACAGAAGCAGCATTTTGAAGGGACAAATCTCAGCCACCGTCCAACCCGACAACAAAGTCCGCAAGCTGATGGGTAAGACCAGAGTCAACAATGGTGACCTATATATACCCACAGTAACTTCAGTATATTTAATGAGTTCTACCTTCATACTGAGAATATTTCCAGAGTTCCAGGTCCTTGAAGTCCATAGAAAGTTCTAGAGTAGACCTACTGACAACTGTCCAGTTGTTGGTAGGTCTACTCTAGAACTTTCTCCAGGTGTCGGTAGGTCTACTCTAGAACTTTCTCCAGTTGTTGGTAGGTCTACTCTAGAACTTTCTACAGTTGTCGGTAGGTCTACTCTAGAACTTTCTACAGGGGACGTTCTCCTTTCCTGCTTCCAGTCTTTAAGTTTAGTCTCACTTAGAACATTCCAGGTCCTCGAAGTCCATAGAGGTGGGTTCAGATTTATCACTTTTAAATGGACTTTTTCCATCATTTCAGAGCCTCAGAACTTCAGTTGTAGTTTTGTGTGCTATTCAAACTGTGATATATCCAAGATTATATACATAAATGCTCAAAAATGGTCAAAATTAACTTAAAATGGTCCCTGGAGGAGACCATTTTTTCAGAATTTGTTAAAATGACACAGAAATGGTCAAATATTACCCAAAAATAGCTTAAAATGACTCACAAATTGTTCAAAGTGGTCTGAAAAAATCACCAAATATGATATAAAATTGTCCAAAATGACTTGAGAATTGTGCTGAACAAAAAACTAATTTTGTCTTTAGAGTGTGACCCCTTTGGTTGCAGTTTCTAACCTCAAACCTGTTTTCTGTTGATCAGAAATTGCTCAAGATTACACACAAATCTCAGTTCCTCCAAATTTGTCCAAAATGGCCCCCCAATTTTTTTTTTTTTTTGAAATGACACAAGAAATGTAGAAAATTACTTAAATTAGCTTCAATTTGTAACCAGGGAAGTAGGGGGGAAGTAGTATAAATGTTATGTATATTTTTTTGTCTCAAATGTGAGTTTTTCTTTTTCTTTTTTTAATCAAAAAGTGGTTAAATTACATTTAAGTCATCTAAAATTACACACAAATTGTCCCAAGTTTCTTAAGATTTGACCAAAATGACTCAGAAATTGTTCAAAAAAATTGTCTAGAATTACTTAAAATTGTTGAAAATGACTCAAAGAATTGCATGAAAGTTGTCCTAAATTACTCAGATTTGTCCAAAGTGACTCAAAATTTATCTTTTTTTGTTCCTGTGTGTTTAGATTGTGGCACTTGGATGGATGTAAAACTGATCTGGTTGCAGAGTTCCAAAATTAGACAAACTGTCCAAAAAGATTCATATATTGAAATAAATGCTGGAAAATTGTTAGAAATGATGCAAAAATGACCAGAATTACTCAAATTGTTGTCAGTAGTGTGAAAGTTCTCCAAATTTACACAAAAATGATCCAAAATTGCTCAAATTTGTCAAGAATGACTCAAATTTTGTGTAAATATTTCATCTTCAGACTGAGACACCTGGATGGATGTAAAACTGATCTGGTGTCAGTTTTTACCAGAACTCAGGTGTGTTTTTCCTCCTAAATGTCCTGGTTCTATCTGCTGGACTGATGAAGTTCTGAGGATCAGAAATGATGGAAAAAGTCCATTAAAAAGTGATAAATCTGGACCCACCTCTATGGAACTCTGGAAATATTCACAGGATGAAGGTAGAACTCTGATCATTATAAAGTTACTGTCGATGACTAACGCGGTTCTTCTTCTTCTTCTCTCAGAGTCTCGGGTTCAGAGCTACCTTTTAGCTTCTCTGGAGTCGAGTCAACATCAGACTCCTCCTCCTCTTCCTGGAGGTTTGGTTCCGGTCAGCCGGGAGTTGAAGGAACTCGCCGTTCGCTTCAGTCGCCTCGTCAACTTCAACAAGCTGGTGTTCTCTCCGTTCTACCAGAAGATCCTGCAGGAGATCCTGACGTCTGGGGAGGTTCCCAGCAAAGAGACTTAAACACTGAAGGTTGAAAACATTTGACCTAGAATCAGAAAACATCAGAAAACATGTCTTCGCGTTCACTCAGTGTTGTTGATTTGATTAAACGTCAGACCTCATAGTCGTGACCTTTGGATGTCCATCAGACATAACGTTCAGCATTACTAGCAGGTCTGGTCATCATTGGAAATAGTTCGATATCTGAGCCGACACCTGTGATTTAGTGTAGTTACCCTGCAGACTATACACAGAAACTACATAAAACCTTAGAGTAGGAGTCAAATTTTAAAACATTTAAGTCAAAATAAGGTGAGAAAGACGACAGACTAGAGCCTGTATTTATCAAGTGTCTCCAATATTTAATTAATGCTCCAAACTCAGTAAAAATCTCCTGTATTTTAGTTACATTTCCCAAGAAATCGCAACAAGTCTACTTCCCTTGATATTTAAAGGTCCCATATTTTGCCCATTTTTCTTCAATTTATCAAAATCTGTCTTTTTTTTTTAAACTCAAAATACTACAGAGGTGGTTGATTTCACCACAGTTTCTGGTTTTATTCCTGTTCTAAATGGGCTGTTTCAGTGTCTGTAGCTTTAAATGAGCTGCTTCTGGCCCCCCCCCCTTCAGGAAGAAGACTCTCTCTGCGTCTGTGATTGACAACGTGGGGAAAAATGACCACATGGAACCTTTAATTACAAACAATTTTACATCCATCCAGGTGTCATGCCATGAAAGTGGTCCAAAATGACAAACAAACTGAGAAAATTGTCCAGGAATTCCCTGAATTGCTGAAGTGACTCAAAAAAATGTTCAAAATGACAGAGAAGTTGTCCAAAATTACTCGAATTTGTCTAAAATATCCTGAAATTTGTCCAAACACCTGGAGTGGAACAGAGCACATCCATTAAAAGTTAGTCAAAATGACATGACATTTTTTTTCAAAAATTTAATTGAAATTGTCTTAAATTTTTAAAAAGTGTCCAAAAAAAAAAAAAAAAAAAATTGTCCACAATGATGCACAAATTACCCAAAAATACTCAAAAATTGTAAAAATGGCTCAAAAACGTCCTAAACGACTCCAGAAAAACCCATGAAAGGTCCCATATTTTGCCTTTTTTCAGTAAATTTATCAAAATCTGTTAGTTTTTTAGCTCAAAATACGACAAAATTTTTTGATTTTGCCACAGTTTCTGGTTTTATTCCTGTTCTAAATGGGATGTTTCAGTGTCTGTAGCTTTAAATGAGCTACTTCTGGCCCCACCCCCTTCAGGAAGAAGACTCTCTCTGCATCTGTGATTGACAACGTGGGGAAAAATGACCACATGGGACCTTTAATTACAAACAAAAAATGGAACTTCACATAACTTCAGTATTTAAGTTATTAATGATCCTCTGAACAGGTTTCTCCACAAAGAAAGTGTTTGTTTTTTTTAAAGTTTATGTGTTTACACAATGAAAAAAAATGCAAATTTAGCACCACAGCATGACTTTTTAGACATCTCCTTTTTGACAAATAATAAAAATATGTTGTTAAAAGTGAGAGAAAAAGCCAGAAAGCCAGAAAACAACAGAAAAACACAGAAATGTAGCTCCAATAACCTCTAAATACACAGATAAACAAACCGTGACTACATGATGCCATGAAGTTCAAGATAGAATAAGAAACATCTTTAACTGTAGCCTAAAAACTGACAAAGAAGATGGTGATTTCAGTGTCGTATGCAATAAATGTCATCATCTAGAAGCTCTAAATGTAACAAAATGTGTGTATGCATCAATCCTGGAGCCTGTTTAGATACAGAAAGAGTTAATAAAGCTATTAAAATGCTTTTAGTTCATAGACAGAACGTACTTCTACCATGAGACATTTGATAAATACAGATCTTAACCATATATTCAGTATAGAACAGTTTTAAACTTGATGCTGCTTTTTAATTCTAAGCAACAGTTTGCTCTCAAGCTGAAGAGAATAAACAGACGGCTGCATGTTGTGATTTACTCTGGAACTGTAGAAGAAACCAGAATCAGAAAGCCTTCAATAATCCCTGCAGGGACAGAACACTTTATAACAGCTGCTCAAATATGTGGAAGCTGCTAAAAGATACATGAACAGAAGAAAGCAGCGAGGTCAGATTTAGTTCAGGGTTTACTTATTTATGATTTGGAACCCAAAACTGAGTTCTGTGAAATATTTGGGATGCATTTTGAGAGTTTTAGAGGTTTCAGACCAGGGTTCAACGTCTCCAGAAATAAAACTCCAGCAATCATGAAATGTGGTGAGAACTCAGAGGATATATTTTAATTATTGGTCTTTGAAAATCGAGAAAGTTTTTAAATAATGGTGGTATAGTGTCTCCATAAAGTTCCTGTAAGTGTATACATATGGATGGATCCATGTTTCTACTAAAATCCAGTCTTTGGTTGACATTTCTCCAACTTCTGAGGCTTTAACATCAGTAGAATCTGATGTGTTAAAGTTTGACCAGACAAGGTTCCAGGTTTTTTTTTTTTTGCTATTTTCACCAAAAACCTGTCAAAATGATTCAAAATCAATCTAAAATAACTTGAAACTTGTCCAAAATGACTAAATATTTGTATTATATTTGGATATATTTTGTATAATATTTGAACACCAACATCTAGACCTCTATGAACACCATCATCTAGACCTCTATGAACATCTAGACCTCTATGAACATCTAGACCTCTATGAACACCAACATCTAGACCTCTATGAACACCAGGTTCTGTTTCCTACCAATGAGTCCACATCAACATTTAGTCTAAACGTCTAAAAACTGGAACCTTGTCTGGTCAAACTTTCCACATATCAGATTCTACTGATGTTAGATCCTCAAAAGTTGGTGAAACGTCGACCAAAGACTGTATTTTAGTAGAAACATGGATCCATCCATAGATATACACTTAAAGGAACTTTATGGATACAATACAAACCTGGATTGAATATTTTACACTTTTCTCCTTTTTAAGCACCAATACTTTTTTCAGTCCTCTCTTGGAGCCATTCATTCTCTTAGATCTAGCAGAGACTATTCAGTCTGAGTCCTCAATAAGTTTCATGGATGTTGGAGTTTAGTTTCTGGAGATACTGAACCCTTAAAATGGCTTCTCAGGTGAGATGTATTGGTGAGAGTGGAAATGGAATTCCTACGTCTGAAAAACATGTAAAATCCTCAACATCCAGGCTACATATTTGACAGATCACAGTTCTTGGTGAGACAGTGGAGCAACATGTTTCCTGAATTCTGTCTGATCTGTGTTGGAGGGAAGTAAAAATAACAAAATATTACAGATAAAAGGAAAATGATCCAAATAAAAGGTACTGAAGGGAAACCAGTCTGGTGTTATGGACCAACTTGAACTGTAGCTGCTTTGATTAGTTCATTTTTAAACTCTGTTCACTTATTTATAACTTCTGTATTTCATTTTGTTCTGCTTTTGGGTCCAATATTCTTCATGTGTGTTTTGTTTTTTGACTGAACTTACAACAGAGCTGGCCGTGACTTTATTTCATTCCCGCAGGCAGAATGTCGTCGCCTGTTTCCTGAACTAACCACATCCAGTGTTCACATCCACCGTACTGATATCTGTCTTTAAATGTTCATCCAGCACACCAATAAAACATCGTTTGTCCCACACAGCCGGCTGTCAAATCTGATTAATCAAAACTTTAGCAGGAGATGAAGTTCAGTTTGTTGCTTCCAGCTGTTTAGGATTATTTCCTCTGAGTTTATTAAATACAGACAGCAGCAGGATCCATGTTAGAAGGTTGATCACATTTACTTCATTAATACTTCGTTAATTTGGCTGTTTTTAACTATAAATGGTTCCCAACATGGAGACAGAATACATTGGGACTAATAGTAAGTCATGTAGTGGACCTCTAATGCTTCTTTTTCACATGTAATAGCATCCAAAAATAATAATAAAAAAAAAAAACCCTGAAAATCTAGTTTGTTGTTGAAAATGAGAATCAGTTCACAATTAGCTTACCTGGTTAAATAAAAAATAAAATAAAATCGGACTACAAGGGTGCTATAAAAATTGAATAGTAGAATTAAAAAATAGTTTAAAAAATGTAAAAATTGAATATAACAGCAATTATATTTAAAATAGTGACATTTTATCTGATATAAATTCAGTAAAACTGTAATTTTACCATCACATATTGTACATTTTGAATTTTTGATTCCTAACCCATTTGTTAAAGTTTTCTTTACATTCCATGTTCATTTTGATATAGTTTTCTGTGATTTCGCTCGATATTATCCGTAATTTAATGCAAAGACTTGTACTTTTTCTTCAAATAACAGCAAAAATCAGTAAAATAATGCTATTTTTGTCTAATTTAAATACAGTAAAACAGTATAATTTTATGGTCAAACATTGTAAAAGAACAAATTCTTATTAATAAAAATACAGATTTTCTGCCTGCACAATAGTTATAGTTTTGGACTTTTTAAAGATTAACATGTAAACTACACTTTCATTTTTACATGTGTGCTTCATTTGACAATAAGTAAAAGTATTAAAAAAAGAAACCAAAGTTTATCAGGGTGTGATTTCTTAATTCTCATATTTGCATGTTTTTTAATCAGCATCTATCTGTGCTACAACAGCATAAAAGAATTCCTGAAAAACTGTTGTGAATGTTGGTTTTTTGTTGTTCCATCCCACAATTTTTATTGAATCATCTTCCCCAGATGCTTACAGAAGCCCTGATTCATGTCAGACAAACTGGACAACGCCAGAATTAAACAGTGACGTTACATTTTTTACATGAAAACACCTCAAAGGATGAATCATTTTCAGGCAGCTTCTGCATGTAGTACACGAATAAGAAGGCAGGTGGAGCCAAAACTCCAATCTAAACAGGGCCTTATATTAATAACAGAACAGAAAGCATTATATTGATTAATTGCACAGCAACCTTTAATAACCAAAGGGTGGATTAGCAGTGTACCGACTCCTAACAGCAGCAGATGTTTGGATTAATGAGCCTTATTGGCAGGAAGAGCAGAAATATAGCATTCCTGGATGAGTTTGAGTATCTGTTGGAACATGTCTGCAGAGAGAAGCTGGAAACACAACATTAAAGATGTTCCACAACTTGACAGAACAAGAAACGTGAGCAGAGAAACGCTTTAAAGAGCAAACTGATGCCTGGTTTCAAACAAAACGCAGCTTCAGATGTTACACTGACATGAAGTCCTGATGTCCAGTAACTGAAGCTAATGTAATAAAAGACTGAGTGAAGCTCAATAGAGAACATTAACGTGTTTCCTCGTGATTTTATCGTCCCAGTTCTTTTCTGCATGTATTGTTCTCTGTGTGTTTTATTTACTCCAAACGATGCAAATTTGTCTTGATTCAGTGAAGCATTTGACTCAATTTGTTAAAAAAGAATAAAGAATTCTTTTAACTTTTGCTTTAACAGTAAACTAATTTAAAACACATTAAACTGAAAGAACAGGAAGTGACTGCTGCTCAAACAAGCACTGAATGTTCCAAACTGTTCTATAAAACACATGAACAGCCACAAGACACTTTAGCTGGAGTTAAAATCTAACTTTATATTGCAGTTTCTCTATAAAACATGCAGTAGGTGCTGTGTTTGACTTGAACTAATGTAGATTTCAGTGTTTGACTTTAATCAGTGTAGATTTCAGTATAAAACATGCAGTAGGTGCTGTGTTTGACTTCAATTAATTGCAGTTTCACTGTAAAATGTACAGTCACTGCAGTGTTTGACTATAACTAATGCAGATTTCAGTGTGAAACGTGCAGTGGGTGCAGTCAGTGCTGTGCTCAGCTGTCAGTGGATAGATTTAGCTGCTGTTTGGCCTCCTGCTGCTCCTCCTCCCTCCAACATTCCACACATGCGGAGAAGCAACAAGCTACCGAGCAGCAGTAGCAGCAGCAGCTAGCAGCAGCGGCTAACCGTCCGGGGGGACGAGGCATTTTAACATGCAAAAGTTTACAAACACCGATTCCTCGCCTTGACCGGAGACCGAATCGACGCTTGGCGACACCTGACTCGGCTGCAGAAGCCATGGGTCCCGGCTGGCTTCATTAAAACCTACTTATTCGCGTTATTCGGAGCTTCAAATGTGCGAAAAGTCGCTCGGTGTGTCCTCGTCGTTGAACAAGATGGCAGCAGCAGCAGCAGCGGCGGCGGCGACGGCACCGGAGCAGGGTTTCACCGTGGAGCGGGTCCTCGTCGCTAGCCGGTTCTCTGACGCTCTGGGTGGAACTATTTACTGGTCTTACTGAAGGTGAGTCTCCCGGAGCGACACAGCTAGCTGTCGGACACACTTTCCGTGTTGTGTCAGTGTTTGCTTCGTCGTTTTAACGTCGGAAGGACTTCGCTGCTAGCTTGTTTGCTAACCGTTAGGCTAGCCTAACTTCAGTTTATTCGCTTTGACGCAACTGTTAGCAGCAAAAAGCTACTTTTAGCTATTTAAATATGAGTCCACAGCCTGGTTTAATTTAATTTTAAACAACTTAAATTCTTTATTTTGTAATAATACTTTCGTTTATTATGCAACACCTGCTACACATCTACTAGTTTGGACATCAAAGCTACTTTTGACAAAGTTAGCATCATAAACTAATATAAACCATTTAAATGTCTATTTCATATACGTACAACTTGTTTGAATTTAATTGGGACCAACTTAATTTCTTTGTTTCGTGAATATTACCTTAAAAAATATAAAATTTATATGTCAACACCTGGCACACGTTTAGGAGTTTGTTGATTAAAGCTAACTTTGACAAAGTTAGCACTAAAAGCTACTTTAAACTGTTCAAATCTGTGTTTTATGTACAAATAACCAGTTTTAATATCATTTAACCAACTTTAACGCTTTAATTAGTTAATATTACCTTCAAAAAATATGCTGTTTATGTGGCGACACCTGCTACATATTTGCTGCTACACTATTTTGTGATTACACCTAATTTTGACTGAGTTAGCACCAAAAGCTAACATAAACAAATTAATGTTTTCTGAGTCCACAACCTTATTACATTCAATTTTAGATAACTTTAATAATTTAGTCAAATTACTTTCAAAAAGTATAGAGTTTATTAGGTAACACCTGTTACACATTGACTAGTTTGGTTATTAAAGCTAGTTTGGGCTAAATTAGCACCAAAAAGCTACTTTTAACTATTTAAATATGTGTTTTATGAGTCCACAGCCTGTTTTAATTTAATTTTAAACAACTTAAATTCTTTATTTTGTAATAATACTTTCGTTTATTATGCAACACATGCCACACATCTACTAGTTTGGACATCAAAGCTACTTTTGACAAAGTTAGCATCATAAACTAATATAAACTATTTAAATGTCTATTTTATATACGTACAACTTGTTTGAATTTAATTGTAAACAACTTTAGTTATTTTTTTCTTGAGTAGTACTTTCCTTAAAAAAAAGATGTCAACCCCTGCCACACATTTAGGAGTTTGTTGATTAAAGCTAACTTTGACAAAGTTAGCCTTAAAGTTAATTTAAACTGTTCAACTCCATGTGTTTTATGAACAAACAACCTGTTAATATCATTTTAAACAACTTTAACTCTTTAATTTGTTAATATTACCTTCAAAAATATGCTGTTCATATGGTGGCACCTATTACACATTTACTAGTTTAGTTATTAAACCTAATTTTGACCAAGTTAGCACCAAAAGCTAATATAAACAAATCAAATGTGTGTTTTCTGAGTCCACAACTTGCTTAAATTTAATGTAGAACAACTTGAGCTCTAATTTAGTCAATATTACTTCTATAAAGTATAGAGTTTATCAGTGAACCTGTTACACATTGACTACTTTGTTTATTAAAGCTAATTTTGGCTAAGTTAGCACCAAAAAAGCTACTTTTAACTATTGAAATATGTGTTTTATGAGCCCACAATTGAATTTTAGGTGACTTTAGCTCTTAATTTAACCAATATTACTTTCAGAAAGAGTAGAATTTATAAGACAACACCTGTTGCACATTGACTAGTTTGGTTATTGAGGCTAGTTTTGACCAAGTTAGCAGCATAAGCTAATTTAAACTATTCAGTTGTGTGTTTTTATGAACATACATCTTGTTTTGTTTCATTTCAAACAAGTTTAGCCCTTTATTTTAAGTATTACTTTGAAACATGGAGTTTACATAGTGAAACTTGCTGCACGATGGGCAGCTTGTTGATTAAAGCTCAATTTGTCTAAGTTAGCAGCAGTTCCATGCAGTGAAACGCTGTTATTATTTCGGCTGCTGTCACTTCCAGCACAAGTTTCAACAGGTGTCTGTGCTGCTGCCGCCCATCCCCCAGACACTCGCCTCCCCTCCCATATGTTAACTGCCTCCTGGATTGATCAGTAACAAATTGCGGGCTGTTTGGCAGTTGTAAAAGGACGCCAGCTGAGCACACGCATGCACACAAACGCTCCCGTGTCATGGATCTCCTTTTCAGGCTGGGATCTGGTCGTCCGGCGGGATATCGGGCTACCTAGTTTGGCAGTGAGAGGTCAGAGCAGGAGGTATGGCAGCTGACTGATGGATATGACGGCCTGGCAGGAAGGGAGAAACGTCTGCAGCCACATCTACCACATGGTGGAGGCTCTTTAGCCGCGTTGCAAGTCGTTTTTAGCAGGTTGCGTCATCAGGAGTTATTATCAATATCAGCCAGACCTGCAGCTGCAGTGGGTGGTGAAGGAAGAGAAGTAGTGGTTAGTGATGCAGAGTTTGATCTGCAGTGATCCGTTAAGGAATATAGTTTGGTGTAGGGCTGAACGGTTGATTGAAATATGATCATAGGCGGAGCAGTTTTTAATAATAAAATGCATCACAACATGCAATTATAAATGAAACCTTATATGAAATCATGTTCACCAGACTGCTGCAAGGTTCATATCTCATTTTTCTATTTGTTTTAGTAGAAAAGAAGTCCAAATATCACCATTCATACTGAAATCAGGACTCATTTTGGCATATTTGTCATAATGTTTGCAGGGTAATTTCCATTTTTTGCATACGCTCAAGTTTAGTGTCTAGAAAACTGCAAGAATTTTAACTACAGACTCTAATTTTTCTGTCTATAAGTGGCGACAGCTCTTACAATATTCTCCACAAATGGTAGAAATCCTGTTAAATAACTTTCAGTAAGAATGCAAGAAAAAATACAGTAAAAACTGGAAATTTTGGCAAATATCTGTAAAGTAGTTATGCTTTTTGCAGCTTTAAATGCAGTAAAAATAGTTTAATTTTACAATCAGACACTGTAAAATTAGATATTATCTGTAATGTAACCAAAAATGGAAAATCTACATAATAAATAACATCACGACTCGTATCGCAATTTGTCATAATATTTACAGGATGACTACAGGAGGATTTTTTTGCTGTAGTTTATAGTAAACTTTTTCAGCTGCAAGAATTTTAATTGCAGCCTCTATTTTTCTGTCAAAAGGTTTAGAAATAGTGAAAATAAAAGCAAATATCTGCAAAATCTGAACTTTTTTTGCAGCTTTAAATGCAGTAAAAATAGTGTAATGTTACAATGAGACATAGTAAAAGATCAAATTGTAGTTTTGGGCTGTTTCTGTACAGTCAGCACGTAAATTAATACCTTTTCCCTCTCATTTATACTACATTTTGTCTGTAATGTAAACAAAACATGGAAAATCGACATAATAACAACTAACATAACTAAAATCGGGATTCGTATCGCAATATTTGTCATAATATTTGCAGGATGATTTAATTTTTTTGTGTACATTCAGCTGTAGTTTCTAGCAAACTTCGTCAGCTGCAAGATTTTTAATTAAAGCTCTTACAGTATTCACCACAAATGGTAGAAATCCGGTAAAATAAATTTCAGAAAGGGTGCAAGAACAAATATATTAAACTGTGGAGCACTTTTTGCAACTTTAAGCGCAGTAAAAACAGTGTAATTGTACAATCGGACTTTGTAAAAGATCAAATTGCAGTTTTAATATGTTTTTGTACATTAATACCTTTTTCCTGTGATTTTTAGTAGATATTATGTGTAATTTAACATTTTGAAGAGTGCATAAAAACATTGAATAAATCAAATTGAAACCTATTTTTTCCCCTGTGTTGGTCAACGCTTTGACTCATTCCCTGGTTGAAGGACAAACGTGGTTCGTTGCTGTCCGTCTGCAGCTTGAAGCCCAGCAGCTTTCCTCATCATAAGACTGTGTTTTACTGTACTGTTGACTTCGAGACACACCCCTCTGCCTGTCTGAGCCTGTGTGTCTGAGAACGTTGGTCGTTATGAAGGAAACCGTCTCTCAGCAGCTCTTTATTGTCCAACAGAATCCTCTCGGTTCAGATAACCATCCAACATGTGATCAGGCCTTGAAAGTGGAATCACCTGAGTCTGGAAGTGTAAACGCAGGAAAAAACAGCAGGAAAAACTCAGCGTCGGTCTGTT
Source organism: Amphiprion ocellaris (assembly GCF_022539595.1). Lineage (NCBI taxonomy): Eukaryota > Metazoa > Chordata > Actinopteri > Pomacentridae > Amphiprion > Amphiprion ocellaris. The sequence goes on from NC_072768.1 coordinate 38,760,389, forward strand.
TCTAAACTTCCAGGAAGTGTGGCGGTGGAGCTTCGCCTCTGCCTGTTATCATTGTGTCACGACTTGCTGCAATGAGAGGAATGCTCCTTAAAAAACATTCAGGAGAAGCTTCAAAGTTGAGTGTGGTGTTGGGAAATAGTTCCTGATCTCTAAATGCTTGTTTTTGTGGCCGTAAAAAACAAAATCGCAGTTTAACCTTCCAGCTTCTGGAGAGGCTGAGTAACACTAGAAGTGCCTCAACAACGGCCAAAGAATTAAAAATCCTCTCAAACGAGTCCGCAACAGATATTAATAATGTGACTCATGTAAAGAGGTGGAAGGCTACATAGAATCCCCAGTTGGGATTCAGAGTCGTGGTTTAAGAAAGAAATGGATTAAATAACATTTTCTCATTGTTTTTTGCACTTGGTGATAATAATATTTTTTTAATTATTATTTTTATCATATTTTATCGTTATTTTTATCATTATTTATAAGAAAAATATAATACATAATTATTTATAATTATGTCTAAGAACAATAATATATAAAATGACCTTTTTTAATTGTTTTGTGCACGTAATAGTAATAATATTTTTTAGTTATTTTTTATCATAAGAAAAATATGACAAATAATTAGAATTATTTCTAAGAAAATAATAAAATAATAAGAAAATAAAATAACCTTTTTTAGTGTTTTTTGCACTTAATATTTTTATTATTATTTTTATCATTATTTATAAGAAAAATAAAACAAATGATTATAAGAAAAATAATAAATAAGAAAAGACAGTAATCTTTTTCATTATTTTTTCCAATTAATGGTAGTTGTTTTTATTTTGATCATATTATTATTTCTATCATTATAAAAAAAATATAATAATTATAAGAAAAAATATTACATTAAATAAGAAAAGAAAATCATAATTTTTTCCACTTAATGATAATAATATATTTTTTATTATTTTTATCATATTTTATCATTATTGTATCATTATTTATGAGAAAAATAATAAGAAAAGAAAATAACTTTTTTCATTGTTTTTTGAACTTAATATTTGTTTATTTATTTTTGTTTGTTTTGTTTATTTTTAGTATTGCTAATAAGAAAAATCTGTTAATTATTTCTAATTTATTTTTATTTATAGTTATAAGAAATATAAATAAAATAATAAGAAAAAAATCTTTTTTCATTTTTTTTGCACTTAAAAATAATAGCTGTATTCATGTAGCATCGTAAATGTCAGACAACAACAACAACAGATGTAAACAGATAAAAAAGATCTCAAACATATAGTATAAACAAGATAAAATAGTTTAAACAAATATCATCAGTTAAGAAGAAGCGGAATGATGAAAATGAATCTTAAGAAGAGATCTTTAATGCCTCGTGGCTTATTTGAAATAATGAAAACTTTAAGTTTCTGAATTGAAAACGTGAATGTTGCTGTTTGGTGAGATTCTGACCCATTTACTCTCAAATATATAACACAAAAAAACTAAAAAAATCACATAGATAATTTGAAGCCGCAGCAAAGTTACGTGCAAAACATCGACAGTAAAATAAAAGTTTAAAACAAAATAAAACACTAAATCCGGATGGCAATATGTAAGATCAATTTGAAAACAAATCCGGAAACAGTAAAAGCATCAGAAACAGCCATAAGCTTTTGATGACATGTTGAGGTTTTTTATTTTGAAAATGACAATAGGGGAAGTACATTTAACAGAAAGAGGAAGACAGCTGCTGCTTCTGTAAAGGTTGGATCTGTTTCATCCACCAGCTTTGAACAGCTACAGTCAGATCTACGGTCAGTTCCACTCTGGAGGTTGTTTTAGATGCAAATTAAATGACGCCTGTTTTTATGGAAATGGAGAACCTGTACCGTAGCAAAGTCACAAAGTTCAGGCTACAAAAACATCTGATTGCTACATGTTGTTGTGGTCAACTTGCATCTCTTTGTGGTGGTTTCGCATCTTTTTATGTTGATTTAGCTTCTTTTTGTTGAAATTTACTGTCTGTTCATGATGACTTTGCATGTTTTTGTGGGTTTTTTACGAGTATTTTGTGGTTTTGCATCTTTGTCGCGATTTTGCCTCATTTTGTAGTGATTTATTTGTGGTCATTTGGCATATTTTCTGTGGTTATTGTGGTCAGTTTGCATCTTTATACGTTGATTTAGCTTCTTTTTCTTGTAATTTACTGTCACTAAAATAATTTTAAAAAATGGCATTAACCAGCCAGAAGCCTCCAGTTTCACGTAAAATAACTTCAATGTATTCTTTTTTGTGTTTAACATTATCACACATGACTCTCTTGTAGTTCTGTAGATATTAAGGACCTTTTGATCAGTTGTTTCTGAGATCTACACAGGAAAAAGTCGGGTTTTCTCTGTTGACCTTTTGTATTTTAGGCCTGAACGAGTTAAAAAAGTTGCCAGTTTTTCATTGTCCTCGTCTCTTCTTCGACTCCAAAGATGCTTAAATGCATTTTTACACCTTTATGCAGATCATAAACTAAAACAACAGCTGTTAGAGATCGCCGTGAGGTTTTAGAGATAACTTTACTTCCATATTTGACAGATTCTGATTTAGTTTTTGATGCAGATTGACCGCACCCTGCACAGATCTTTGTGGACTTTAATCATCCATGGAGCTCAGTCATTTCAGTGTGTTGGTTAAATGTCATGTTTGTGGGTGTATCGTTTCCCCCGGTTACTGCTTACTTTGTGTGAAACTGACCCTCGGCTGTGGCGTGCTGGGACGGGCTTCCCCCATCTCCCCTTACAGCAGACCAGTTCCCCTTTCCAGTAAAGGGTGACATGATGAGGATTTGCTTTGGCAGCTTTTTATGACGAGTTTAATTTTAGTCCACCAGCTCGATGGAAAGCTTTTGGCCGGTTCGTGTGCAGTGAATTCTACACGGTGGCTATTTGGAGTCGAGAATTCAGAGACTTTTATTGTCATATGCAGCAATAAACAAGTTATTAGTGCAATAAGGTCGTTGTGATTAACCTAAATAAGGAATATATTCATTCAGGCTGTTTCCTCGGCATGTGTGAGTAGATGGACGTGTGTCGGTGCATTTAGAGTAATTATTTAGAGAAATTAGAAGCTGAAAACATAATTATGAGATGCCCTAAATGATCCATGATGTGACACCTGATTATTATTTCTAATTAACTTGTAGTAGACAAACTAATCAACAAAGTCTTGTAAGGTTTTTATTCAAGAAAAGATCAGAGCAAACTGATGGTTATTTGAGGAAATGTTTTGTTTCGTATCAAGCAACTTCTTCTTATTGACTCTACTTGATCTCTTTTTTATCTCCATTAATTTCATTTCTGGTTTATATTTTAAATTTTGTTTGACCTATAGACACCATCATGAACTCTTCCTGCAACTGCAGAGATGTAAAATTGCATTCAAAGTCTCTAAGGTTCAGCTAAAAACACAATTGTGAGGTTTGTGATGCCTTAAATGATCCATGATATGTTTAATTTACCTCTGTTGTTCAGGTGTGACACCTGACAGACATTAAAACAGCTTTTATTATTTCAACAGCCTAATTAACTTGTAATAGACAAACTAATCAACAAGTTTTTGAAGGTTTCTATAAATTATTTTTTAAAAAGATCAGAGCAAACTGGTGCTTATTTGAGGAAATGCTTTGTTTCGTATCAAGCAATTTCTTCATATTCAAGCAGTTTTGCTATGACTGAGCCACACTTGATCTTTTTTTTTATCTCCATTATTTAATTTCTGATTTATATTTTAAAATTTCTTTGACCTAAGGTCACCATCATGAACTCTACCTGCAATTACAGCGACGTAAAATTGCATTTAAAGTCTCTAAGTTCAGGCTAAAAACATGATCGTGAGGTTTGTGATGCTCTAAATGATCCATGATGTGTTTCATTTATCTCTGTTGTTCAGGAGTGACACCTGACAGACTTTAAAACAGCTTTTATTATTTCTAATTAACTTTTAGTAGACAAACTAATCAACAAGTTTTTGAAGGTTTCTATAAATTATTTTTAAAAAAGATCAGAGCAAACTGGTGCGTATTTGAGGAAATGTTTCATATCAAGCAACTTCTTCTTATTGAAGCAGTTTTGCTATGACTGAGCCAAATTTGATCCAGTTCTGGTTCATTATTCTGTGTTACTTTCACTTCTGGTTTTATATTTTTAATTTTATTGAGCTATAGACGACATCATGAAATCTTCTTTCAACTGCCGGGATGTAAAACTGCATTTAAGGTCTCTAAGGTCCAGCTAAAAACATAATTATGAGGTTGGCAATTCCCTAAATGATACATACTGTGTTTTATTTACATGTCTGGTCTTTAAGGTTCCTGGTCATTCAGGGAATTTAACTTTCCCTTCCTCCTGACAGACTTTAAAACAGCTTTTATTATTTCAACAGTCTAATAAACTAAATAAAGTCTGATCAGGCTTCTATTTAGTTTGAGAAAAAGATTGGTGAAATGTCAAGATAATCAGTTATACTAGTGCATCTCAGAACATTAAAACATCATGAAGAAGTTTAATGTCCAGTAGTTCCTTAAGACAGTGAAAATTACATACATTCTACACCTAGGGTTAAATATTTCAAAGCTTTTTTTTGTTTTAATTTTAATGCTGATGGCTTAGAGCTCATGAAAATCCAAAATAAAACAGTTTTTATCAAGTTAATGCAGCAGCAGTCTACCTGGAGATTTTAGAGCGCTACATGCTTCCTTCCGCTGACAATCTTTGGTGCTGATTTCCTTTTCCAGCAGAACTTAACAGATATTTCAACCCCTTTTTGTCTTTTAATGTTGTTGGTAATGTCTTATAGCTCATGAAAATCCAAAATTAAAATGTTTGTTATCAAGTCAATGCAGCAGTCTACCTGGAGATTCTAGAGCATATCATCTTTCTACATGTCATTGTGAAAAAGTTTATTAATGTCCAGTAGTTCTTTCAGTGAAAATTAAATGTATTCTACACGTTTACACCATAAAGTGAAATGTTTCAAGCCTTTTTTTGTTTTAATTTGAATGATTCTGGCTTATAGCTCATGGCTTATAGCTCAGCCGTTTAGCTAGTAGCTAAACGGCTTTTATTTTTTGTTGTTTTGCATGAGAGACATTTCTAAGACCACAGAGAGAGGACTCTGCATCAGACCTGAAATAGTACATTTAATTTAGTAGTAATTACTCAATAAAAACACAGATTATCTGGTTTTTCTGCCATGATAATTGGTCAGACAGATAATCCCTGTTTTGCTGTGTGGTGCCCTAAATGATCCATGGTGTTTTGTTTGTTTTTGTTCTTCAGGTATGGCCTCACAAGTCTTGGTCTACCCATCACACCTGCACTCAGCTCAGAAAAGTGCCTTAGGAACCAGCAGCAGCGGTACCAGCAGACTCACGGGTGAAGCCCACCGCAGCAACAGCACCAGCAGAGCCTTTCAGCAACGACCGCCGCCCAAGACCTATGTGATCGGCGTCAACTACGGTATCGCCTACCCCAACAACATCATCCCATCCTCAGCCGACCCGGGAAGACTCACAGAGAGGGAGGAGAGCTGGACGGGCCCGGGAGAAGCCGGCGTCCAGGACCAGCTTGGCCAGAGCCGAGGCCCACAGGAGGTGAGGCTTCGTAGGGACAGTGGTGGAACTCCAGCAGGAGGAGGTCTGGACTGCGGGCTGCTGAGGAGGGCCTGCATACGAGCCGAGGAGGAAGAGAGGGGAAGGAGGCGGACCAGAGGAGGGTACGTTGGCCTTCTGGACGCCGGCTCCACCCAGAGATGTGAGCAGAAGACGGGCGACGGTGGAGAACGAGCGCAGGAGAACAGCCGTGTGGGAACCATGCAGATAGTGGAGGAGGCATCTGCTCTGCCTTCGCTTCCTCCACCTGTGGCCATGTTGCAAACCAGCGCCGGGAACAATGCAGACCCTGTGAGGGCGGGAGGCGGAGGGACGCTTCCCGCTCAGAGCAACAGGGTCGAGGCGGACGGGACCGAGATCAGGCGCAGTGGCGAGGCGACGGCGGCCGGAGCCACGGTGACGAGAACCGGATCGGTGGACGGAGACTATCAGCTGGTGCAGCACGAGGTCCTCTGCTCACTGAAGAACAGCTACGAGGTTCTGGAGTTCCTGGGCCGCGGCACCTTCGGACAGGTGGTGAAGTGCTGGAAGAGGGGCACGAACGAGGTGGTGGCGGTGAAAATACTGAAGAACCACCCGTCCTACGCACGTCAGGGGCAGATCGAGGTGAGGACGAGGGCTGCAGCTATCGAGTATTTAGTAGCCAAGTATTCTGTTGATTGTTCTGGTGATTAATCGAGTATTGTGATCACGTGCTTGGCATGAGTGTTACCTCATCAAAAGAGGAAGTGAGCGCGCTGTGCAACAGAAATAACCATCCTGGCAGAATACGGGCGTCTGCAGTCCAGGATGTCTTTAAATTTGAAAAAAAATTGTCCAAGACGACTTGAAAGTGGTTGAAAATGGCATGAAAATGTTTCCGCAATTGCACAAAAAATGTCCAGAATTACACAAGTGTGTTGAAAATTCCACACTTGAGAGTTTATTTTGTCATCTCAAATTACTGGAAATTTGATGACTTCAAATTTGACTAAATTACTTAAAAGTTGTCCCAAATGATTAAAAAATGTTTGCTTTTTTAAGGTAAAATGAGACATTTAATTTGCTGTAGTTTGTTCTGTCCAACCAACTGTCCCATGTTACTCAGAATTTATTGAAAATTACTACAAAATGTCCAGAAATACAAAAAAAAGTTCAAAACAACTCAAAGTTTTCCAAAATTATACAACATAGCCAGAATTAATGGAAATGTGTCCAGGATGACTCAAAATTTGACAAAATTATTCAAATTGTCCAAGATTGTTTGAAAATGGTTGAAAATGACATGAAAGTTTTCCAAAAATACACAAAAACTATCCAGAATTTCTCGTGTGTTGAAAAATGAATGGAAATCATCCAAGATGACTCAAAATTTGACAGGATTACTGAAAAAAATTGTCCAAAATGACTCAAAAATGTTGCTTTTTTTAAATTAAAAATTTGATATTTAATTTGCTGTAATTTGTTCTGTCCAATCACCTGTCCCATGTTACTCAAAATTTGTTGAAAATCACTACAAAATGTCCAAAAATACTCAGAAAATGTTCAAAACGACTCAAAAATTTTCCAAAATTTTCCAAAAAACCAGGGTTAATAGAAGTGCGTCTAGGATGTATCAAAATTTGACAAAATTACTTAAATTTGTCCAAAATGACACAAAATTTTGCTTTTTTTTAAGGTAAAAGTGAGACATTTAATTTGCTAGAATTTTTTCTGTCCAACCAGCTGTCCCGTGTTACTCAGAATTTATTGAAAATTACTACAAAATGTTCAGAAATATTCAGAAAACATTCAAAACAATCTGAAAATTTTCCAAAATTATACAAAAAAAGCCAGAATTAATAGAAATGTCTCCAGGATGACTCAAAATTGGACAAAAATGAGTCAAACTGTCCAAAATTACTTGAAAATGGTTGAAAATGACACTGAGTTTATTAATATTAAACAAAGCCCCCATTCAGAGAATTCTGCCTCGAGGCTTTTTACTAACCAAATTACTGGAATTACTGGAATAACTGGAGGAATGGTTTCAGCCCCAATGAGGACTTGTGTGTTTCAGCTAAACTTGTGGATTCACTGAAGAAGCTGTTTTTGTAATTAAAACCTCTTCGTCTGTCTGTTCTTCTGGTTTTGCGTCGATGTTCTGACTCTGCCGTTTTCCCTGCAGGTGGAGATTCTGGCCCGGTTGAGCAGCGAGAACGCCGAGGAGCACAACGTGGTTCGAGCTCTGGAGTGTTTCCAGCACCGCAGCCACACCTGCCTGGTGTTCGAGATGCTGGAGCAGAACCTCTACGACTTCCTGAAGCAGAACAAGTTCAGCCCTCTGCCGCTCAAAATCATCAGGCCCATTCTGCTGCAGGTAACGCTGGAAACACACGGGAATGTCAGAGGATGATGCTTCCTTTAGACCAGGGGTGTCCAACGTGTGGCCCGCGGGCCAAAAGCGGTCCTCCAGAGGGTCCAATCCGGTCCTCAAAGTGTAAAAATTCCAGAGAAGACATTAACTGCAGATTGTAAATTAGTAAAACTATAAACTTAAAATAATTTCTAGACCATGACAAGTTGTTTGGATCAGAAAGTAAAATACTGAATTGTTCATTGTTCTGTTGTCATTGTGGGTCTTGTTTTTGTTGTTTTTTTCTTTTTTTTGTCAGACTTGTGTCATTTGTCACTTTTGTAACTTTTTTGTCTAATTACTTGTCTCTTTTTTTGTTTTGCTTTGTGTCGTTTGTCATTTTTTTTGTCATTTTGTGTCTTGCATTTGTAATGTTTTGTCTTGGGTTTTGTTGTTTTTTTTTGTCTGACCTTTGTTGTTTGTCTCATTTTTTTTGTTGTTTTGTGTTTCCTTTTTGTCTCGCTTGTGTCTTTTGTCTACTTTGTTGTTGCTTTGTTTCTCGCTTTTGCCATTTTTTGTCTCGTTTTTGTCATTTGTCTCATTTTTTGCCACTTCGTTACTTTTTTTGTCAAATTTTTGTCATTTTGTTTCGTTTTTGTCTTTTTTGTCTCGCTTGTGTTTTTTGTCTTTTGTCATTTTGTGTTTCGCTTCATTTGTTATTTTGTGAATCGTTTTTGTCATTTTGGGGTTTTTTGTCTTGCTTGGATTGTCTACTTTTTTGTTGTTTTGTTTCTAGCTTTTTAAAAATTTTTTTTGTCTGATTGGTGTCATTTTTTTGGCTCGTTTTTGTTACTTGTCCAATGTTTTGACACTTTGTACCTTTTTTGTCTCATTTTTTGTCTTTTTTTGTTTTGCTCATGTTGTTTGTCTCATTTGATTCTCGTTTTTAGCATTCTGTGTCATTTTTGTAATGTTTTCTCTTGGTTTTTTTGTGTTTTTTTTTTTTTAATCTGACTTTTGTCGTTTTGATCCTAAAGTAAAATCCTCTATGGTTCAGTTCCAGATGTGACTAAATGTTGTGTTTCTTTGTAGACACTCTGATCTTTAAGTTGTAATGTGTAAATGATAAACTGAGGCATCATGTTGCTGAAATTGAATTAATTTTCTTAAAAAGTTCCGTCTGTTCATAATGTTTTCAAAAAAGGTAATTCCTTAAATGTGAACATTTTCAGAAGGAACTTTTTTGCACTAAAACAAAGGAACCATTAGGAGTTGTGGTTATTTATAGGTTATTATGCTGTGGTTCTACTGGTCACTGGAGATTAAATTGGGCTGAATGTGGAACCTGAACTGAGTCTTAGACCTTGATCTGTATTATTTCTGCTGATTGTTGAAATCAGGTGGCGACGGCTCTAAAGAAGCTCAAGTCTCTGGGTCTGATCCACGCCGACCTGAAGCCGGAGAACATCATGCTGGTGGATCCCTCCAGGCAGCCCTACAGAGTCAAAGTCATCGACTTCGGCTCGGCCAGCCATGTCTCCAAGGCCGTCTGCTCCACGTACCTGCAGTCCCGATACTACAGGTGAGCTGCTCCACTTTCACCTGAGGCATCCATCATTCATGAAGCAGGACGGTCAAACTTTGACACGCTGGTTGTGTTTGAGCTTTTAGGGAAATTGGTTTTACCGTCCCAGAATGAGTTAGCATAGCTCCGTTAGCATAGCTCCGTTAGCATAACTTTCACAGATGCTGTATTTCTAACCAAAAATGGCCATTTTGAAAGGTTTTCCACTTTGCAGTTATGTAATTCTGGACAACTTTCATGTCATTTTCAACCATTTTCAAGTAATTTTGAACTATTTGGGCCTTTTTTTTGTTAAGTTTTGAGTCATCTTGTGCAAATTTCTATTAATTATGGCTTTTTTTGTGTAATTTTGGAAAACTTTCATGTCGTTTTGAACATTTTCTGAGTGTTTTTGGACATTTTGTAGTAATTTCCCACCAACTCTGCTCGCATAACTTTACTTTCCCAGATGCTGTGTTTGACATTTTGAAAGTTTTTCCACATTGACTGTGTAGGAATGAGGATCTTCAGCTGAAAATACATCACTAGATGGTCAATTATCCAGTTTCCAGTTGATTCTGTGGGTATTTTGTTAGTTACAGAGAAGCTCTACGTCACAAAGCAGTGACTGTGGGTGAAAGTGAAGCGTGTCGTTTCATTTGTCATGAAGGAAACCACAGAATGTTGACGGACAGAGAGAGTTTCAGGCGGTACAAAATGTTCAGAGAGGAGTATTTCTTGGAGGATCAGGTGTTATTTGTGGTGTAGATATGGCGGGTCAGACGTGGGTAAAGTTTGCTGGTGTTTCCCACAGGGCTTAGTGAAGTCCTCCTCTGTTCTTCTGTAATATGAAATGCTGGCCATTAACCTGCTCTCTCTCTCTGGGAGTTCCTCGACATGTCTTCTGCTGCTTTTCCTCTTCTCTTTTACTATGCTGCTGCTTCTTCTTCTGCACATATGCATATTTCTGGCGGCATGCCGTGTATGTCTGAGCTTCCTGAGGCTCGTCACGCCCAAACGCTGTTACATAATAGAGGAACTGAGATGTTTGAAGGAACGGCGTCATGAAATATTTGGCATTTCTCTGCTGCTTGTGAAACGGCTTCGTCCGCTTCAAGACAAAGAGCTTAACCATCATGTCGTCCTGCGGGTCAAATTGACCTGTTTTAAAGTTTGAAAATGGGGAAAAAAATATAGATTTTCACAGTGAAACTTCTGATGTCCACATTTTCAACATTTTTGGGAAATCTTTGAACATTTTTTGGTGGAAAAAAAGAAATGTTAAAAATGTTTCGGAAGAACATTCACATAAAAATCAACCAAAATCCAGCGAATTTCACTGGATTTTGGTTGATTTTCATGTGAATGTTCTTAAGAAAATATTAGAAATTTTACTGATATATATAGAATCACTTTAAATATTTTTAGGATTTTTTTTGGAAGATTTTAACTCATTTTTTTGAAAATATTTACAAGAATTTTCTTGCCAAGTTTTGGGGAATTTTTTTAAAATAAATTTTTTAAGGAATTATTGGAATTTTCTTCCTGAAGTTTTTGCAAATTTTCAGAAATTTGGGGAAGTTTCTGGATTTGTTTCAGACAAGGAAACAATATTTTTTGGTGCCTGTAAATGAGGACAACAGGAGGGTTAATGAGTTATTAAACACACCAAACATGGAGGAGTTTGCTGTAGTGAACATGTGTTTTATATGCAGGAAAACAAAGCCCCTCTGTTGTTAAATGTGCTGTAAATAGTTTGTGACTCACTTAGAAGACTTGTTGACGTGTGGAATTATGCAGCATGTTTCAGATTATTTCTGTTATTTGTTGTTATTACTGTCATCCTGGACAGATTTCTATTAACTTTGGCTGTTTTTTGTGTAATTTTGAACAATTGATGTGCCCTTTTAGACAACTTTCTTGTCATTTTCAACCATTTTCAAGTAATTTTTGACAATTTGAGTCATTTTTTTGGTCAAATTTTGAGTCATCCTGGACAACTTTCATGTTGTTTTGAACATTTTCTAAATATTTTTGGACATTTTGTCGTAATTTTCCACAAATTGTGAGTAATGTGGGACAGGTGGTTGGACAGAACAAATACTTTAGCAAATGAAATGTCTCATAATTACCAAATTTTTGAGTCATTTTGAGCAGATTTTTAAGTACTTCTGTCAAATTTTTTGCCATCTTGTAATTTTCAACACACTTGAGTAATTCTGGACAATCTTTGTGTAATTTTGAACAACTTTTGTGTCATTTTCAACCATTTTCAAGTAATCTTGGACAATTTGAGTAATTTTAACTACATTTTGACATCATTTTGGGCAAATTTTTAACAAATTTTGAGTCATCTTGAACAAATTGAGTAATTTTAGTCAAATTTCTATTAATTCTTCTATTTTTGAAAACTTTCACGTCGGAGTATCTTGAGACAGGCGGTTGGACGGAACAACAAAAAGCTCAGTTTTTAAGTTATTTTGTGAACTTTTGAGTCATTTTGGACAAATTTCCAATAATTTTCAAGACAAAGAGCTTAATAAAGTAATTAAACACACCAAACATGGAGGAGTTTGCTGCAATGAACATGTGTTTTACACGCAGAGAAAAAACAGCTCCTCTGTTTTGAAACGAGCTGTAAATTGTTGGCGGACTTGTTGTGGAATTAAGCATCGCATTTAATGACGTCTGATTGTTTCTAAGGCGGAGCTGCTTCCTTGTTCTTCACCTTCAGGATGGCCGGTTGGCATTTTCACTCACTTGCAAGTTTCAGCAAGTAGGTCAGTCAGGGTTGACGAAGTCTTCAATCGTTGTGCAATCGTTCAGAAATGTTGTTTATGTACGGTGTCTCTGCACACACCCACTGTTCCTCTCTCTGCACCGCTGATTTTATCTTCTCGTTTTTCACCTCTAACTCCTGCTTTGGTGCACGAAACTCGTCTGTTTTTAAAAAGCAACAACCCCAACTCGTGTGTTTTTTAGCCACTTTGTGCCCTTCCTGTGCTCTGAGCGTGCAGCTATAGCCGTTACATAACGTAAAGGCTTTGCTCTGCAGCTGACCTGGTTAACTCCTGCTTTATGTGTGTTTTGTCTTGGAGCAGTGAAACGTTCCGGGGAGGTCAGTGAGGACACGGCAGGGCCAGCGGAGAATGTGGAACGCCACATTTAGGATCCAGGAAAAAACATTCAGACATTCCTGTGTGCGTCTGGGTGTGTTTGTGTGTGATTGTTGTGCACGCTGCAGCTGCATGTAGGTTACACAGTGTACCCTGGTGAGCCTCACAATAACTCGGCAGAGGAGAGAGGATGGGACGTCGGTGGTAGCTTTACCTCCACTTTGAAGTGGAACATCTGGCCAGGTTTTAGCTGCAGCGCTGTAAAAGTTACTGCAGTAGAATTCATGGAAGCAGCCGCTCAGCTATCAGTGGTATTTACATGTCAAACCACTATGCAGCTAAATTACTGTTATTATTAGTTGTTATCGCTGTCATCCTGGACAAATTTATGTTAATTTTGGTAGTTTTTTGTGTCATTTTGCACCAATTTTGTGTAATTCTGGACAACTTTTGTGTCATTTTCAACCCTTTTCAAGTAATTTTGGACAATTTGAATAATTTTTGTCAAATTTAGAGTCCTCCTGGGCAAATTTCTATTAATTCTGGCTTTTTTGTGTCACTTTGGAAAACTTTCATGTCGTATTGAACATTTTTTTGAGACATTTTGTCTTAATTTTCCACAAATTCTGAGTAACGTGGGACAGGTGGTTGGACAGAACAAACTACAGCAAATGAAATGTCTCATGATTACCCTATTTTTACCTCATTTTGGGCAAATTTTTTACTAATTTTGTCAAATTTTGAGTCATCTTTAATTTCGAATAATTGTCAACACATCTGAGTAATTCTGGATGATTTTTGTGCAATTTTGGAAAACTTTTGTGTCATTTTAAACCATTTTCAAGGAATCTTGGACAACTTGAGTCATTTTTGTCAAAATTTAAATCATCCTGGACACATTTCTATTAATTCTGGCTATTTTTTGTGTAATTTTGGAAAACTTTCATGTCGTTTCGAACATTTTCTGAATATTTTTGGACATCTTGTAGTAATTGTCCACAAATTCTGAGTAACGTGGGACAGGTGGTTGGACAGAACAAACTACAGCAAATAAAATGCGTCATTTTTACCTTAAAAAAGCCAAATTTTTTAGTCATTTTGTCAAATTTTGAGTCATTTTGGACAAATATCCAGTAATTTTCAGCACACTTGAGTATTTCTGGACAACTTTAATGTCATTTTCCTCCATTTTCAAGTAATTCTGGACAATTTGAATAATTTTTGTCAAATTTTGAGGAAATGCCTCATTTTTACTCTCAAAAAAAAGCTAAATTTTTGAGTCAGTTACATCTCCTGTTCTTTATTGTCTGAATCTTTCATTGCTCACTTTGTTAAATTAGATCTCTGGTAAAAATCATGAAGTCATCCAATCAGCTTGCCGGTTTTCTTTCTATCTACTTTTTGCGGTAGAAATGGCATGCAGAGATGTTTATATATTTAGTTTTATAGACACGCCGTCCCCTCCTTTCCACTGTGGGTTTGTGTGAGTCGGTTCAGCCGTGATGGCAGCTGGTAGAACACGGAGGTTTGTGGTTTATTCTGTGTCGTTGCTATGCCTGCAGAATCAAACTGAGATGTCACAACCATGTTGTTCTGTCCTATTTCTCCTTATCTATATACATTACATAACCTCCAGTGTGTTTGCTCATGAGTGTGGTTTATAGATATAGAGTCTGTTCATCTCCAGCCGTTGCATAATGACTGTTCTGTATCGTTACCATAGTGAAGCTCTATGAAATGCAGCCTCACCACAGTGGGTAGGAGGAGGCTTTTATTTAGTGTGTGTTGTTTTGGTTTTTTTTTTTTTTACAGCTCTGGGGTTTTCCCTGGATTTTCCAGAACCAGAGGTAGTGCCATTGACAGATAGTGTGGCTTAGATGCAAAAGTTAGTTTTCAAAGAGACAGAAAACACCCCAAAAGACAGTAAAAGTTTTTAGCTCACTCATTTAACCCCTGCACACTGTTTGGTTTAACATTTAACAGCAGTAAAAATACAGGGGGTCCTCGGTTTACGACATCCTCGACCTACGGCGTTTTGTTGTTACGTGGAACTAGTTGACGATCAGAGCAGATGAATACGTCGTCACACGGTGCTATCAGATGGCTTTGTTTCCAGTCTCCGGTTGTACTCCACCTTGGATTGTGCTACATTCACTAACTTTTTGCCCTTCATTATGGCTCCCAGCATAAGTCAGTCTTCTGATGCTTCGCAGGAAATGAACACCATCTTCATGTGTGCTGTCTTCACTGCTACATAAAAGCTGCAGCTATCCAGCTAGTTTAACTCGCGCTCGCAAAATGAATCGTGAGTTGTAGCAAACTTCACTCTGCGGCTCTTGATCCACATTACAGAGTGAAAAGTGCCACAAAAGCACAATAAAACAACATAAATGCATGTAAATAAATCATTTTAACCCTCCTGTTGTCCTCATATACGGGCACCAAAAAATATTGTTCCCTTGTCTAAAAAAAAATACAAAAATGCTGCAAAAAAATTCCCCAAATTTATAACAATTTGCAAAATCTTCAAAAAAAAATTCCAATAATTCCTTAAAAGTTTCCCTTAAAAGTTTTATTTAAAAAAAATCCCCAAATTTGGCAAGACATAAAAAATTTAAAAAATAAAAATTGTAAATATTTTCGAAAAATGAGTAAAAATCTTCTAAAAAAAAATCCTAAAAATATCTAAAATGATTCCATATATATCAGTAAAACTTGTAATATTTTCTTTAAGAATAATTCAGAAAAAATCAACCAAAGTCCAGCGACATTCACTGGATTTTGGTTGATTTTCTTCTGAATGTTCTTAAAGAAATATTTTTAACATTTAACATTTTTTCAAAAATTTTCCAGAAATGTTGAAAATGTGGAATCCTTCACCGTGAAAATATATATTTTTTCCACATTTTCAAACTTTAAAACGGGTCGATTTGACCCGCAGGACGACATGAGGGTTAACTCAACCAGTAAGTCCAAAAATGAAGTTTATTACTTCTGACATTGCGAGAGCCATCCAGAAAAGCACGTTCGTGTGTAAAGCTAAACGTCAAAATAGCCGTACAGGAAGTCACAATTGTCAGACAACTTCAAAATGAAGACTTTTTCAAAATAAAAGTACATCAATAATTCTGCCTTAAGGGCGACACACCATTGAAGTGAAATTAGATTTAATAAAACGCTCGGAACATCGGCATTATTAGATCAAGTAGTAACAGCAGTGGAACATATTCTGTTATCTTCTTGTAAAATGATTCAAACATGCATGAAAATCGTTGGTTTTCGTGACGTTTATGAAGAACTGATCGATATTGTGATGCACAGCACGGTTTTGTTCACATTTTCTCTGGAGTTCCGACTTCCGGTGAAAATCGACTTGCATCAATCTGTAGGAACAGAACTTTGATGTAAGTCAAGGACCTCCTGGAATCATGATTAAGTGTTTGTCTGTAGTTGTAGCGGAGTTTGAGTGCCGTCCATCTAGACTTCCAGTAGCACTAAATGTTACTTGAAGCTCAGCTACTTGCCCCAGATTGACTTCTGCCGGTATGTTGCCTTCTGAAGCTCGTCATCGTCTGAAATTAACAGCTTTGTCAGTTTATATGGGGTTCATCTGAACGAACTATACAACACTCATCTGCCAGGACTTCAGGCTGTCATCCTCTGAAAAGATTTCTTGGCTGTGCTGTTGGTTTTTGAGCAAGTTCACACAGATTTTTGGATTTGTGGTTGTGACTGTGTTTCTGACTCACCATGGCTCAGGTGGCTGCTTGTCCAGCAATTAAAGGGGAGCTTCATGTCCTGGAATTCAGATTAGTACATTTTGTAAAGTGCTTTTTTTTACTTTTTTTTTTTCACAGCGTTAAAATAATTTTTTTTAAAAGGGGAGGAAAACGTGTGTGTGTGTGTGTGTATATATATATATATATATATATATATATATATATATATATATATATATATAAAAAAAAAATTTATTTGCAACTTTAAAATAAAATAGAATAAAAAAATAAGAAAAAATAAATAAAATTACAGATATCTAGTAAAAATAGTGTAAGTAATGTCAGAATTAAAAATTGGTGTTTTTGCAAATGGTAATTTTTTTGCAACGTTAAAATATAATAAAAAATAATTTTAAAAAGTTAAAAAAATATATTTTTTTAATTTACAATCTTAAATAAAATAGAATAAAAAATGAAATAAAGATAAAAACAATAATAATAAATTACAAATATCTTGTAATAATAGTGTAATAATACTGTAGTAATTTTTTAACATTAAATTAAAGTATAATAATAATTTTACATGATATGTGTAATTGTAACAAAATAATAAAATAATAAAAATCTGTAAAATAATTTCCATTTTCCAGACATTTACATGCAGAATTTTTCTTTCAAATAACGGCAAATACAAATAGTCTAGTTTTATGGTCAAACGCTGTAGAAAAAAAAGCTATAAATTACAAATATCTAGTAAAAATCACATCAAGTATAAATGAACATGTTGACTCTAAAATAACACAGTGCCAAATGTAAATAAGGTCCAAATTTAAAATCTGTATTTTAACAAATAGTAATTTTAGCTTTACTTCCTGTAATTGAAATTGGTCACATTTTGTACCATGGTAAATAATATTTTCCTGTAAATTATTCTAACTAAAGTGAGCCTGGTGTGTTTTTAGCAGCTTTTTGTCACTGAGGTGGTGACCTCTGTAGATTTATTTATTTTTCGGAGTGGTCGGAGGCCTGCAGCTCTTCAGTGCCTGTCATGTGCTCCTGTGTTGTTGTTGCCATGGCAGCGTGAGGTGACTGCTCTGTCCTGTGGAGGCCGGTGACGTAAAGAAAAACCACCTCCCGTGATGAAAACGGAGCACTGGGCTACGTGAATAATTCATCCGGGCGGATCGGGTGGAAGGAAGAGGCGACTATATCTTTGTCTTAGCGAGTGCAGATCTGGACGGGTGGCGTCGAGCTTCCTTCATCCAGGTGTGATTTTAGGTGTTGTTTTACCTCCAGCAGCGGTACATGGTGGCCACTTTCTGTTCAACTACCAGGATCTCATTTTAAATAACCCAGATAGACCCAGAAATGTAGCCCTGGGCCTCCTTTCTGAAAGGTTTAAGTCCCCAGTTATTTTCAACACACTTCCTGGATAATGTTTTATATAATTGTGGAAAACTTTCATGTCATTTTCAACCATTTTCAAGTAATTTTGGACAATTTGAGACATTTTTTTGCCAAGTTTTGAGTCAGTTTTGAGAAAAATTTCTATAAATTCTGGCTTTTTTGTGTAATTTTGAATAACTTTCATGTTGTTTTGAACATTTTATGAGTATTTTTGGACGTTTTGTAGTAATTTTCCACAAATTCTGAGTAACGTGGGACAGCTGGTTGGACAGAACAAATTACAGAAAATAAAATGTCTCATTTTTACTTTAGAAAAGCAAAATTTTTGAATAGTTTTGTAAAATTTTAAATTAAATTTGCCCAGGATGACAAATTAAATTCTTTAGTGTGTAATTTTCAACACACTTAAGTAATTCTGGGTAATTTTTGTCTGATTGTGGACAAGTTTTTTGTCATTTTCAACCATTTTCAAGTAATTTTAGACAATTTGAGACATTTTCGTCAATTTTTGAATCATCTGAAGGATGTCTATTACTTTAGGCTATTTTTGTATAATTTTGGAAAACTTTCATGTCATTTTGAGAATTTTCTGAGTATTTTTGGACATTTTGTAGTAATTTTGTAGTTATATTCAGCCACCAGGATCTCATTTTAAATAACCCAGATGGACCCATAAATGTAGCCCCGGATCTCTTTTCTGAAAGGTACTCATTAAATTGAGTTTTTCTGACAGTTTAGGAACCTCTTGGCAGCGTTGATCTGTGTTATTGGTCCCAGTTTCCTCTGATGGTCAGCAGGTAAACATGACGTGACTCTGGAACCTACACCTGCTGTGCATCAAGTACTTTATGAATAAAACACGAGTATTTGGAGTGTTTTTGTGTCGCTGGAGTCCTGGTTTTGCTCTTGCAGGCTTCTTTTTTTCCTCCCCTCTTTTCGAGCTACATGATAAACGTGTGTCTTCGTCGTCGTCGTTCATTTCTGGTTTCTGTGTGCAGTCGTGCACGCACAGCTCGTGTTTTCGTGTTGTGGTTTTCGTGTTGTGGTTCTCAGAAGAAGTCACTGCAGTGTTATGAAGTAGTTAAACGTGACGCTACATCCTTATCCTTCCAATAAACACTGCATTTTCTCACTAATTATTATTATCTACATTAGTGACAGAGTAAAGATTTGGTATTTTGTTGGAGGAGTTTATTCTGAGGTTTTTTATTATTATTAGTCAACAAAGGGATCAATAAGCAATATTTGGAACTGTTTGACTCACTCATTTTCTGTAAAAATGAAAATCTGGTGTCAAAATTCATAAACTTGCATATCTTGAATTAAACAACTTTTTAGCATTTATTCTTCGGTGTAATTGATTATATGTGACGTGTAATGTATTGCTTAATAAATACTGACACCTGTAATCAGGAAAATGCTGCATTTTGGATCCTATAGTCAATTAAAAACTATAAAAATAAGCCCATTTTATACTAGAGCTGCTGCGGTTAATCGATTAGTTGTCAAATATTGAATATATCACCAACTGTTTCGGTAATCAGTTGGTTTGAATCATTTTTTAAGGAGAAATTGTAAAAATCCGGCTCTTTAAATGTGACTATATTCTGGTTTCTTTGCTCTTCGGTGACAGTATGATGAATATTTTTGGATTATTATTGCAAAACAAGACATTTACCACCATTTAATAGTGAATAATTCACCGAGGCTTCCTAAATCTCTCCGCCACAGACTCCACAATAGCAGGGATTAATCGATTTTTGCATCTCGTTAACATCACTTTTCCAGTTGTCTGTTATATTTACGTACTGTTTTTAGCAGATTCCTGATAAAGTAAACTGATTTAAAAATGCGCTATTTTGGCTCTGATGCAGATTCTTACCCAGTAATTAATACCCAGTCAACATGGAAGGATAAAGGCTGAGAAGTTCTTTTTGTAATGAGCCTTTCAATGAGGTTTTGTGCTAAACTTTGCATTTCTACCCCCAATTTTGACACAGAAATGTTCATTTTTGCTATAAGTGTATATGAGTCTCATTGATTACTAATAATCTGCATCGATGTTGGCCTTAAATACAGCCACGTTGCCGCTAGTGAACGTAAAACTCATTGTTACCGGTGTGAGAACCAGATTAAAACATCCGGTGTGTTACACATTAGGGAGTGTTTCACCAGGTCATTGTTCAGACTTGTTTGACGAGGGCTTAAATGTAACGGATGCTCGTTTATATAACTGTTTACTGGTCCAGTCATAGTGGAATATACTAACTTGTCTAGTTTACTGCTGACATTTTGTCTTTTTTTGATTAGATTCAGCTTAATTGTTGTGCAGAGTACAAGTCCTAGGAAAACGAAATGCAATATTAGTTTTAATCGTATGAAAACAGACTAGAAAGGACATTTTGTTAGCATTTTGTACCTTGAACCAACACTAATAACGTGCTACTGCTGCTACTGTGAGCCCGTATTGATCCGGAAGAAAATTCTTGTCAAATTTTGAGTCATCCTGGACATGTTTCTATAAATTTTGGCTATTTTTTGTGTAATTTGGGGAAACTTTCACGTTGTTTTGAACATTTTCTGAGCATTTCTGGACATTTTGTCGTACTTTTCAACAAATTCTGAGTAACGTGGGACAGCTGGTTGGACAGAACAAACTACAGCAAATGAAATATCTCATTTCTTACCAAATTTTTACCTGAATTTGGGGAAGTTTTGATGTAATTTTGTCAAAGTTTGAGTCATCTTGGACGAACTTTTAGTAACTTTCAACACAATTAAGTAATTCTGGATATTTTGGAACAATTTTCACATCATTTTCAACCATTTTCAAGTAATTTAAGTAATTTTTTGTCCAATTTCAAGTCATCTTGGACAAATTTCTGTTAACTCTGTCTTTTTTTCAGTGTAATTTTGGAAAACTTTCATGTTGTTTTGAACTTTTTCTGAGTATTTTCGGACATTTTGACAAATTCTGAGTAACGTGGGGCAGGCGATTGGGACAGAATAATTCGGTCTGATTCAGTTTTTCTGCTGTAACTGGGCCTGAGTGGTCAGATTGGTTTGATCATGGTGGATCAGCTTTGCCTGCAGGTGTTGGACGTCCCTCAGATTTCCATAAACACAGAGCGAAGCTACACCAGCGTCTGTAGCTGTTCCTGCGCTGCGTTGCCGTGTTTGTTCTTGTCGTAGCCGAAGCTCTCCGGTGAGACCAGCTGGTTCTGGAAGCTGGCCCGCCTGCCAAACACCTGTGGGCGTGAGCGGGTGTGTTAGACGGGCGTTATGTGATGAGCTGTTCGCTGCTCTGGAAGGCAGCTTTTATGGCTGACAACAACAACAAACACACTCCTGTTTAGGGTTGTTTGTCCCCCCCACTCTGATGGAGCATATGTTTATTTATCTTCAGCTATAGCTCCAGTCTGTGTTACTATTTTACTGCCTGCAGCTCCTCTGTTGGAGGAACAGGTCCAGTTAAAACCAGCATGGAGCTCTGATAATTACCGGGGAAAAAACCACGATGATGGTGTGTAACTCTCTGTAGAAAAAATAAAAATGTATATTTCAGTTTTCAGCAGAATGTCGCGTGGGCTGGTCTTCCAAAATAAACTTTTACTCACAGCTCTGCTCTGTTCCTTGCATATTAAGCAACAGCATGCAGAGCTGATGTACACTTCCCTCTTCTGTAATCAACACAGAACGTCGCTTCTTTTTTTGTCTTGTGACCTTCAGCAGTGGGTCCTGAGCTGACTTGTGTGTCGTTAATGTCCACAGGGGTTTTCTATTTTGTCTTTATTTGCAGTTTAAATTCATGTTTTGTGTGTGTAATGTTTCTGTTTAACTAAAAAGCAACAGCATGTGACACCAATGTAGTTTCCTCTTTTTATTTCAATAGATTTATTCTAGGGTTTGTAATCTTCCCCTAATTTGTCCTGAGCTGACTTATGTGTATTTTCATTGTGTGACTTAAAAGGTATAAAAAATGACCCAAAATATGACCAAAGTGCCTGGAAAGTTGTCCAGAAGGACAAAAAATTTGCCAAAATGACTTACTAAATGTCCAAAATCACTCAAATTAGCCCAAAATGATTCAAAATTGGCCCAAAATGTGTCTAATATGACCCAAAATTTGCCCCGAATTACGTAAAATTTGTTCAGAATGTCTGAAAGTTCGGCCAAAATGACAAAAAATGTCCAAAATGAGTCACAATGTGCCCAAACTGAGACAAAATTTGCCAAAAATGACTTAAAGTTTATTCAAAATGATCCAAAATTAGTCCAAAACAACTCAAAATTGGTTCAAAATGACCAATAATTTGTCCAAAATGACCCAAAATACCTTGAAATTTGTCAATTAAGCTAAAATGTTGAACACATTAAGCAACAGCATGTGATACTAATGTACAGTTCCCTCTTTTTATTTCCGTAAAGTACATTTTTTCTAGGTTTTGTAGCTTTGAGCGTTTCCTTAATTTGTCCTGAGCTGATTATGTGCAGTTTCTGTCCACCAGGGGTATCATATTTAGTTTTTATTTGCAGTTTAACTGAGTGTGAAGTCATATCGTTGGCATTTTTTTGTGTGGAATTTTCTTCTGTGCATTTTTATTCCCTTTTGTCCTGATTTCAGACCTCTCACTGTGTCAGAACCGCTTTCTCTTTGTGTCTAATCAGCATTACATTTTGCTAATAATTACCGTTGTGTACATTAGTGAGAGAGCGTAGATGTAAAGTATTTGGTTTGTCTCATTGTTTATTTGTATTTTGCATGTCTTTAACTAAAAAGTCGAACATATTAAGTAACAGCAGACGCCATGTGATCCTAATGTACAGTTCCCTCTTCTTTAATCAGCACAGAACTTTGGTTTTAGGTTTTAGTCTCAAGCGTTTCCCTAATTTGTCCTTGTGTGTAGTTTCTGTTCACCATTAGTATTTTATTTTCTGTTAATTGAGTGTGAATTCATGTCATTTTTCCTGGCTGCTTTTCCCTCCGCTTATGCGTTTAAGTGCCTTTTTATTGCCTTTTGTCCCGACTTAAGACCTCTCACTGTGTCCAAACAGCTTTGTCTTTGTGTCCTAACAAAGGCTTTGTGTGGTCTGACGTCTTTTCCCTCTGTCTCGGGGGGAAAATCCACCACTTAAAAGTCACGTTTAACGAAAAACACCAGCTCAGTCTGTGCTGTACAGGATTATTCTGTAAATGTTTGAGGCAGTCTTCCCCCCAAGGCTCTCTCTTTTTTTCCTTTTTCTTCTTTTTTCTTGTTGCATAACTGAACTTCTTCCTCTTGAGGGAGTAATAGGAAATGGCAAAGTGTAATTTCCTTCAGGCCAAGGAAGGCAGAAAGCTCAGGCTGTGTAAAAGTGGCCGATTAGACGTCTGTGGGGAAAAAAAAACCTTCCAGCGATGACTGACGGTCACCTTCATCGCCCTGTAATGCTGTTACATTAATACATTAAGGCCCTGCGTCCAGCTGTCGCCTGGCAACCATCGTTGGGTTGTTTTCATGCGTCGCCTCATGCTACCGCTGTAAGATTACAAGTCCTGTTTGAGTTACGCAAGTGGCAAAGTCCGCTTGTTTGGAGAGGTTTGTTCTGTGTCGAGGGAACATGGCGTGCACGTCATATGGGTGTAGTGTTTGGTTAGAGAGGAGAGCGTCCTGCTGCTGACGGAAAGCGTACTTTCTTGTGTTTTCTCGACAATATAATTGTTTTTGTCTCTTTCCAACAAATTTTGAGGCATTATGGAGAAGACAGACAAAATTGTCTCAAATAACTCAAAATGTGTCCAAAATGGCCCAAAATTCCTTAGTTTGTCCAAAACGACAAAAAAAATTGTCCAAAATGAGTCAAAGCGTCCCCAAAATGACACAAAGCTTCCCCAAAATTACTCCAAATTTGCCCCATATTATTCACAAAATGTCCAAAATGACTCAAAATTTGCCCAAAATTCCTTAAAATGTATTCAAAATGACCCAAAATATGGCCAAAAGGACAAAAAATTTGTCCAAAGTGACAAAAAATGTGTCAAATGAGTCAAAACCTGCCCAAAACGACTCCAATTTTTCCCAAAATTGCTTAAAATTTATTTAGAATGACCCAAAACATAGCCAAAATGACAAAAAAACGTCCAAAATGGCAAAAAATGTGTCAAGTGAGTTAAAACTTGCCCAAAATTACTCCAAATTTGCCCAAACTTCCTTAAAATTTATTCAAAATGACCCCAAATATGGCCAAAATGACAAAAAAGTGTCCAAAATGACAAAAAATTGTCCAAAATGAGTCAAAACTTGCCTAAAATTACTCCAAATTTGCCCAGAATTACTCAAAAATTTCCACAATTACTCTAAATTTGCCAAAATGGTCCAGAATTTGCCTAAAATGATTCAAAATTGGTCCAAAGCATCTCAAAATTGGTTCAAAATGCTAAAAAAAATTGCCCAGAATTACTCAGCGTGTCCAAAATGACTCAAAATTGGTCCAAAGTGACTTAAAATTGGTCCCAAAATGCCTCGTAATTTGTCCAAAACGACAAAAAGCTGTCCAAAATAAATCAAAATTTGCCCAGAATTAGTCAAAATTTGCCCAAAATTACCTTCAAAATGACTCAAAATCTGCCCAAAATGACTCAAAATTGGTCTAAAATGACCACAGATTTGCCCAAAATGACCAAAAATTGAACCAAATGACCAAAAATTTGCACCAAATGACTCAAACTTTCTTCCAAATGACCCAAAATTGGTCCTAAATGACTCAGAATCTGTCCCAAATTACTTAGAATTGGTTCCATAAATTCCTCCTAATGTTATTTTTCTGTGCTTATCTCCTGAACTATTTTACATCAGAGTTCCTCAGTAACGTTTTCTGTTGACTTCTTAGCTCCGTCCAGCCTTGCCGCTCCTGTAAATCCACAGATATGCTGCCCTTCAGGCTGCGTAGGTGCAGCTGGGTTTTGATTTAATACCTGGATACCAACTCCCAGACGTAACCTTTCCGGCTTGTCTTTTCTCTCCGCAGGGCTCCGGAGATTATTTTGGGCCTGCCATTTTGCGAGGCCATCGACATGTGGTCGCTGGGCTGTGTGATAGCCGAGCTCTTCTTGGGCTGGCCTCTTTACCCCGGAGCGCTGGAGTACGACCAGGTAACATTCCTCACAGTCAGACCACAACTACAAGCTGCCCTGGGTAGGAAAGTACCTCTCAAAGTTCAGTATTTTCCATCAGTTGTTTAAGAAAGTAAACATTTAATACACTATTTCAGGTCTTATTTTTTTTCATTTTTAAAACAGGACTTTTAGCTAATGAAAATCAGAAATCAAGGATTTAAAAATATTAGGATATTTCCTAAAATTGAGCAAAAGCGAATGAATTACAAAACAGGAATGTCTAACTTCTGAAAATGTTTATTTATACACTAAATACTTAGTAGGGACTCCATTACCTTGAATTATGATGGAAGTACTGCTAGTTTTGTGAGCTGACTGGCCAATCAAGCACAGTAATGCCATGATCAGCAAAATATTTGGTAGTAGTTTTGGCACTGTGGGCAGGTGCTGCTTGTCAGCAGTGCTCTGAAATCTCCAGGTAGACTGCTGTGTTGACTTTGCATTGAAAAAACTTCTATTTTTTTTATTTTCACAAATTATAAGCCATTATCATCAGAATAAAAAACAAAAAATGGATTGAAATATCTGTTAAGTCCTGCTGAAAAAGGAAATAAGCATCTCCATGAAGCTTGCCAGCAGATAGAAACACGATATTCTCTAAATTCTCCAGGCAGACTGCTGAGTTGACTTGAAAGAGTTTTATTTTAGATGTTCATGAGCTTTGAACCATAATCATCAAAATGAAGGGTTGAAATATCTGTTAAGTCCTGCTGGAAAAGTAAGTCATCATCTCCATGAAGTTTGTCAGCAGCCAGAAGCGCTCTAAAATCTCCAGGTGGACTGCTGCGTTGACTTGATAAAACAATTTTATTATTTTCATGAGCTATAGGCTATAATCATCAACATTTAAAGCCAAGAAAGGGTAGAAATATCTGTTAAATCCTACTGGAAGAGGAAATTGGCATCTCCATGAAGCTTGTCAGCAGATAGAACTGCTCTAAAATCTCCAGGTAGACTGCTGGATTGACTTTGGACTTGAATAAACACGATTTTATTTGTGATTTTCATGAGTTATAAACCATAACCGTTATAATTCATGCCAAAAAGGGTTGAAATATTTCACGTAATGAGTGTAGACTATATTTAATTTTCCCTTTCTTAAAAATCTACTAGACATTAATAAACTTTTTCACGATGTTCTGATGATCTGAGATGCTCTAGTGTATAAATATCCGTCACTCTCCTGCTGATGGAAGGATTAAAGATGGCAAAATGAATACATTTCTCACTGAACACACAATTAGAGTTCTTGGGTCTGTATTTTCCCAGTAGCTGAAACTAAACAGTGCATTCATTAACCGTTAAAGTTTTTATTTGTTGTTGCTCCCTGATCTCTTTCTCTCTGGCGCTGAATATGACCGAGGTCCAACAAATCCAGCATGAAATCCACCTAATACTAATGTGAGCCGAGTGAATCAGGAAATTGCTCTTGGCAACATGTGATTATCTTCCCACAAGGCCATGCGGTCCAAACTGCACCACTGGGACTCTAAATGGAGTCCCTGGGCAGGGGAGAGGGAGCATGGGAAAAGGGCCACGCCACATTCACAGACCAGCCATGGATTATCCTGTGTTTGACCGCCGTGTTTTCAGCCGACGACTTCACAAATTTGGGAACGGGGAGACTTGGAACACCCTGGTGAAAATGATATTTGGCCTTTTATGGTTATCGGCGAAGATTTGCAAAGCTCCATTTGCCAAACCAAATGTTGGAAATTGGCTGTACTTGGACTGTCCACGCCAGAACCAAACATTCTTTTAAAGAACTGCTTGTAGGGATTTATTTATACGGGTTTTTTAGGGTCGATACTGATTATTGGTAAACTAGAAAGACCAATAATCCTTGACTTCTTCATTAATAAGGGAGACTATAACTGAACATGTAAAATAGAACCAGGAATGATTAAATTAGGACGCTCTCCTCTGTTCGAATGAGATTAATCAGTTTGTCTACTGCTATTATTATCTTTCACCGTTTTATCACTTTTATTTCCCACTAAAGTCCAGATCTTAATTATTATTAATCTTAATATTTTCCAGCGGTTAATGTGTGGCTGACTTCTAGATTAGCTGCTAGCCGTTAGCACAGCCTAAGCCACTGTGAGAGGAGCTAATTTCCAGATTTGTGACAACTTATGGTTTTTGTTTATTAAATATATTCTACACATAAAATGAAAATGTTTTAAGCCTTTTTTTGTTTTAATTTTAATGAATATGGCTTATAGCTCATGAAAATCCAAAATAAAACTGTATATTATCAAGTCAACATAGCAGTGTACCTGGAGATTCTAAAACACTACATGCTTCCTTCTGCTGACTATCTTTCTGGAGAAGCCGATTTCCTTTTCCAGCAGGACTTTACAGATATTTCAATCCTTTTTTTTGTCTTTTAATGTTGATGATTATGGCTTTTAGCTCATGAAAATCCAAAATAAACTGTTTTGTCAAGTCAACACAGCAGTCTACCTGTACATTTTGGAGCACTTTATTTGATAATCTGTCTATCCCTAATGGTTATCTACCAAGGTTTGCAAAGCTCTAACTAGCTTGTTCGATAATCGACCAATTAAAATAGAGATGAAGATAATCAGGAAAATGCTGCGATAATCAGTCATACTAGTGCATCTCGGAACATTAGAACGTCATGAAAAAGTTTGATGTCCAGTAGTTGTTTAACACAGTGAAATTTAAATATGTTCTACAATTATTACACATAAAATGAAATGTTTCAAGCTTTTTTTTGTTTTAGTTTGAATGATTATGGCTTTTACTCATGAGAATCATGATGTCAACTCAGCAGTCTACCTGGAGATTTTAGAGCACTAAATGCTTCCTTCTGCTGACAAACCTTTTCCAGCAGGGCTTAACAGATATTTCAACCTTTTTTTGTTTTAATTTTAATGATTATAACTTATAGCTCATGAAGATCCCAAATAAAACTGTTATCAAGTCAAAGCAGCAATCTACCTGGAGATTTTAGAGCACTACATGCTTCCTTCTGCTGACCATCTTTCTGGAGATGCTGATTTTCCTTTTCCAGCAGTACTTAAGATATTTCAACCCTTTTTGTCTTTTGATTATTGCTTATAGCTCATCACAGGCTAAAATATAATTGTGTTTTATCAGTTTAAAGTCAATGCAGCAGTCTACCTGGAGATCTTAGAGCACTTCATGCGATAATCTGTCTTCCCCTAATGGTTATCTACGACGATTTGCAAAGCTCTAACTAGTTTGTTCAATAATCGAGCAAAAAAATAGAGATACACGTAGTTGGGAAAATGCAGAGATAATCAGTCATACTAGTGCATCTCGGAACATTAGAACATCGTGAAAAAGTTCATTAATGTCCAGTAGTTCCTTAAGACAGTGAAAATTAAATATATTCTACACTCATTACACATAAAGTGAAATGTTTCAAGCCGTTTTTTTGTTTTAATTTGAATGATTCTAACTTATAGCTCATGTAAATCCAAAATAAAACTGTTTTATCAAGTCAAGGCAGCAGTCTACCTGGAGATTTTAGAGTGCTTCATGCTTCCTTCTGCTGACAATCTTTCTGGAGATGCCGATTTTCTTTTCCAACAGGACTTAATAGATGCTTCAACCCTTTTTGTCTTTTGATTATGACTTATAGCTTATCACAGGCTAAAATATAGTTGTGTTTTATCAGTTTAAAGTCAACGCAGCAGTCTACCTGGAGATTTTAGAACACTTTTATAATGGTTATCTTTGACGATTTGCAAAGCTCTAACTAGTTTCTTTGCCAAACCAAATGTTCCTAAATGGGGGATAGCAGCAACAAACATTCATTAACATTTTGTAAAGACTTGATCGCTTGTTTTTTTTTTGGTTGAGGTGTCATTTGTTCCTCCAGCAGCAGCTCCCAGTTCAGTTGTCAGCCAGAGATAGTGGTTTGTTGAATCACGGGGCCATGCCAGGACACTCGTGCACACTGAGCCCCCAAAAGCATGCCGTCCGATGCCAAGGCCTGCTGCCGTTCCACTCTACACAGCAAAATGTATTTATAAACATAAGCCTGATGCTAGACATGTGCACACCCGGGCTCATGCACACTAACGCACGCGCACACACACACACACCTGGCGGTCGGTGCACCATCAGCAGGTTCTCAGTGGCCGGTCGGGGTGTTTGTTCTAGGCCACGTGCACGTGCGCTCGTGCACACACACATTATAACCTATCACTGTGGGATTTCTATTAGTCGTGGAGTTTCTGAAGGATCGAGTTGTTCTTAGAGGGGTTGTCAAGACAGAAGAGGCCCAGAGAGTTTTAGAAATTTTTTGGGAGAAAAATGAACTCGTGTCTAGGAAATTGAAAGGACACGTTTTAGGACTTAGAAATCAATAATCAAGCATAAAATTCTCTAAAATCTCCAGGTGGACGGCTGTGTTGACTTTATACTTGATAAACACTGTTGTATTTTGTGTTCATGAGCCATCAGCCATAATCTTGTAAATAAAAACATTAAAAAATGCTTGAAACATTTAATTTTATGTGTCATGAGTCTAGAATCTAATTTCAGAAATAACTGGTGGGAAAAATTGGAATCTATACCTAAAACTGTCACTGTAATATCTCTATTCATCATTGGATTTCTGGAGAACGGTAGTGTTCTTAGAGGGTTTGTCGAGACAGAGGATGCTCAGAAAGTTTAAGAGATTTTAGGGATTTTTTTGGGGAAAAAGTCAGCTCATCTGGGAAATTTACAGAGCTGCACATCAGGATGTATTTAAGAACTTACAAATTAATAATCAAGCAAAAAATACCCTAAAATCTCCAGGTATACTGCTATGTTGACTTTGGACTTGAGAAACCAGTTTAATATTTTTATTTTCCAACCCATATCTAGGAAATTGAAAGTTTATCAGGGCATATTTCAGAACTTACAAATCAATAATCAAGCATAAAGTGCTCTAAAATCTCCAGGTAGACGTCTGTGTTGACTTTCTACTTTGCAAAACAGTTTTATTTAACCATTTTCATGAGTTATAAGACAATAAAATAAAGGCTTGACATCTAGAAGACATAAAATTTTCACTTTACTAAATAACTGATGGGAAATAATGAACTTTTTCAGAATGTTCTCATGTTTTTGGATGCATTAGTGTATATTTTTCCCTTTCTCCCCTGGTAAAGGAAGGACGAAAGATGACAAAATGACAAAAAAACACAAACTTGGAATCCTTACCTAAACCCATCACTTTAACATTCCTACTTATCATTGGGTTTCTGGAGAACAGTAATGTTCTTAGAGGGATTGTCAAGACTGAGGAAGCCAAAAGAGTTTGAGGAATTTTTTCGGGGAAAATGTCAACTCATATCTGGGAAACTTACTGAGCAGCGTATCAGGACATATTTCTGAACTTACAAATCAAACTGTGGTGGAAAACCAGAACTCTGCTGCCTTTAAATACAAGAGAAAGAAAAGAAGGAAAAGATTTATTATGGTTTGGTGCTTCGGTCCAACTTAGTCATGGACAGGTCATTTAGTTTGAGATCCATGTTTGGAACCTTGTCATGAATTTAGATCATGTTTTCAGACATTCTGTGCTTCCTGAGAAAAAAGTTTTGCCTCATGAGAGTTTATCTTATCAAAATACACCAGTCAGGAGATTTAAATCTGGAACATTTTTAAGTTTCTTTAAGATTTACAGTTCCACACAGGGTTTATAAGCTGTTTTATCATTAGCTGAATCTTCTCCACATTCGGTTGTTTTTATTCTTTTAATTGAGATAAAATTTGCTTACTGTTTCTGCCGGCCTCTGACCTCTCCCTGACTGAGTGGTTTATTCGCTGCATCCGCTTTAAGCCTGTGAATCGCTCCAACTATGTCCGTTTGGCAGAGCAGTAAAGGTTGCAGCGCGAGGACCTTCACCTCGCCGTATTAAATAACAAGGCGACTCACAGATCGGCTCCAGCAGAGTAAAACATAAGTTAACATTATGTGGATAATGTATCACGGCATGTTCCCCGTCTAAAATAGTTTGTCTGCAGGTCTGCATTACCGGAGCACATCTGCTGGGATAAACCGATTTAGTTATCGAGCAAAATGAGTTACGTTCAGGTTGATTATTGTAAGTGGCCATGACTTTTCCTACTCATTTTCCTAATTTCTCCCTCTTCCTTCCTGCGTTTCTTGCTCAGATCCGGTACATCTCTCAGACTCAGGGCTTGCCGGCCGAACAGCTGCTCAACAAGGGGACCAAGACCTCTCGGTTCTTCTCCAAAGAATCCGACTCTCCGTACGCCTCCTGGAGACTAAAAGTATGAGCTTTTCACACAAACATGCACACACAAAACTTCATTTATAAACATAATACAGACCTGCAAACACAAAGTACACATCTTCCTGTCACGTGTGTTTTTTACTGCTGAGTTTGGATGAAGATTTAAAGTGAAAAAAAATGTAGATATGTACCTTTTTGGGTGTTCTCAACCACAAGAACCTCTTTTAGGGTTCTTTATAAGCAAGAAAAATGTCCTTAAACCAGAGTAGGAACTCCTGAGCAGCGCTGAAAAGCTGCTGCACACACTAGGGGATGTTAATGAATAATCAATTAACTGCTGTTAATAAATTAAAAATGCATTAGATGATGAGGCAGGAGATGAAGCACATGCGTGTCAGAGAATGTATTGTAGATTAGCTGATGTACGTGGCTGTTCCACTAGGTTTAACATAAGATAATCCTTTTATTTTACAACGTAGCAGGAACATTTGCAGAGTTAAAGCAGCACTGTTGAAGCTCTTACAAACTGAAACACTGGTCTTTCTCTCCATTTTCACCATTAGCAAAGCGAGACTCTCCATGTAGACTCTTTATGTACACTAGCATAACAAACCTGCATTTAAATTGGAATTTTGTCCAATTTCTTGCTATTTCGGAGCAGTTGAAGTTGACGTCTCAGTCGAGTATTCCTGCAGTGGAAACAGAAAAGCTGAAAGGTCTGATTACGGGTTGGTTCCAGTAAATGTTTGTTCCTTCCTGCAGTGGAAAGACACTTGTTTATTAGAAATTGAAGCTAAAGTCCTTGTTGCGAAGGGAAAAAGTATGAAGTGGCAGCACATTCCCAATAGGAAACAGCTGCATGAGCTTTTCAAAACAGGACAAAGACGGCAAACTCTGAGGAAAGCTCAAAGAAACGTGGAGCTGTGTTTAGACTACCTGCTGAGCAGACTCTAAATAAAGTTTAAATGAATGTAAAGCCTAATATTTATCTCTACATGAACAAAAAAAACCCATAGGAACACGTAAAGTTTGCTCAAACCGTCGGTGTGTGTTTAACTAATCCTTTGACCTTTCGTTCCTTCTCATCGAAACAAATCCAGTCGTAAACTTCAAAACTTGCAGACGTGTGAATCCAGAAATGTCCGCTGACTGCACCTCTATGTTTATCCTGATATTCCTGTTTTCCATCCAGACGACAGAAGAGCACGAGAAGGAGACGGGACTTAAATCCAAAGAGGCCAGAAAGTACATCTTCAGCTGTCTGGATGACATAGCACACGTGAGTTTCTAACCCAGGGGTGTCCAACATGTGGCCCGCGGGCCAAAAGCGGTCCTCCAGAGGGTCCAATCCGGTCCTCAAAGTGTAAAAATTCCAGAGAAGACATGAACAGCAAATTGTAAATTTGTAAAACGATAAATTTAAGATAATTTCTAGACCATGACAAGTTGTTTTGATCATAAAATACTAGATTGTTCAGTGTTCTTTTGTGTCTTATTTTTGTAATATTTTGTCTAGTTTTTGTCGTTTTTTTAATCATATTTTGTCTCATTTTTGTCATTCTGTGTCTCATTTTTGGAATAATTTGTCTAGGTTTTGTTGTTTTTTGTCTTTTTGTCAAATTTGTGTAGTTTCTCTAATTTTTTTGTCATTTTGTTTCATACTTTTGTCGTTTTTTTATAATATTTTGTCGCATTTTTTGTCATATTTTGTCACGTTTTTGTTTTTTGTCTAATTTTTGTCGTTTTGTCTCATTTTTGTCGTTTTGTGTTTCCTTTTTGTTTTTTATGTTTTGCTTTATTCATTATTTTGAGCATCGTTTTTGTCGTTTTTTTGTCTCGCTTGTGGTGTTTGTCTATTTTTTCTCTTGTTTGTGTCCATTTATTTGTCGCTTTGTAACTTTTTTGTCCAATTTGTTGTTTTTGTTTTGTTTCATGTCGTTTCTCATTTTTTTGTCATTTTGTTTCTTGCTTTTGTCGTTTTGTGTCTCGTTTTTGTCATTTTTCGTCCCATTTTTGTAATATTTTGTCTTTTTGATGTTTTTGTCTTTTTTTTTTAATCTGACTTTTTTCCTTTTGATCATAAAGTAAAATACTATATCAATCAGTTCCAGGTGACTAAATGTTGTGTTCCTTTGTAGACACTCTGTGATCTGGAAGTTGTAATGTGGAAATGATAAACTGAGGCTGAATGTTGCTGAAATTGAATTAATTTTTCTTGAGACATTTCAGGTTGTTCATGATGTTTTGTAAAAAGTTTATTCCTTAAATGTAAACATTTTTGCACTACCACTTGAGATCAAATTGGGTTGAATGAGGCCTCCGAACTAAAATGAGTTGGACACCCAGTTCTGACCAAAACAAGAAGATTAAACATCTCATCATTCACGATACCTTCTCAGAATAGCATTTGATCCCTACTGTGCAGCGTTTTCTTACCACCTCTGATCGTGTTTTAGGTGAACTTGATGTTGACTCCTGATAACAGCGACATGCAGGCAGAGAAAGCAGACAGACGAGAGTTTGTGTCTCTGCTGAAAAGCATGCTGCTGATCGATGCCGAGAACAGAACTATTCCCTCCAGCGTCCTCAACCACCCCTTCCTCACCATGACCCACCTGCTGGATTATCCCCACAGCAACCAGTAAGGCAGCTCCATCTTCTCTGCAGCCACGATTGTGCCAAAAAGGATGCTATAAACTCATAATGTGCTTGAACTTTTCGTCTTCCCCCCACCAGCGTGCAGTCATCTTTCCGCATCATGGACATGTGCCACACTCGGCCCAGCAATGCAGTTTTTGACGCTCTGAACCAGAACACCATTCACTTCTCCAGGCCTCCCGTGGCCCCCGCCGCCTCCTCGGGGCTCCCTCTGGCCTACAGCAGCATACCGGTCCACACCCAGGTCTGTAGAAGTATAAAAAGACTCCACAACGCTGTCTCTCAGGCTCACGGAGCATAAATAAATGCCTCTAAATACGTCTTAATGTTTGGTTACGTAATGCTGCTGCACCCCGTTGACCTAACGTTGCCCTCTGCAGGAGAGAATGTGCCGTAGCTTCACCTCAGGGTTTTGGTATTTTCTGTCATGTGTCGCTGTCGGTCACCGTGGTGAAAATTTCATGTCTGTCTGATTTACTGATGAAGTTCTGAGGCTCAGAAATGATGGAAAAAGTCCATTAGAAAGTGATAAATCTGCATGAAAACATATTTGAGTTCTGCTAAAAACTGAAACCGGTTTTACATCCATCCAGATGAGAACCAGAATGACATTAAAATAGTCTAAAATGACATGAAAACAACTGGAAAATGATCCAAAATCAGACAAAATTGTCACAGATGATTAAAAATGATCCAGAATGAGTGAAAATTGCAGAATGATGCTAAATTTGTCCAATATGCTTTAAAAAATACACCAGATCAGTTTTACATCCATCCAAATGAGAACCAGAATGACATTAAAATTGTCCTAAATGACTCTCAAATTATCCCAAAGACACAAAAATGATTCAGAATGATGAGAAAAGATGTAAGTTGACATAAAACTGGTTGAATATGAGAAAATATATAAGAAAATTGTCCAAAATGAGGCAGAATTCACCCAAAATTACTCATAAATGATATAAACTGACTGAAGATTTGCAGAACGACACAAAATTAGTCCACGATGCTTCAAAAATGATAGAAAATGACTCAACATTTGTGCAAAATGACTTGAAATTTATCCAAAATGACTTGAAAATGATTCAAAATTACAGGAAATTTGTTGAAAATGAGCTGAAAATTGTCCTAAATTGCTTGAAAATGATCCAACTTCTGAGTCAACAATTGTTTACAATTATAGAAAACAAAAAACAGATTCAGTGTTTAGACTGAGACACCTGGGTGGATGTAAAACTGATCTGGTGTCAGATTTTACCAGAACTCAGATGTGTTTCTCCTCCTAAATGTCATGGTTCTATCTGCTGGACTGATGAAGTTCTGAGGCTCAGAAATGATGGAAAAAGTCCATTAAAAAGTGATAAATCTGGACCCACCTCTATGGACTAATTGATTTGCTCGCAGTTTTTAACAGCTCATCAAAAATCTGTCTAAAATTCCATGGAAATTGCCCAAAAATATAATAAAAATGGTTGAAATGACTCAAAAAATGACTAGAAATGTATTTATTCTTTTGATTTAGACTGTGTCAAAACTGATTTGGATGAAAACTGAATAAAAAAACTCCAAAGTTGTTGATATTTTCCATCACATGTGTCGCTGTAAGTCATCTTCTTTCCATGTCGGTACTTTGTTTTGCCTCTTTAGTTGGTCATTCTTCTCATTTCCTTTGAATACCCCCCCTGCAGGCTTTAACCCAGTCGGCCCCCTCAGTGTTGCATCCTGGGATAGCGCTAACAACAGGAAACGGTCAGTTTGGCTGCAGCGATTCGTTTCCACCAGCCCTTCTCCTCTGTCCTCCTGCCATGCAAGGTAGGTCCACAGTGCACTGCTGCTTACATAACTTTATTTTGTTATTTAACCCTCCGAACCACCAAGCAAGATGTTTTATTTTGCTCTGGATCATTTTTCACTCCCATAAAACACCCTAAACTGTGACTAGGATGTCTTTTGTGCAGAAAAACTAAGATGTAACGCTATAAATCATTAAAAAAGATCAAATGAAAGCTGAATTTTGTTGATTTGTTTACACGGATTTGGCATTTTTCAACTCTAAAAAGATGTTTCACCATGTTGAATGTATCTTCCAGCAACTTACTCCTCTTTTTACAGTTTTTGAGCCTTGCTGCATTTATTTTATTGGTCCAGTGTGTTTTATTTTTTTAATAGTTTCTCTAGTTTGTTATGTAGTCGTCTTTTCTTTACTGCAGTTGAGCCAAAAAGTTGCAGAATTTTTGCGGTGACTTTTGGTCGACGCCAAGTCGTTCATAACATCTAAGTTGAGCCGAGGAGTGCAGAAATTTTTAGTTTTTTACAGAATCTGGTTAATACTAATGGTTTATTTTTGGCAAATTAGTAAATGAAACGTGTAGAATGAAGTGATTTTAATGAAATTTCTGGATTTCAAGCTCAGATTTTGCTCATTTCCATAACAATTTTGCACCTGATTCTTTTTGGTACTGTCATAAAGTAGAAATTTTAGTGTTTCTTTCTGTTTCTATAGTTTGTTTGCTTTAATAAAAGTGTAAATTTGACTGTATTTGTTCATGATGATGGTTATTAAAATTGTTTTAAGTGTTTAAATGTTTAGTAGAGTTCAAAGAACCAAGATGCCATTAAATTTAATGAATGATTGAATGTTTTTATTTTGGACATGTGAGAAAAAAAGACACAAGAACAAATCAAAATATTCAAAACAGCAAAACAAAGCAAAAAATAATAACCCAACATAACTGTTTAGCAGTAGGACGAAGCTTATTTCCTCCTACCCTGTCATTCACTCCCACTCGCATAGTTATTTATGTACATATTTACAAACTAAATAGAAAATATAATAATATAAATCAACAAATATGAAATAATCAGAGATAGACTGATATGTCAGAGCCCCTCCTCCTCCCTGTTGCTTGTGAAAACCATATTTTTGTACTGATTTACGTCACATGTACTCATGGTTTGTTTTGTTCTTCTTCTAAAGGTAACCTTAATCAACCAGCAGGGTATCCGGTTCCCATGGTAACTCAGGCCCCTCCCATACAGCCCCTACCGGTGAGGCCAGGTGTGATCGCTCAGGTAAGACACAGACTCAAACATGGCTTCATTAGACGTGTGATAAGGGCTGAAACATCAGAATCAGAAGATTTATTTTAATCCACAGTAACTTTAGTGTATTTAAAGAAGCCGTAAATATCAGCATGTAGTTGGTCAGAACAGTTACAGTAAATGAAAGGTCTCACTTTTATTCCACCAAGGAATGCGACAGAATTATGTGATGATTATCGTCTGTCTGCCTGCCTGTCTGTCTGCCTGCCTGCCTGTCTGTTGTCTGCCTGTCTGCCTGCCTGCCTGTCTGTCTGCCTGCCTGTTGTCTGTCGTCTGCCTGCCTGTCTGCCTGCCTGCCTTCCTGTCTGTTGTCTGTCGTCTGCCTGCCTGTCTGCCTGCCTGCCTGTCGTCTGTCTGTCTGCCTGCCTGCCTGCCTGTCTGTCTGTCTGTCTCTGTCTGTCTGTCTGTCTGTCTGCCTGCCTGCCTGCCTGCCTGTCTGTCGTCTGTCTGTCTGCCTGCCTGTCTGTCGTCTGCCTGCCTGCCTGTCTGTCTGTCTGCCTGCCTGTCTGTCTGTCTGCCTGCCTGCCTGCCTGTCTGTCGTCTGTCTGTCTGCCTGCCTGCCTGCCTGTCTGTCGTCTGCCTGCCTGTCTGTCTGTCTGCCTGCCTGCCTGTCTGTCGTCTGTCTGTCTGTCTGCTTCTCTGTCTGTCTGCCTGCCTGCCTGCCTGTCTGTCGTCTGTCTGCCAGCCTGCCTGCCTGCCTGCCTGCCTGTCTGTCTGTCTGTCTGCCTGCCTGTCTGTCGTCTGTCTGCCTGCCTGCCTGTCTGTCTGTCTGTTGTCTGTCTGTCTGTCTGTCTGCCTGCATGTCTGTCGTCTGTCTGCCTGCCTGCCTGTCTGTCGTCTGTGTCTGTTGTCTGTCTGTCTGCCTGCATGTCTGCCTGCCTGTCTGTCTGTCTCTCTGTCTGTTAGCAACATTACTCAAAAACAGACAAACGGATTTGGATGAAATTTCCAGGGAAGGTCAGAAATGACACAAGGACCAAGTGATTAGATTTTGGCAGTGATGCAGCTTATAGTCTGGATCCTCGGATTGGTTAAAGATTTCTGTATCATTGCCAGATAGCAGCACAGCGTACTGTAACCATGACAACAAGTGAACACTACATCAGCTGCCTGCTGACGATCACATGATTGTGATCCTACCACAAATCCACCACTGAGGACCACAAATGTTTATAAAACTGTAACTGTGAATAATTCCTACTTTTTAGAGAAAATTTTAATAGTTTGAAAACATTTTAAAGTCATTTTGAACAGATTTTGAACAGTTAAGGAGGAGTTTCGAGCAAGTTCTGGACTAATTTGAGTAATTTGTAGTCATGCATGGATTTCGAGTCATTTTTGACAAATTTTAACAACATTTAGAGAACACACTTATTTTTTAGGCAAAATTTGAGTCATTTGAATGTGTTTTTATTGTTTTTAGTCATTTTTGGAACCCTTCTCAGCCATCCTAGATGCTTAACTCATTTTGGACAGATTGTGAACAGGAAAAGAGGATTTTTTTGAGCAAATTCCGGACAAATTTGAGTGATTTCTAGTCATTTTGCACATGTTTTGACTCATTTATTGGACTTATCAGGACTTCAGTCATACAATCATACGACAGCTGAGCAGCCTTGGCAGAGTAGTGCACTCTCTGAGTGCTTTTCTTGTTACCTATATTTGACACCAGGATCGTGTTCTAGATACGATTTGTTCTGTGCCAAAATAATTTTAGAATTGTGCTCAGCAAAAACCAGAATTGGTGTTTAGATTGTGACTGTACGGATGAAGTTCTGAGGCTCAGAAATGCTGGAAAAATGCGTAAATCAGGACCCACCTCTATGTACTTCTAGAAATATTCACAGTATGAAGGTAGAACTTGGCATGGCTTCAATAAATATACTAAAGTTACTGTAGAGAAACAAAAAAACCTGCTAATTCTGAGGGATTCAGGAGGGAGGCCTTGACTGAATAGTCTTGGAATGAATGTAACAGGTTGTGGCCCCTGTTGGGGATCTGTAGAAGGTGTAAATAACCTCCCCGGGTCTCCTCCTCCGTCCTGCAGCAGGCCTGGTCCAGTCGGGGGCAGCAGCTCCTCGTCCCGGCAGCCTGGCAGCCGATGACTCCCGTGGGTCCTCCTCCATCCCACCCGCCTCCCCCACCTCCATCCTCCCTCAGCAGTGACACGGCGTCCGGCCCACAGAGGATCAGCGACTGGGGGTGAGTCACCAAACTCTGAGTCACCCGCAGCTCAAGTCTGGAAAATCCCAGCCTGCAAGACTCACTGCTGCTTTTTTATGTTGCATCCTGCATGGAAATGTTTTCTGAAATACCCGAGTTGTTCCTGGGAAGCACCTCAGTACATATAGAATAACGGCTCTAGTGTTATTTTAGAGTTCTTGTCATGAGTTACAACAGTTTTTGCTTCCGTCAGAGCCTGTATGAAGCAGAATGTTTCCCTTGCACTGAAGAAAACTGGAGTGTTTAAAGAGACAAAGAACTATACATAACCTTCATACTCCCCTTAGTAGACCCTTCATACTGTAAATATTTCAGATAGGTGTCAGATTTTACCTTAGTGTTTCTCCTCCTAAATGTCATGGTTCTATCTGCTGGACTGATGAAGT
This sequence comes from Amphiprion ocellaris, assembly GCF_022539595.1. Taxonomy (NCBI): domain Eukaryota; kingdom Metazoa; phylum Chordata; class Actinopteri; family Pomacentridae; genus Amphiprion; species Amphiprion ocellaris. Next base: position 38,799,917 of record NC_072768.1, read on the forward strand.
TCTGAGGCTCAGAAATGATGGAAAAAGTCCATTAAAAAGTGATAAATCTGGACCCACCTCTATGGAACTCTGGGAATATTCAGTCAACTTTGTACTTAAGTTACTAAAAATACAAAATAAACAGATTCTGAGGGGATGACCTCCTGCAGGTTTGGTAGGGTTAGATTCAGGTCATATAAATGCAAGTAAACTTCGTCGGTGTCTGATTTGGAGATCTTCAATCATGTCTGCAGGAAAGTGCGTTCCCACAGCAGCCATTACAATGCAGTGATGCAGCAGCCCCTCCTGACCAATCAGATGCCAGCCCTGTCTGCTCATCAGCCAATCAACATCGGCATAGCTCATGTTGTGTGGCCTCAGCCGGCCAATAAGAGGAACCGACACGGTCACAACAGGTGGGATTCAGCTCCTGTTCGGTTAAACTGCTCTGACAGTTTGTTTATGTCTCATAAATGTTAATTATTCTGATTAAAGGAACCTGTCCCACACCAGCAACGTCCACATATCAGCCTGCCGGACGCCTAAACTGGCCGACGTCGTTGGCCAGGCGGTGGTGGGACGGGAGGAGCCTCGGAGGACGGCGCCTCCTCTGGTGGAAACCAGGCAGCCGGAGGTCCAGAACACGGACGAGGAGGAAGACGACGGCGAGGAGGAGGTGAGCTGCTTCAAAGACGTGGTTCCCAGTGGGAGTCTGTCCAGGCAGCAGCAGAGAGACGTGGCAGTCCTGATGGGCGACACGCCGAGTCCAGCTGCCAGCGTCATCAGCATCAGGAGTGACCTGACCGACGCCGAGGACGAGAGGGAAGATGAAGACCCTCAGAGGTGCCGTCTGACCGAGTGAGTAGGAAAACATCTGCATTTCAGGGCCGGTATTCTGCATTTTTATGGTATTTTATGTGGTTTTTTTTTGTAACCAGTCTCCAATAACATACATTAAATGCACCATTTTGGCTCTGATGCAGCCTCTCTCCGTCCTTTAACATCTTTCTGAAGTCAGATTCATTTTGAAAATCTCAGTTACGCTGAAAAATGCCCAAATAATTCACTTGTGGTCGTTAGGGCAGCTGTAACTTATTTAGCCCATGCAGCTAGGCTAATGCTATCACTAAAAGGTTTGCTGCGCCTCTTAGCCTGCAGTTAATGCTACTTGGAGCATCGTAGCATCTTTCTAAAATTAGATTAACTTTAACAATCTCAGTTTCCCTGTTCTGCTTACAATGCCAAAACTTGCTGGTGCAGCTGGAACTTATTCTGCTGATGGAGCTAAGCTAATGCTATAACTAAGAGGTCTGCATGCCTTTCAGCTTGCATCTAGCATTATCTGGAGCATCATTAACACCTTTCTAAAGTAAGATTAACTTGAAAAATCTCAGTTACACTGAAAAATGCCAGAATAATTCATGTGTTGGTGTCGATGCAGCTGGAACTTATTTAGCCCATGCTGATAGGCTAATGCTGTCACTAAGAGGTTAGCTGTGCTCCTTAGCTCGCAGCTAATGTTATCTGGAGCATCATTAACATCTTTCTAAAGTAAGATTAACATAAAAAGTCTCAGTTCTGCTGAAAAATGCCCAAATAATTCCTTTTTGCAGGTAGAACGTATTTAGCCCATGCTGCTAGGCTAATGCTGTCACTAAGAAGTTAGCTGTGCCTCTTAGCCTGCAGCTAATCAGCCCATTAGCTGCTTTCACGCTAACAGCTAGTGGCTAAGCTAGAAGCAGCTGTAGATGAACCTGAAACGGTGTCTGGAACACAGTAACTAAAATAGCTTAAAGGTCTGGACCTTAGTGAGCAGTAAAAGTGACGGAACAGTTAAAGATTAACACAGCAGAGAAGAAACTGTGGGAGATAAACATTCTGAATCTTATCGTAAATAAAGGAGAGCCTCGTAGCGTCAAGGAAGTCTCTGACATCATGTCTGTTTCTGTAGCTCACAGTCAGTCACAGGAACTGATTAATGAAGAATGTTATGAATGACAGCATCCCTGCTATAAAACGCTGGACATCCTAAAGACTGTTTGGTAAATCCGTCCTGTCGTGTCCTCAGGTGTAAGGAGGAGTGTGAGTGTGAGGCCTGCAGAAACACCAGCATGTCCATGGAGAGGGTTTGTTCCCTCAGCAGCCCCGACAGCAGCCTCAGCACCAGTTCATTCGCCTCCAACTCGCTGCAGTCCAGCCCTTCAGTCTCACCCTGCAAGAGACCCAACAGGTAGCCAGTCAGTGCACGTAAAATCAGCCAAATCACGAAGAAAACTCACTCACAATCTGCTAGATTTGTGTCTACATAACTTTAATGAAGCCATGCAAAATGTTTACCTTCATACTGTGAATATTTTACAGTCACAGGCCCATGAAGTACACAGAGGTGGATCCAGATTTATCTAGGTAAAGGAGATAGGAGACAGAAAACACATTAAATCCCTTAGATAGATCTCTGTGGATATGAGCCTTGAAAGTTTACCCCAAAGTAAAGTGTTTCTTAAGTTTTCTCTGGTGAATTATCAGAAAACAGAAACACATCCAGGGTACCAATCAAAAATGGTCTAGAACAAACCAAAATGTGTTCAAAATGACACAGAGGTTGTTCAGAATTACTCAAAATATGTCCAGAATTATTTTAAAAAGTCCAGAATGATGAAAATTATTAATTAAATTATCCAAAAATACTGAACACAATGTCCAAAATGAGTCCAGAAAAACCCATAAAATGACATGAATTTCAAAGTTTGCCCACGTTTTTAGTTTTAGATTGTTTAATAAAAATGAAATTGCCCAAAATGTCATGAAAGTTGCTCAAAACTACACAGAAATTGTCTCTAAATTTCTCAGTAAAGCTCAAAAACTGTTCAAAATGACAACAAACAACCTAAATGACACAAAACTATCCCCAAATTGTTAGAAATTTGTCCAAAACATGACAAAACCTTTCAAATAGACTCAATATTTCCCCCCAAATTACACCAAATATAATGAATTACTTAAATTTATGGACTTCAAGGACCTGGAACTCTGGAAATATTCCCAGGATGAAGGTAGAACTCTGGTCATGAATAAAGTTAATGGACATGAAGAACCAGATGAGACAATTTGTGAATCATTTAGGGGAAACACTGAGTCAATTTGAAGGTTTTTGTCATTTTTTTGGGACAAAAATTAACAGTTTTGTGACAATTTTTGTGTAATTTTGGACTTCTTTTGTCATTTTTCAGCTTTTCCTGAGAAATTTGAGACAATATTTGTGAGAGACAAAGACAATTTCAATTAAATTTTGGATAAAAGAAATTTTCAAGCAGTTTAAGACAGTTTCCAACAAATTTCCTGTAATTTTGGATCATTTTGAGTCATTTCGCACAAATTTTGAGTAATTTTCTGTGATTTTTGAAGCATCGTGGACTAATTTTATATCCTTCTGCAAATCTTCAGTTTGGATCATTGTGGGGTCATTTTGGGTAAATTCTGACTCATTTTGGACAATTTTCTTGTCATTTTCAACAAGTTTTGTGTCAACTTGGATCTTTTCTAATCATTTTGGATCATTTTTGTGTCTTTGGGATCATTTTTTAGTCATTTAGGACAAATTTCATGTCATTCTGAACTCATTTTCTATAATTTTGGATCATTTTCAGTCATTTTGGACAATTTTAATGTCATTCTGGTTCTCACCTGGATGGATGTACAACTGGTTTCAGTTTTTATTTTATCAGAACTCAGATGTGTTTTCATCCAGATTTATCACTTTTTAATGGACTATCCAGTTGTCACAGTCTAAAGATTATTAAAATTTGATCAATTCTGGACAATTTTAGAATCATTTTGGACAAAATTTCAGGTACCTTTGAACATTTTTTGAATATTGTGGGGAAATACTGAGTCATTTTGGAAGGTTGTCATTTTTTTAATCAAATTTTAATAATTTTGGGACCATTTTGTGTAGTTTGAGCCATTTTGGACAAATATTGAAAAATTTTAGCCAATTTTTATATAATTTGACTAATTTTTAATAAAAAACACATCTGGGTTCTGATAAAAACTGACACCAGATCAGTTTCACGTACATACAGGTGTCACAAATTCCACCAATTCTGGACAATTTTTGAGTCATTTTGGACAAAATTTCTGGTGCTTTTGAACCTTTTTTGAATAGTTTGGGGCAATACTGAGCGATTTTGTCACAGCCTAAAGCTAATCAACATTTGAGTTCTGCCGGGTATTTTTTTTGTAGGTTTGGACAAATATTGAATCATTTTTGACACGTTTTTGTCATTTTGGACACATTTCGTTTTCGTGTATTGAAATAATAAATAAAAGCTGTTTTTTTTTTTTTACTCAGCATGTCTGAGGACGACGGCCATGAAAGCGGCTGCGACACGGTGGAAGGTTCCCCCACGTCCGACACGTCCACGTCCCCGCGTGGCAACAGCTCCTACCGTTACCTCGACAACGGCAACCACAACAACCGGCCGCCGCTGGCCGCCATGGTGGCGCCGCTGCCTTCGCCCAGCCTGCAGGGCCGGAGCCACGGCGGCATCAGGACCATGGTGGTTCCTCCCATGAGGGTGCAGAACAACAACACTCAGGACAGCGAGGAGCGAGTCCAGAGAACCGGTCGGTGGATTTATTTACCCTCAGAGAAACATTCTGTGTTTTAGTAGAGAATCTAGAGCTGCTGTTTGTGTGTTAACCCACATTTTTAAAGCCCTAAACGTGCCTCATCTCCACCTGTCCTGTGGTCTGTCACCTGTGCTCTGGCAGCGTCTTGCCTTGCAGGTCATGTGGAAGCAGTAGGGCAGTACCGCCCCCTAGTGGGTCATAGAGGCTATAACAGGTGATCCGGAGACACCAGCAGAGAACTGCTCTGGTCTGATAGCTCAAAGATGCATCTGCTGAAGGCAACGCTTAACGTTGTCTGACAGTTTATGGCTTTCCTTCCATCAAAATATACAATAAAATCTTAACCCTTAGATGCATAAATGGATCAAAAATGACCCGGTGAGGTCGTTTTATTACAATATGTTCATAATGAAAAGTTTTTATCATTTCATTTTCCAGCTGTTCCTCAAACAAACAAACCAAAATCTGTTCAGAATGACACAGAAGTTGTTCAGAATTACTCAAAATTTGTCCAAAATTGTTTTAAGAAGTCCAGAATGACTCGAAAATTGTCCAAAATTATAGAAATTACACAGATATTGTTGTAGATTTCTCAAAAACTGTCAAAAATGACTCAGTATTTGTCAAAAATAACTGAAAATTTCTTCAAAATCACACAAATTTTCTATAATTGCAAAAAAATTATCCAGAATTAATAAAATTTCAATTAGCTGGAGATTGTAGCACCTTCAGTGGATATAAAACTGATTTGTTGACAGTTTTTAAACAGAGCTCAGATCAGAATGTGATTAAAAATATTATGAAAGATGTCCAAAATTCCACAACAGTCGTCTTAAATTGCTCACAATTTATCGAAAATGAAAAAAAACTGTCTAAAATGACTCAGATTGTTCACAGTGACACAAAAATTGACAAAAAAAAAAAAAATCCAGAAGTACTCAAATTTCGATTGTCTTCAGACTGAGACACCTGGATGGATGTAAAACTGATCTGGTGTCAGTTTTTACCAGAACTCAGGTGTGTTTCTCCTCCTAAATGTCATGGTTCTATCTGCTGGACTGATGAAGTTCTGAGGCTCAGAAATGAGGGAAAAAGTCCAGTAGAAAGTGATAAATCTGGAACCACCTCTATGGACTTCATATACATACGATGAATAGATATGAACTCATACAACCAGGAGTCGAGGATAAGAATCAGATTTTACAAATTATTTAGAGGAGCAAGTGTCCAAAACCACTCAAAGTTGTCCGACATGACTTGAAATTTGAACAAACTTGAAATGTGTCAATAACCACTATAAACCTGTCCAGTATGATTAGAAATTTGTCCAAAATGACTCAAAATAGTCTAGAATGACTTGAAATATGTCAAAAATTACTCAAGTCATCCAGAATTACTCAAAATTGTCCAACATATCTTGAAATTTGCACAAAATTACTTGAAATATGTCAAAAGCTGCTTAAAACCTGTCCAGCATGACTTGAAACCTGTCCAGTATGATTTCAATGTGTCCAAATTACTCAAAAATTGGCCAAAATTGGTCAAATCTGGATTACCTTCATATTTTCTGAGCTCAAATCTGTAGTTTTTTTAGGTTTGGATGGAAAGACGGATGCATTTTATTTGCTACCAGACCAGATTCTGTTGTTTTCTCTTTGCTGGTTTCTGCTACGGAGCTGAAGTCGCCCAAAGACACTGATTTGAGATCAGTTTAACTCATTTTTCTCCAAAGATTTTCACCTGTAATAACAGTGGAGTGAGTTTAGAGCTGCTACAGATCAGAGTCTTTGGATTGATTTTGCTCTTTAGGTGTCCTTTTTTCCTGAGTGTCGGCGATCTGCTTTTCTTTCCCAACTTCATTTATATTATCATCTGCTTTGATGGTGCTGTGTTTTATGTGGAAATTCACAACTATTTACACGTGAAGTTCTTCAACTGGCATCAGAAATAGCAGCTAAAATGAAAACGTGACACTTCTGAGACATTTCTTGTAAATAAGCTGTGACTGATGATTTGTGTTCTCTGGAGTCAATTCTTTGTAATGAAATGACACTTTTTTTCCGCAGAAATTGTAGAAATTGACATATTTCTGCAGGAGCAAGTGCCTTTCTATTACTAGCATGCAGCTGATCAAGTGCAAAGTCTGTAGTTAGGCCAAAATGTTTTGTTTATCACCTTCAACCCTCTGAACTCCAAGCAGTTTCTGAGCGTTTTTTGCTTCTGTCAAAATCTTCCTCACCGTGGGTTTATTTTTAACTGCAATATGAAGTCCTGCAACTTTTTATGGGACCAGAACAACCATAGAATGCAGTAATTTATACCCTAAAAAAGGCAAAAGTTGAGTTTCTTTGACTATTTATTTTACAAAAATTAAAAACAAACAAACTTGGAAACAACATGAGTGCCCACGAGTGTTACAGTACTGGAAAAACTTTTTAAATCTACATATTAAAGGTATTTTTACTGCTTTGTTTTGCGTATTTAAACACAGCCTGCAGTTCAGCCTAATTCAGTTAAAAACTCTCAGAATTTCTCTAATGTGACTGTTGGTCGCTGCCGAGTCGCTGTTAAATTCTCATTCACACAAAGAAATGCAGAATTTTTATTTTTTTACAGAATCTTATTATTGGAAACTGTTTATTTCTGGTGAATTTTTGAATAAGACAAATAGAATAAAGGTATTTTTGATCAAATATCACAATTTTACACTTAGTTTTCAACAGAACCACACGTCACACATGATTAGTTGAAGCTTGTATTGAAAACCTTGAGATTTCTCTCTGTTTTTATAATTTCTGACTCCAATAAAGGGCAGAATTTTGCCAGTTTCTTTTGAGTTTAGATGTTAATGCATGAGTTAAAATGCAGCTGTCTCTTTAAGCTGTCAGATTTTACCTGCAATGTTTAGATTCTGATAAATCTGTAAACATTTAGTCATGTGGATTATTTTAAAATTAAATTAGCTCAGTAGTAATAATAAATCCACCCTGGAGTTTTGTTTACATATTAAACTGTATTAAAACCTCATTTCCTGTCCTCTGTGCTGAACTGTTTTCTCTCTGCTGTGTTCTGGTTTGAAGTGTTTAGTCTCTTGCAGACTAAACCTGCCTCTTTATTTCGTCCTGACTAACCCGTGCCTCCGTCCCATCCAGCCTCAGAGTCCTGGTCCCGGTCCAAAGGGCGCTGCAGCCTCGTTGGTCAGCAGAACACTCCCTCCTCCGTCCCCCTCCTCCCATCCGGCCCTCACCTGTCCAGGCAGCAGAAGGTGACGGCGGGGCAGCAGCAGCATCCTCTGGGCTTTGGACAGGTCGGTTCACTTAAATATATGAGAGGTGTCTAGGTAGGAGAATGTTTTGGAGGTTAGTTATAGCAGGACTCAGGCTCTTTAGAACATTTTGGCCCAATTTTGTCTGACTGGACAATGAAACCAGTAGAAATTACTCCTTGTTTCAGTTGTTTGTTTGATCTCCAGACTACTGCTTTCTATGTTACCACTGCTGCAGCCGACTTTCTCCCTCGCTGCACATCTGCGTATCGATAGACGCCACATTTACCAATGTTGCCTCAACGTCCTGGAATGCAGCCTGCAATATGTAATGCTAGATGGTGGAAGTACTCTCTGAATGTAAAGATCTCTGCTGGTTGTTGCTTTGGAGCAAAAGTTACCCAAAAGATAGTGATCAGTTGTTCATTGTTGAGTCTTTGGATCCACTTTGCTCTTTAGGTGATCTTTCCTGACTGCCAACAGTCTCGTTTTTCTTTCCCCAACTTCACTGATGTGAAGATTCTGAACTTTTTAAAAGTGAAAGACACAGTTGATGGTTCTTTAATGGCAGCAGAATTGACGTTAAACTCTGCTTGTTTGCTGGTTGTTTACTAGTTGTTTACTAGTTGTTTGTTGTGTTTCAGGTGCAGCCGTACATTTCCAACCACATTTCCAACAAAGAGTGGAACGGCAACTATGGTCCTCTTCGTCCTCACGCCTTCATCCCCCCCACGGTCCACACCTTCAGCCACCTGCCCCACAGCAGCCCCACCCACAGCCAGGCCGCCCCCCACACCCTGCTCTCCTACCCCCCCAGCGGGCCCCTCGCCTCCGCCCACCACCCCCACCCCATCCTGCCCTCCCGCCCGCCGCCTCCCCCCCTCCTCCAGCACGGCTACGGTCTGTCCCACCCCCAGGGCGGCGCCATAGTCCACCAGGTGACGCTGGGCCTCGGCGCTCCTCCCCCGCCTCACCCCCACCACCCTCACAGGCTCCTCCCCTCGCCCACCATCCACCCCCACCACCAGCCCGGCTACGCCCACCACCCGCACCAGTTCAAGCCCCCGTTCCCTCCGCCGCCTCACCCCTACATGGCCTCCCCCGCCGCCTACACCGGCTTCCCTCTGAGCCCCACCAAGCTCGGCCACCACCCCCAGTTCTCCTACATCTGAGGCGGCAGCAGCAGCTCCTCCTGGTGGGGAAGTGGACGGGTGGCGGGACGTGGTCTGGACGAGCTGCCAGCAGAGGACAAAACGGACTCCTGTGACGACGAGGACGAGGAAGAAAGACGGCGTGTCGAGAAAGATGTTTCGAGGACGGATAAATAAACGGTCGCACCACGATGAGACTTTCCTGAAGCATGCGTCGCGTTACCTCCTTTTTTTGGTTGTTGTTGTTTTTCTCGGAGGCTGGAGATCTTTGCCCCCCTTCCCTTTATCTTCGTTGCCTTGTAGCTCGGATCTGTCGCTTTGAAGCCATCCCAGTCTGTTCCAGCGCACCATTTCACCGTCTATGTTTCAGGCAGACTTTTCTATTTTGTTGTTGTGTTTTTTTGGTTTTTTTTGCTCCTGCCGCCTCCTAGTGCCTTAAAAAAAAACCTCCTTCAGGAACTTTATAGATTGTAAATTTAAAAAAACGGGGCTTGCAGCACTTAAAACCTTCGGGCTCAGCGGATGATCATGAATATGAGGCTTAATTATGGATTTACTTTTAGCTAGAGGCTGCACATATATAGGGCTTTGACTGAATGAGCTTTTTATGTAGATATATAAAAGAAAAAAAACAGTGATTTGATATTTTGATAATCAATTTCTATTCACTATAGTACTTAATTCATAACAGTATTGTCACTGTTTACTGTAACTGCAATACAATCTAGATAGACTCTGGGTTGCTGTGTTTTTATTATTATTATTATTTTGCATTTAGGCATTAATTAGACTTTGGGAGTGGCTTAATTAGAGGTAATTCTTTTTGTGTTTTTAAAGCTTCTCAGTGTTTGAATAACCTATCAACTTACAGTATCATTGCTGGGCTTTTGAGTATTAGAGCTGTAATTGTTTTGGTTTTTTTTGTCCATGTATTGAAGCCTGTTGTCAGTTTTGATACATTCCTTCAGGGTTTGGATGCATAGCCTTGATTTTTATTTCTAATTCTGGTGTTATTTTTGTTTTATTTTACTCCAATCAGCACCAAAGACTGTTTGTTAATCATTTCTCAAAGCATCGGTCGATGATATTTCTCCCCTTTAGAAACAAAAAAAACACGAGGTTTTATTTTTCTGAGCTTTGTTTGGCATAAACACACAAAAAACATGTATTTGGAATGTATAGATAATAATAAGCTGCTATGTACCGATTATCTGCCACTTCGTAGCTGTGAATCTAGAGGATTAATCTCATCCTAGCCTGCGTTCTCTCTTTTTGTGTCGTAGTTTGCGACGAGTAGATCTGACAGAAGTGGGTTTTATTTTGATCCTGGAGTATATTGATGCTATTCCTATATGCTAGTGCCTCTGTATATTGGCTTTGTTGTTTATTTGAAGTGATTGTAAACTGCTGTAATGGAAGTTTTCCTCTTTTTTTTAATTATTATTATTATTTTGTTGCTTATTTTCGTGTTTTTTCTTTTGTGCGTGGTTATTTAGCATCAGTATTTCAAACGTAGGCTGGGTTCGCTCTTTAAATTGCTGTTTTTTGGTTTTCCGTTATTGGACTGTATTTTGTCTGCGACTCTTCGTACTGTACAACTTAGTGCCTTCTTTCAAACAAGTGGCTGAAGGATGATTTGTAGACGAGCTTCTAAACAAAACAAAAAAAGAGAAGAACCCCAAAGTTAGTTGTTTGTTTGTTTGGAGTCTGTAAACAATCTTTTTTCTTCTAACAGAATCCTAAGAAAGTACAAGTCAGGGAAGGTTTTCTCAGCAGGAACGCCGTGCAGCACTCGATAAAGCTAAACATAGGGCCTGATTTTACACAAATGCAAAGCTTTATTGTCACTCGGTGAATGTATTTGTGCATCTGGAGACACCTCACAGCGTTTTCTCATGTTTCTGTATGCAGCTATTAGCACAGGCAGACACAGTGTTGGGTCAGAAATGCTTTACATCCAGCCGTCAACGTTCAGCTCCAAAGTCGTCCCACCTTAATCTACTTACCGTATTACGTTATAATGGTTTATTTTGCTGTCGCTTGGGTGTATTTTGTGTAATTATGCTAGTGTGTTGGTGGCTTTGGAACGAGAGGACGCACCGTTTGACCTCGGATTTAGAGGAGATGGTTTTAATTGTAACCCTGTGGTGTGCAGCCTCTCCATGTGTCTGTTTGTTTGTTTCTGTCGGCTCAGAACAGACGATGAGACGAAGGAAAAGGATCCGTTCTGTCGCCTCCATGCAGCTTTATGGCACACAGTCCAGACGGGTGAACTACGAAGCCAGATTAGCCAGTTAGACAGGTATGTTGAGCCTTAAAGTCAGAGTTTTTAGTGTTGTAAAGCTGCTAAACCACCATTTTAACTGATGCTGCACAGCTAACCTTCTCTAGAGGAAGTTTAGGACTTAAATCAGCTTGAAGAAGCTCCACAATTCATATCTGCAATTATATTGAGTGACTGTATGCAGAAAATGCATAAATTTGCTGCCAGGTTCATTTTGTAGCTTTATTTCACCTTGATTTGGCCAAAAACTAAAGTGATTTCAACTTCTGTTTCATTTTGCAACAGTTTCAGGCTGAAAATGTATAAAATATTTCTTGTTTTTCAGCTCTAATGTGCAGCTGTCAGTTAGAAATGAACCTAAAACAGAGTTTTTACTGTCACAAAGATGCTAAATCACTATTAAAACTGATTCCACACTGCTAACCTGCTCTAGAGGAGTTCCAGTTTAGAGTTTTGGATTTAAATTGACTTTAAGAAGCTCCATAATTCCCTGCTAAAGTTATATCTGCAACTATGTTGAGTGACTGTATGCAGAAAATGCTTAAAAAAGGTGTTTATCAAAGAGAATATTCAATTAAAACCATTAATTTCACTTTTATTTGGCCAAAAATGAACTAACTTCAATATTCCCTTCATTTGGGGACAATTTCTGGCTAAATATGTTGAGTTTAATGTTAAAATATTTAAAGTTTAACAACTCAGAAATAAGACACATGATTAAATTAGTAACATTTCTGCTTTTTCCTGTAACAAATGTTTTAATTTCCATTATAATTATCTATTATAACAACCTGCTCCTATTGGCTAAAGTAGCCGGCACACGATTGCTGTCAAAATTAGTGCAAAATGAAAGGAAATTAGTTGAAAATTAAATAAAAATTGTCCTTAATTGCTTGAAAATGATCCAAAATGTAATTGAAATTGTCTAAAATTTCTTTTAAAAAAAAAAGTTGTCCAAAACGATGCACAAATTGTTCAAAATTACACAGAAATTGTCCAAAAATACTCAAAAAAAAATGTAGAAATGGCAGAAAAACTCCAAAAGCATCCTTTTAGTGTGAACGTGCTCAGAGTGTAATGAAGAAAACTTGGTTAGAATGAAAGAATGCCATCAACATTTTTTGATTTGTTCAGGTTTTATTAATCCAGCTAACTCTAGAAAAGCCTGACTTTGTTAAACTTGCTTCACATTTCATCCCTCTGGAGCTGAAACCAGCACATGGAGCATCAAAAAGCAGGTCTGAGGACTCATATTTCTAAAAATATGATTAAAAACATGAATTTTCTGCGTTATTTCGCCTCTGACTGCTATAAAAACCACCAAATCACGGATCTCAGCGTCTCATTCGTGTCCTGAGCTGAAATATAAAAACAAATGACTCCTAAGACTTGGACTAATTATTATTATTCTCATCATCATCGGGTTGTTGTATTTAGACACGTAGAAAATGGCTAAATTTGAACGTGTTACTGTTCTGTGTAGATTTGTGTGGCTTTCTGATTTCATTTTGTTGATTCTTTTTTAAATGCTACACTAGTCGGACATGTAGCGACTGCACTGTGCAATATAACGACAATATACGAGGACTGGGAAGATGATCTGGGGTTCGTAACGATGTGTGTCCCCCCTACTTTTAGTTCTCAGTCAGTTTCTATGTGACCGAGCCTCGTGTACTTCGTCACAAAAAGCGGGTTTCCTCCTCGGTGACTCTTATTGGTGAGTGTCAAATTATGAATCGATGGTTGTAACTATGTCAAGATTCACTTTGAATTAAAAAAAACAACAAAAAATATCTCTTGCTTCAAGAAGTCGCTGTCTGTCGTCTTTTTCTGTTTGTTTTCTGAGTGGTTTAAAAGCTTTTATTTTAAAAGGACACCGTTGTTAGTAAAAACCAGAGTTCTACCTTCATCCTGTGAATATTTCCAGAGTTCCATAGAGGTGGGTCCAGATTTATCACTTTTTAATGGACTTTTTCCATCATTTCTGAGCCTCAGAACTTCATCAGTCCAGCAGATAGAACCATGACATTTAGGAGGAGAAACACACCTGAGTTCTGGTAAAATCTGACACCAGATCAGTTTCACATCCATCCAGGTGAGAACCAGAATGAAAAATGATCCGTAAATACAGAAAATTAGTTCAGAATGACCCAAAATGACAAGAAAAGATCCAAGTTGACATAAAACTTGTTGAAAATGACAAGAAAATTGTCCAAAATGAGTCAGAATTCACCCAAAATTATTAAAAAATGATTCGACCGACTGAAGTTTTGCAGAATGACACAAAATTAGTCCACGATGCTTCAAAAAATTATAGAAAATGACTCAAAATTTGTGCAAGATGACTCAAAAATGATCCAAAATTATAGAACGAGTTCAGAATGACATGAAATTTGTCTAGAATGACTCGAAAATCATCCCAAAAATGATTCAAAATGTTGAGAAATGATCTAAGTTGACATAAAACTTGTTGAAAATGACCACAAAATTGTCCAAAATAAGTCAAAATTCACACAAAATTTGTCAAAAATGATCCAATCTGTCTGAATATTTGGAGAATGATGAAAAATTTGTCCACGGTGCTTCAAAAATTACTGAAAATAACTACATTTGTGCAAAAAGACTCGAAAATGATCCAAAATTTACAGAAAATTTGATAATTATTTGCAATATTTCTTTATAATGTGCAATATTTTTTGGACTATGAAAAACTATTTAGCTTGTTTATTTTTCTTTTCAGTGATGTATAGTTCCTAAATCTTTTTTTCCCGTATGTTTATGCAGCATCTGGCACAATATTTCCCTTCAGGATTAATGATAAAATCTTATTTTTGATTGATTAATTAATTAATGCAGACTGTATTTGATCCTCATGTGCAGGTTACTAATGACTTTACAGATGCAGAATAATAATTATTTCACAGATTCCTCTCCAGTAATTTGGAGGTTTTCTGGCCGAAGCTCCACCAGAGGTCGCCGGCTGCCCGCTCATCTCTGCCGGGCCTCAGAGCAGCAGAGCGGGGCTCCTGTCGCTGCCCGCCCCGGTGTCTGGAGCTCTGCTGCGGCTGAATAAAGGCGGTGGAAGTGACTTCTGTCCTCTGCTGTCATCAACGCTCCGACCGGACATTTAACCGAGTCACCGGACAAACGGCCCGGTTCGACCTGCAGAGGCAAGCTAGCAGCAGTTAGCCTCTCCTTCACAATAAAAGCCTTTAACTGGCGCTGAAAATATATATTAAAAAAAAAAAAAAAACACCTTTTTACTAATGTTCTAACAGTGAATGGAAGCATAAAAAACAGTAATACTAAAAAAAATTAACTGACTGTGTGAAATTACAAATAATAAAATTAGCTGCTGTTAGCTAGCCAGGTGTGCAGAAATGCTAATTAATTTATAGTAAGATGCAGAATTAAAACAATGTCTATTTTCTTTAAATGTGTGTGTATTATTATTTTAAATATTATAGGTTATAATAGGTGTGCTTAACTAAAACAAATTTAATTAAATCATAAGTATTTACAAATGTGTTACTAAAAAACTAAATGTGGAATCTTGCAAAATTAGCATCTTACCCCACAACCCAGTTTTTATATAAATTCTTGTCACATAAAGTTAAAATACTCGTGCTTTTACAGCAGATTTGCTAAACAGGTTTGTTTTGTGATTTTTTTTTTTGTAATATGAAAAATACATTTTTGATTTAATTTGCAAAATAAAATACAAAAATTAAATATAAAAAATGTAATAAAAATAAAGTGAAAAAAGGTTAAAAAAATTCTATAAAAAAATAAGTTGTTACAGCAGCATGGATATTCAGATAAAATTAAAATTGAATTAAATATTAAAAAAGTATTTAAATGAAGTGAAATAGGCTAAGAAAATAAGTAAATTAGAATAAAAATTAAATGAAGTTGTTACAACAGCATGGATATTCAATAAAGAAATAAAAAAAAATAACAGAATATTACGGTATAAAGTAAAGGTAAAATACAATTAAAAATGTATAAAAATAAGGTAGAAATATACAAAAAAATCACATAAAGTTCTTACAGCAGCATGGATATTCAATAAAGTGGTTAAAAATAAGATGACAGAATATTAGGGTATAAATTTGTGTTGTTGATCCTTTGACTAATTTTACTTAAAAGTCCAACCAGGGACGGAAGTTGAAAATTAGCTCAATGCTACACACTCTATATGTAATGCATCACTTCTATGTGTTCGATGATAATTGCATGGTCCCTGATCAAATAAAAGTAAAAACTAAACAATAAAATTCTATATTAAAAAAGTTACAAAAATAAAGTTAGCAAAGCTTTACATATATATATATATATATATATATATATATATATATATATATATATATATATATATATATATATATATATATATATATATATATATATTTATATATATATATATGTATATAATAGAAAAACTGACAGAATATACAAGAATTGCCGTATTTTCTTTAGAGCGTACAGAAATGTGCAAATGACATCAGAAGGTGCAAATAAGTTTACATTTTCTACATCTTTAAAAGTTACATTTTTTTCTCTGTAGCCATTGAAATAAAGTAAAAGTAAACTTCATTTTTACAAATAAAAAAAAAAATCACAAATAGGTCTTTTTGTGGTCAAGTAGGGAGGCTCCCAACAAAAACAAAAAAGTATTCTAACTTTATTTTGACTTATATCACAAAAAATCATATTTTCTGAAAAGTCTGGTGCCTGTAACAACTCTGCTCAACAGTTGCAACAAAAACTCGGAGACAACCACTGCACGGTGAAAAACAAAGGTTTATTGCCAACTAAAAGGAGTTCACAATGCTGTCAAGGCCCAAACGACACAAAAACCCACAGGTGAGGCTGGATCTCCACAGAGACCAGCTCCTGTCAGCGAACCCTGTCTAGACTGCAGAGGAGAGCAGTTAAATGCAGCTGAACCGCTGATTACAGGTGTGGTTCAGTCAGGTGGAGACCCTCAGCTCCTGATCAGACACACCTGGTGTCCACATGGAGGGTCGTCACACCTGTAACAACTTCGTTTTTTAAAAATTAATTTAGGATTTTATTTGTCTTTACAGTTCGGATAAACTGGTCCTTTGAACACATCCTGCCAAAACAAACGACTTCCGGAAAGCGCTTTTATTTTGAAGGACGGCTCAGCTGTTGTTTCAGGCTCGCAGTTGCGCATTGACGCAGGGATGGAGAGCAGCGCGCCGCGGCCGCAGTAGGACGTCGGAACCGGACCGAGCTTCACACAAACACGACCGGAGAGACGCGGAACAAAAGAACCGGACCGGCGGCGGCAGTTCGACCCTCGGAGCCGCCTGAGGGCTCATGGAGAGCGGAGCCGCGTCTGTCCGCACCGGGGGCGCGTTGATCGGAAGCCTTTCAGCCCAGCGGCGCCGTTAGATGCTCCCCGTCCAGGATTAACCCGATGGCTCCCAAACATGCGCTGCTCTCCGGGCGGGTCAGGGGGGTAGACGGAGGGGACGAAGCCCGCTGTCGGTGCGGGGACGCGCGGATGGATGCTGTGGGGACTGTGGCCGCCTGCTCGCCCGGGAGGAGGACGCTGAGGCGGGCGGCGGACGGGACGCTGGCCCGGTGGACGGTGGTGCTGCTGCTGCTGCTGCAGAGCTCGGACGGTAAGATGCTGCTGTTTTCCTCCTACCTGTAGAGCGGATTATTACCTGAGATGTTACGTAAACACACCGTTTATCCACATTAATGCGGGTATCTGTGCGTGATTGGAGGTTTTCTGATGCACGGAGAACCTCACAAACAACATGTGCCATTAAATGGAGAATCAATGAGCTGATTTTTGGTGCACATTTTCCCTCCACACGACCAATTAATCACATTTCGCGGCTCTGATTTGATTAAAAAGCGCGTATTTCCTGATTGGAACCGCCTCCGTGGCTTCGCTCGGGGCCCTCTCCGGTGTCACGTCCCCAGATAACGCAGCCGGAGCGCACCGTGGCACCGCAGCGCTGCGCATTAAAGGCAGGAGGAAACTTTTTATTCATTCATGGAGCCGCGGAGCCCCGCAGGTCACCAACGTCCAGCCGCAACACAGGAGGGACGTTTCATAGCCGGAGCGCATGAATTATGGATGAGCTGCGCGTCCTCAGACATGCGAGCAAAACAAAAATAGCAGCGGCAGGTTTTCAGGCACGTCGCTCCGCCTGCAGCTGGAGCCGAGAATTAAGGCAGGAGCTTCAGAAGATGCCCCCAGCTAGGGCTAATATTTGGGGAAAAATGAAGGAAAAGCGCGTTTATTCGAGCACAAATGCGCAAAAATGTCGCTGCGTTTTGGCACCAAATCGCCACAAAGAGTCGTTTGAGTCGTTTTTAACCGCAAAAATCCATCAAATTGTGGTAAAAACGCACCAGAATATTGGTTAAATCCAAAGGTTAATTATACAAACACGCTTTCCCACATGTGAATAGTTTAATCTGCGGATATTTCGAAGTTTCTTTCAGCCAAACTCACCAGATGTGAATGAAACATCTGCAGCACCAAAGGGTGACATTTATAAAAAACCCAAATGTCAAATGTCCTGTTTCCTTCCAAGAATCATGACTCAGACTCACTTACACTCTAAAAATAGAGTTTAGGCTCAACAAAAAGAATCAAAGCATCAGTGTTTAGAGTTAAAACAACTTTAAATGACATTATGTTCAGCCAAGGAGCGATAATGAGTTAAAGGAATCAGATTTTCCTCTAGAATTAAAGACGTTTTTATTTAAACGTCTGAAATCATCCAGATCCTGAACTCAAAAATCCAGTTTTCAAGCCAATTTCCTGAAAGTACATCAACTTGAATGTAATTTTAAATCAATTAATGCAGAAATTTGAGTTCAAATTACACAAAAATATTAAGTTGATGCAACACAACTCATCAAAATAATGCTTCAAACTGTAAATGTTCATCTAAATCAGTGTGTTAGTCAGTAATATATGTGTGTAGACTGTAAAAACAAATGTTTAGGCAAAAATTAAACACAAATGCAACAATTTGGATACATTTTTTTTGAGTTCAGACAACTTCTAATGAAATAATGTTCAGCCAACAAGCTCTAATGAGTTAAAGTAATTAGATTTTGCGCTACAGTTAAAATTATTGTTGATTAACCATCTGAAATTGAACTCTGGGTGAAAAAAAAATTACATTTTCAAGCCAATTTTATCAGGTTACCTCAACTTGAAAGTATTTTTGAATCAACTAGTGCAGAAATTCGAGTTTGAATTACACAAAATATTAAGTTGATGCAACACAACTCATCAAAATGTTTGTCTAAATCAGTGTATTAGTCAGTAATATATGTGCGTAGACTGTAAAAACAAATGTTTAGGCTCAACAAAAAACATTCAAGCAACAGTTCGGATCAATCTTTTTGAATTGTGACAACTTGTAATGAAATTATGTTCAACCAACAAACTATGTTGAGTTCAGAGAATTAACTACAATCAACCATATTTTGGATTACTTAATAATTAGCAGCATAAATACAATTTTTTAAGCTTTTAAAGACTTGAAATCCTGAAAAATTAAGTTATTAAGCCAATTTTATTAGTTTATTGTAACTTCAGCTTTAAATCAATTAACACAGAAATTTGAGTTGAAATGATGCAAAAATATTAAGTTGAAGCAACAGAACTCATCAAAATAATGTTTTAAATTTGAAATGTTTATGTGAATCAGTAAATTAGAGCATTTAAGACTCAACAAAAAACATGAAAGCAACAGTTTGGATCATTGTTTTGAGTTCAGACAACTTCTAATGAAATTATGTTCAACCAACAAACTATATCAAGTTCAGAGAATTAACTTTTCCTCTACGATCAAAGTTGTTTTTAATCATCAATTAAATAACTGGTGGCATAAACACAAGTTTTTAAAACATCCTGAACTCAAAATGTAGAAAAATGAAGTTATAAAGCTAATTTCATTAATTTACATCAACTTAAATTTGAAAAACTTCAGACATTTGAGTTGAAATTAAACAAAATATACAGTTGGTATAATTACTAACATTATTATTGGTAATATCAGGTCCTCTGAATGAATTTTTAGAGTTTAGGTGTTTTTTCTTTCAAGACAAAAAAAATCTAGATAAAACATCAGTGAAAACTTTTCATTTTAACTGAAAGAAAAATGGTTAAAAAATTATCTAAAACTGAAAAGATGAGCAAACAGGGTCAAAAATAGAGAATAAAAGCCCCTTAAATGAACCTCTGTGTCTCTAAACAAACATTTCATAACATTTCATTACAAACAGAGAATCTGCTTCATGTTGGGATTAAAATCTGTTTAAATGTCGACTTTTATCCTTAGAAATTAACTTGAATGTGCAACAAATATTACATTTACATGCTCATTATTAGTTTTTCTACCTATATATGGTACTTAGACTGGTTAATACTGGTTTTTACTGTAAAAGAAATCCACATTCGCACCTTTTTTCTTTAATTTCATGTATTTTTTCACCGTATTTTCCTTATTTTTATTAAATTTAACGTACGTGAGCTACAAGAGGATGAATAAACTATCAGTATATTAATTTATCTTAGATTTAAATGCAGTTTGGAGACACCCACGACTGATTTACATCATTTAACAACATCTAGAAACCTGATTAAACTGTGGTAAATAACCTAAAATGAGCGTTTTACCGATAAATAGTTCATCAGTTGATTTCCTGGCGTTTATTTCTGTAATTATTTGAGCGTTTAGCTGATCAGGAGTCACCTCATCGACCTGTCAGGATTCATTTGAAGCCCAGATTTGTGAGATTCTGCTGGTTTTGAGTTTTAGAAGATGTCCGGAGCATTTGGAAGAAGACGGTTCAGGTCTGCAGCGAGTCGCCAACTCGTCCTTCTTCCTCTGTTTTCTCTTCGCTGCTCGTATTTTTGTTTATTTCTGCGTCCGTGACGGTTGAAAGAAGTCGTTTTTCCAGGCTGCCTGGTGTGTTTGTGTGGGCG
The DNA here is from genome assembly GCF_022539595.1 of Amphiprion ocellaris. Taxonomy (NCBI): domain Eukaryota; kingdom Metazoa; phylum Chordata; class Actinopteri; family Pomacentridae; genus Amphiprion; species Amphiprion ocellaris. The sequence goes on from NC_072768.1 coordinate 38,820,223, forward strand.
TTTAGTCTCCGATCGGTCCTCGGAGATGTTCAGTCGATAGCTGAGATCCGTTGCCATGGGAACCGATCGGTGGAGGGATTGAAATAACAGCAGAGTAAAGTGGCAGGTTGATGACACAGCAGCAGCTCAGACGCAAACCTTCTGCTGCCGTTTTCTCTCCGTCAGTAAAGTTCAAACCTGTTGAACGACAGAAATCCACCTGTAGGACGGCGCTTTGTTGGAGTTTATCAGCAGAGAGCAGCGATTAAAGCTGAGTGTTTTCAGTTTAGTGTCTCACAGGAGGAAAGAAAACAGAAAATATTCACGTTTAAGAAGCTGAAAACAGAACTGAAGCGGTTTGAATGAATCTGTCGAATCTAGAAGATGATCCTGGTTTCAAATTTAGGTAAACATGAGAAAAATTTGTCAAAAATTACACATAAATTGACCAAAATTACTTAAGAATTTGTCCAAAATGACTCCAAAAATGTGCATTTTTCTGTAAAAATGAGACATTTCATTTGCTATAACTTGTTCTGACTGACCACCGATCACACTTTACTTGGAAATTGTTGAAAATGATCCAAACTCTATCAGAAATGTAATTTTTAGTTGAAAATGAGATCTTTTATTTTATATAACTTTGTTCTTTCCAACCAACTGTCACACTTTACCTGGAATTTTTTAAAAATGACTCCAAAAATGTTCCAAATCACTCAGATTGCAGTTTTACTGTTCAAACTATCTTCTATCTGAGATGATATAAACTTAACTTTGGTCCAAATAGACTTAAAAGCTCTGAAAATGAACCAAAAATAGTTCAGAGTGACTGAAAGATTATCCAGTTTTATTGACTTAGTGTTCAGACTGTGAACCTGGATGGATGTAAAACTGATCTGAGGTCAGTTTTTACTTTATTTTTGTGTTTTTCTACAGTGTTCTGATGTTTTATAATTTGGTTCTTTAATAATGAGTGTGATTCTGCTAACGAGGCGCCGCTGAGACGATGATCCAGACCATCGTTTATCTGCTGTCGTCAATTAAACTCATCGATCGGATCCTCAGAGTCTCTGGAGGCTGAAGGAAGATTCAGAACCAGATTTAAAGTTTAGATCTAAACGTCAGGAAGTGAACGTTGTAAATACTTTAATTAAACTGTAGTTTTACAGAGTTTCACTGTTTTAAATTTAAAAACTTTAATTTACATTTTATCTGTAAAAATAAGACAAAAGCTGTAAATAACGTCCAGATGAAAATTCAGACGTAATGAATTAAAAATATTAATTGACCAATATGTGCTGCCTTTAGGGGAAAAGAAAAGAAAACAAATACATACATTTATACAAGAGATAATCTGTAAATGAAAACAGAAAAACTAAATAACGGTTGACAAATGTTAAAATTTTATTTATTTATTTATTTATATATATATATATATATATATATATATATATATATATATATATATATATATATATATATATATATATATATATATATATATATATATATAAAGTGTAATTAATGAATTAATGAATGGAAACTATTAATTGAATGATATTTGCTAACTTTTGGGGGAAAAATGTTATTTTGGTCAGATTTAAATCTGATAAAATTATGTAATTTTACAGTAAAGTTTTTGGGGAAGAAAACAGAAAACACACAAATTACAATTTGAAAAAACAAAGAATTTTTGTTGTGGATGTTTTATTTTTATTTTATTTATTTTTTTAGTAACATAAGAATGATATTTTCTTATAATAAATATAACTACATATCTGTAATTTAACAAAACAGTAAAATACCTTTTAAAAAATTATTTTACCATTTTTGAATCTTTAAAATACTTTTTTTAATTTGTAAAAAATAAGATTAGTTTTGGCTGATTTAAAAACAATTGAACAAAAAGCATGTAATTTTACAATCAAATATAAAATTAATACATTTACCATTTTGTAAAAATACTGATCTTTGATATTATTTACTATTTAAGTTAACATTTTAAAACTGTATTTATTTTATAACGAAAAAACAAAAACAAAAAAGGGGCAAAATTGACAAAAAAAAAACACTAAATTTGAAAAAATTACAGTTAAAATCAGTAAAATAAAAATATAACAAGCATTTTTTTACATTTCATCTCTGTTTTAGTTGCTCGTGTTGTTTTTTTGGTCATTTTTATGTGTTTTATCACCAAAATAACGGTTTAAAACTCATATTGTGCTGAACTTGAGTCGAATTCAGTCAGAAGGACGGAGCTTCAACGTCGTAAATATTCCTCCGTCTTCTGCATAATTCATGACGCAGCTTCTCACAAATCACTCCGAGGCAGAAACTCTTTGGGAGAAACTGATTTCTGATCCCGATTAGCCACACGTTGTGTTTTGCTAATCTTGCGGGGACTCTGAGCAGCACTTTGATGCAGGAAGAGTCTCGACATGCGTCTAAAGCTGCAGCTTGTCCTGCGATGCGCTCTGCAGGTTTACATGCAGGTTTTCACACAGCTGTGGTTCCCTCCAGATGTGGTGCTGCATTTTAATCAGCGACTAACGAAGCTCTGCAGCGTTTAATAAGAAACAAGAGGAACCCGATGTTTCTAAAGGGGTGGATTCACACGAAATCCTCACTAATGACACGAATCCAGAGAGACGATGGACTTTATCTGCAGAGATGTGAACGTTTTCCATCTGTTCCTGTGGGCTAAAGAAGAGACACGAAGGTCGAAAAATGTCTATAGAGATCAGAATTATTATACTGATGTCCATGTTGTGTTACGTTCCTGCTAATGTGCAAAAATCTGCATCAAAATAAGACTTTAAAAGAATTTAGAACATCTCCCAGAGGCGAAATTTACATATTAAACACCTCACATGCAGGTTATGCTAACTGCTAACTGAGCTTCTAGTCTCCATTTTAGCGGCTATTTTAGCTACGTCTGTGTTGTGCTACGTTTCTGCTAATGTGCAAATATCTGCAGCAAAATAAGACTTTACCTGAATTTAGAACATCTCCTGGAAGCAAAATATACTTAAAGTTGTTCCAAAATGGTGCTTTTTCTTATTGATACATGCTACCATTTACAGATGTTCCCTAAACGCCTCACATGCAGGCTAAGCTAGCCGCTAGCTCGGTGTCTGTACACAGAGAAGCTTCTAGTCTCCACTCAGTTCCAGCAGATCAGACGAAAATATGGCTTTAAAAAGTGTGAAATGAAATGTTCTAATGACAGATTTACCAGAAAACCAGTGATTTTATCCACATCTGCTGTTTTCTAGATTAAGTTTTTACTGAATCTTGATGCTACAAATTGTTTATTTTTGATGATTGTTTAGATAAGATACGTAGAATGAAGTGAATCTGATTAAATGACACAATTTTTGGCTTAGATTTGGTTAATTTTCCCAACACAACGATATGTCTTGGGTGAAAAAAAGATCGACTGCTTCTCTAAATGAGCATTGGAGCTTAAACAGTTTGAGTCAAAAAATGTTTATTTATCGGTGAGAATCTTAAAAACAGATGGATTTTAGATTAATTCTGCAGCTCTGCTATGAACCATTCATTCAGTATTTGTACACAGTTGTGGTTTTGTGTAGATTTCCTTTTTTCACTCACTAGTTTCCTCTAAATAGAGTTCTGGGAACCGTAGGATTGTTAGCAGAAAGCCTGATTTTCTCATTCCTGTGTGGAGGTCAGGACAGATCAGAAGTTTCATAACTCACTTATTAACATCCAGATGAAATATGAATAAACCCACACAGGTGCTTTTATTACCGACCGAATATCAGGACTCTCCAGCCGCCATTCATCTTAATAATATCTGGACTTTTAATACGGCGACGAGTCAAACTGTCTGCTGGGATTGAGGCTCTGAATGACAGTTAGCCGTTAGTTTACACCCACATGGTAAAAATGAAAGATCTATTTCATCAGCTGGGGCCAAAAAACACTGGAAAATAACAGAAAAAAGCATTTAGTAACAATTTTCTGTCATTAAAATTCATTTTTCAGGCCTCAATTTATGAGATTATGTATATTTTTTTGGGCATTTTAATGCTGGCAACAACAACAACAACAACAACAACAGTAAGCCAGTATGCAAAAAATACTGTAAAATAACGGAAATGAATCATCCCGTAAAATATAGTAATTTTCTAAAATGAAAATCCCTTTTTTTCAGTCTCAATTTTCTGCAATATTATGTGTATTTGTGAGCTTTTTAATGTTTCATAGAATATTTAAAATATATTTTCATATGTAAATATATTAAAATTACCTGTTTTTTTAAAAAAAAGTTAGATAAAAAAACATTCATTGTCATTTTATTATCAAGAGGCAAAAAAAATACTGTAAAAGGACAGAAAATAACTCTCATGAAATATAAGATTTTTCTGTAATTAAATAAATTTTCTAGCCTCAATTTTGTGTGAGATTATTATTTTTTAATGTTTATAAGAAACATTTTCAAATGTAAAACAAATAAATTACCTATTTAAAAAAGTAAATTAATACAATTTAATAAAAACACTCATTAAATATTTTTACTGAAAAACATCTGGAATTATATAAAGTATTTTATTTAACATAAATTGATGTAAAATTACTTCTTTTTCTAAAAAGTAAGAACAGTACAATAAAAACACGTAATATTCTGGCAGCTGGGATGGAAAAATATACTTTTTAAAAACAATAAAATTAATGATTTGTAGAGCAACTTTTTTATCACATAAAAAACAAAAAAATGGATCCAAATGTTTTTAAAAAAATGCAGCTTCTGTAGTCTTTTTATTTGCAGTATTTTGATCTCACATGCATGATTAATTATATTTGTCAAATCTGTTGGAACCACTCGTTATTGATGATTCCGTGAACTGAATTTGTGTTTTAGGTTTTGTATAAACCTGATAAAATAATCAGAAAGGTCCTTGAACGTGTCGTTTTACCCTCAGAATGTGGAGCTGATTTTACTTCTTCTACTTTCTTCCTTATTTACTGGATTCAGTTTGTTGGCAGCAAAAAAACCCTGATGGACACGAGGAACAATCAAGTAAATTTCACTGATGATCCAAACGTGGAACGTCAGTCATTATTTCATAGCTGAAATGGAACTAATGGATTTTATTTTTCTCTCCTGGATCCCATTACTGGTTTTCAAGGTCGGAAAATCCATTTTGTAACGTCGGGTTGAGAGAACCGTTGTGGAGGTTTGTGCTGTCAGCGAGGACGGCATGATTGAACGGACGGAGAAAGGTTCCGGCGTGACCCCGTCATCGAATTATTTCCACGAGGTCCTGAACCCCCCATGATGCAACAAATGGAAGAAGTCCTGCTGACGGAGCAGAGAAGTCGCTGCTCCGGGCAACTCGCCACATGAAGCCCGGAAAGTGGAAATTTCCCCGCAGAGGTAGACAGACGTGGAGGAAGTTTTATTTTTTAAAAACATGAAGTGAAGAGGCAGAAAATATCAAATCTGGGCAACAAGAGGGAAGAAAAACAGAACGAGATCAGCCTGCGGAGAAAATAAAGAGCAAAAACCAGCATCGCAGTTGACGGAAAGTCGTACGGGAAACAACGGAACTTCACTGTCAGGACTATGCAGTCACTGGTAGTCCTGGTCAGGTTCACACCAAACATCTGGACTCCATCTGAGTCCAACTAATTTATCTGAACAAAGAATGTTCTCCAACATTCATCAGGCCTCTCTTAACATCTTGCAGTTTTTTTGTCCTTTTTCATGTTGTTTCATTTACGGCACCAAAAAATATTGTTTCCTTGTCTGAAAAAAATCCAAAAATTCAGCAAAAGAAATCACCAAATTTCTGAAAATTGGCAAAACTTTCAGGAAGAAAATTCCATTAATTCCTTAAAAGTTTCCCTTAAAAGTTTTATTTAAAAATAACTGGCAAGAAATTTTTTTTAAAAAGTAAATATTTTCAAAAATAAGAATAAAAATCTTCCAAAAAAATCCTAAAAATATCTAAAGTGATTCCATTTATATCAGTAAAACTTCTAATATTTTCTTTAAGAACATCCACATAAAAATCAACCAAAATCCAGCGAAATTCACTGGATTTTGGTTGATTTTTTTGTGAATGTTCTTAAGAAACGTTTTTTTTAGCATTTCTTTTTTCCTTCAAAAGATGTTCAAAGATTTCCCAAAAATGTTGAAAATTTGGAAGCTTTCACTGTGAAAATATATATTTTTCCCACATTTTCAAACTTTAAAACGGGTTAATTTGACCCTGAATACGACATGAGGATCAACACAGTTTGGATGATGAATGTATCCTGGAAATAATACAGAAAGAAATGTTCAGTCCTTCATTTCCCTTCACAGTCTGGGTTTTCTTTTCATACCTTGTGTCTTTCATCTTTCGCTTGTAAGAGCTGAATCTTCTGAGTAACTGATTTTTTTTTCTGTCCTGTGCTAAGCGTCAGGACTTGTTAACCAGAAGATTTACTTTCTGTCTCTAAAATAAAAAGAAACCCTGCATTGCTTTAGTCCTACTCCCCGCTGCTCCTGTGAGGCTTTTATTCCATCACAGCAACTGCAGAACGTGTCTTCAAGGTGTGTTTGTATCGTTCATTCCAGCCTCGTTTGAAGCCGCTACGCCGCTCACTTCAAAAAAAATAAAAAATCAGCTCCTGGGAAATCTGCCCGGACACAGAAAACGCAGTCTGAAAGAAGTCAGTTTGCTCAGATGAAACTTGCACGGCAGAGGTTTTTTTTTTTAGCTCCTCGTAGCCACAGGAGGCCGGATTTATTTCTACTGTAGCGTCTGAGAAAGAAAGAGGAAAGTGCCGAGTGGGAAACAAAGCGAATGAAAATGTAATCATGCTTGTGAGGATTTCTAGCTGCTCGACCTCGACTCCTTCAGCTCCTCCTCGGATCGCTGCAGCTGCTCCAGCGCTAACAGCGTCCGTCCCCGTCTTTCCCTCTCACTCTCTGATGTGTCATTTGGCCTCCAAGCCAGAGTTGTGTGGCACAGCCACGTCTTTTTCCTTTTTTCTGTCTGAGGATGCAGTTCTGGCCTTTAATAAGCTTCATTCACTGCAACTGTTGCATAAGATGCAGTGAAAACATGGATGTGTGGAACCGATCCTTTATTGACCAATATTCCTGTCAATAGTTGCTCCGTGTTTCACTGGCAGGACGATGCATGAAGTGAAGCTTCGTTAGTTGCATCATTCCATCTCAAATGCATCCATAAATGTCCTCTGTCAAACACCTGTTGTACCCGTGAAGCCCCAAATCCTGGTCAGGAGAGACACAAAACAACCACAAAGACACACAAACGACCACTAGGAGACGCAAAACCACAACAAAGTGATACAAAAAGATGCAAAATTACCACAACGTGATCTAAAATGCACACAGAAATACACAAAATGACCACAAAGACGCACAAAAGGACAACAAAGAGACACAAAATGACTACAAGAAAACACAAAATGCCTCCGTGCTTCACTGGCAGGACTATGGCTTCACTGTGGTGGTCCTGGCTGGGTTAGACTCAAAACTACCACAAAGTGACGCAAAACTGCCACAAAAAGACACACAACGACAACAAAATGACCACAACAACACATGAACAACCACTAGGCGATGCACAACGACCACAAAGAAACAGAAACTGACCACAAAGAGACTCAAACAACCACAAAGACACACAAAAAGACAACAAAGTGACACAAAATGACTACAAGGACGCACAAAGTGATTCCGTGTTTCACTGGCAGGACGATGCATGTAGTGAAGCTTCGTTAGTTGCATCATTCCATCATGTCGTCTGTCCAACACCTTTTGGACTCATGCTGCCCCAAATCATCACAGTTTCACTTCCGTGCTTCACTGTCAGGACGATTCCTTCATTCCGTCTTAAATGATCCTCTCTTTCTGTTTGACCACATCTGATTTGCCTGAAATTTTTATGACATAAATTATAGAGATTTATGAAGATATTTGTAGAAGTTTCGCTTGATATATTGAATGCTTTGACATAAATGTTTTAAGAATTTCAGCTCGTTATTCCTCATTTTGAAATTTGGACGACGATGTCTGAGAAACTATTGAAGGTAAAAACCTGAAATTTTCACTGTTTTCTCATCATGTCGCTGATTCAGAATCTGTAATTCTGCTGTCAGGACAAGAACATTTACACAACAACTGCAGGTTTTAGTATTTTGTACATGGATTATTAGAAATGTGTTGGGTAAAATGTCCTCCAGTTGTGGGATGACCCGACTAACAGACAAACTCAGCAACCAGCTGGTGAACACGTCGTCTAATTTTACAGTATTTATTTTATGGCTAAAAAGGCAGAACTGATAGAACTTGTGGCCAAAACTGTGGAAATATGACTCAGGTTCTCATCTCTGTGCTCGTTTGTGATGCAAACAGGAGTGAATTTGACCTCGGCCGGGACTTTGTGCGATTATCCTGGATGTAAACAGCAACTGGACTGAATAATGTGGAGTTCAGGCTGCAGAACGTTTGGACAGCAGGTCAACAGCAGAAATCATAAACCACCGTACGATCCTCTGGCTGCTTTATTCAGAAGCCCTCCAATCAGCAGCGGTTCAAGGAATCTGTTTCCACACGGCAGCTTGTTTGCTTCCTTATGTTCGTCTGCTGAACCAGAGTCTGTGTAAACGGAACAATTGCTTTCGATGGCAAAGGTAATTATTCCCCGGCGGCTTTAACCGAGTCGCTCCTGACCTCCCCGTCTATTTACCAGCCCCAAGAAGGAAATCTGCATGAAATATTCATGGCTGCGCATAATCAGACATGCTGCTGGAGACCTAGTTTAGGTGTTAGCGAGCTGTGAGCGCTCAGCAGCCCACATTTAGTCAGAGAGAGAGAGGAGTGTTTAAAAAGCGGAGCTCCAGAGTGAAGATCAGAGCTTCAGTCAGAACACAGAGGACCTCCTGATTAAAGCAGCGAGTCGCTCCTCTGCTTTTGTATTTTTCATGCTCTGGGACTGAAGTAAAGCGCCGTCACTCAGCGCTGTGATTTTCTTCATGTCTCGCTAACCGCTGGAGAAGAACTCTGCTCTTCTGCTTCAGACGGTTACGTAACGGGGGCGGACTAATTAGTGAAACTTCTTCAAACAACACCAGACCGTGTTTTTGCTTTATTTTTTTCTCTCGCCGAGGAGCCTCTGATGGACATGAACGAGGTTATGGATGATGACGACTGCACCTAATGAGAAAGGTGGAAAAATGACACAAAAAGATGTTGACTGGACATGAAAAGATGCAAAAATGTCACTAAAAGGCGCAAAAATGTCACTAAAAGATACAAAAATGTCACAAAAAGATGGAAAGTTCCACCAAAAGATGTAGACAGGACATGAAAAGATGCAAAAATGTCAGTAAAAGATGCAAAAATGACACAAAAAGATGCAAAATGTCATAAAAAATGGAGAAAATACACAAAAAGATGTAGAAAGGACATGAAAATATGTAAAAACATGCAAAACTGTCACAGAATTGTAGATGTGAAAATGTGAAGAAACACCACCACCAAACAGCTTTTTGTTTTGTCTTCCTCTGACGGACGAGGACGAGTTTACGGATGATGACGGCTGCATTTAATCACATTAATGTCTGATTTGTGCTGCCGGTAATGAAATGGCACTCTGTGCTCACACCATATGTGTCCCATAAAACACACAACACACACTCGCTCAGCGCCGCCACCGGGGACACGTTAAGGGCAAACACACATCAGGTGCTCGGGGCCAATCGGATCGACGCCGCTCCCTCATTGGCTCGTCAGGAGTCACATGGCGCTTCCTGCAGCACTTTTGGCTCGTGTTTTTTTTTTTTCTTTTACTGGAAAATCAATACACACACACACACACACACACACACACACACACACACACACACACTAGCATGCAATGTTTAAAACTCCTCCAGAACATCCCCTGATGATGCTTTTTGCTTTGTGTGGCCGTACTTGACTTAACAGCTGATTTAGAAGCGAACTGGAGCTTTGAACTTCCCTCTCTGAGAGCCGTTGTGCGTCTGAATTTGTGTGTTTTTGCACCACAAAGAAGCTCGTCCTGATTTGTGACGTTCCTCAGAGGAAACGCTCGTCTCCAGTAATTTGACAGTTGTTGTTTTTGTTCTTTAAAAACTGCCGTTTCCAGCTGACAAACACATGACAGCTCCTGAAGCTGCATCTGATGTGACTGGATTTTCAAACATGCAGGAGACAAACTGTGTCTGAAACCAGAAAGGTGTATCTGTTTGACAGAAATGAAACTGCACTAAGATTTTTGATGAGATTATGTCGTATTTTAGACAACATGCACAATGAGTAAAATCAAAGAAACTGTCTGCTGTATTGTTTCTGGAACCAAAATGTATTTTATTCTGTTTTATTGTTTCTGTCGATACTCATTGATCCCCATAGTCATACTTTAAAGAGAGAAAACTCTTCTTGTTTTAAATAATTTGTCTCATAGGGCTGCACATTTAACCGAATATTGACCATTTTTGTCGTTTAAATTATTGTTTTTTTTGCTCCTGTCATATTTTTCCTCACTGTGGTTCATTTTTCACTGCAATGTAAAGTTATGCACCTGTATGGAAACAGAACAACCATGAAGGAGAGAGAACTCAGAGATGTCTTCTGTGCAGAATGACACAGTTAGAATAACAGAAAGGGACAAAAATAGCTCGAAAAGATGAAAAAATGACCCAAAAAATGCAAAAATGTCAATAGAAGATGTAAGAATGACACAAAAAGAAGGAAACATGTCACAAATGATGTAAAAATGACACCGAAAGATGCAAAAATGTCACTAAAAGATGCAAAAATGGACCCAAAAAGATGCAAAAAATGTCACTAAAAGATGCAAAAATGACCCAAAAAGATGCAAAAATGGCACAAAAATATATGTAAAAATATCACTAAAAGATGCAAAAATGACATAAAAAGATGTAAAAATGACCCAAAAACATGCAAAAATGTCACTAAAAGATGCAAAAATGACCCAAAAAGATGCAAAAATGGCACAAACATATGCAAAAATGACACAAAAATATGTAAAAAATATCACTAAAAGATGCAAAAATGACACAAAAGCATGCTAAATGTCACTAAAAGATGGAAGAAAGGCACAAAGATGTAAAAATGACCCAAAAAGATGCAAAAATGTCACTAAAAGATGCAAAGACAAATAGTAGCTCTACATACTATTTATATTTACTCTGAAATTAAGCATTTTTCACATTTTACCACTACTGTTGATTTTGTTTTTTTACATTCAAATTGTCTTCATAATGATAACAATCAATTTTACTGTAATAATTTCCTTTTTTCCAGCATCTTATCTCCATGACAGATGCAGTGTAATGAACTCTAAACCCTTCCCATGCGCTGAAACCTGCTGCATTTTCCTTCAGAATCCAGTGTTTTGAAGCAGCTGTGTGTTGAGTCAGTATTTATGAGGAAACATTAAACCTGTTTCCACTGAGGCTCTCAAACTGTTTCATTGCTGCGCAGCTTCGACGTCCTGATACGATAAAACTGCATTGAGTTTCCCCCCAGTGACTGAAAACAGACGCTACTTAATCCAACAGGCGGCTGCTCTTCACTTTACCTTCAGCCGGTTTAAAACCCGACTCTAAAAATAAAAGCTGCCGCAGTGTGTTCTGTTGTGAGGATGCAGAGAACAACTAAAAGCCATTAGGAGGTATTCTGGGGTGTCCAATGACCCGAGAGGGAGACAAGATCATCGGCTGTCGTTAGACTCCGTTCAGGTCTGAACCGTCAGCGGCAGATTGGAAATGTGTCAACGGTAAACAAAGAGCCGCAGTTTTCACTGAATCTGGCTTCTTTTTAACAAGTAGGAGCTTCATTTATCAGCATGTCCATCTCAAACTAACATACAGCAAAGTATCCACCACAAAGAGACTCAACAAAGAGACACAAAACCATCACAAAGAGACTCAACAAAGAGACACAAAACCATCACAAAGAGACTCAACAAAGAGACACAAAACCATCACAAAGAGACTCAAAGCCGCCTCAAACAGATGTAAAACCAACCTAGACAGACACAAAACTACCATGAAGAGACACAAAACAACCACAAAGTGATGCAAAACCAACCTAAAGAGATGCAAAACCCCCACAGACACAATGCGGTAACAAAGAGGCTTAAAAGTCATCCCAAAAAGACACAAAACCACCACAAAGAAACACCATATGACAACAAAGAGACAAAGATACTCTAAACAGAGGATCGTCCATTACTTCATGATGTCTTTGTCTCATTTACAACATAAAAATGTGACTTTCTGTGTAAATAAGCATCTCTTTAAACCTCTATCTATGTTTCTCCCTATGAGAGGTGATCAACTGATACCAGAGAGGATTATAACGGAGTCTGGTTTGGTCTCGACGGTGAACTACTTCCTGCTGTTTGGTAGACAGATTGAACTTCCCACTCTGTGTGGGTGGAAAAGGTCTTCCACCAGTGACCTCCACAGACTTTAATCTGGGCAAACAGGGCGACAGTGTGGCTGTCAGAGAGCAGGAAGGCTCCGGAATAATGGAAAACCTCCGTCATTATGGCTTGTAAACAACTCTGACACACAGTCCTTCATCTTTTAGGTCGATGCGGTGAATTTATTAGAAGTTATTGAAACATCTTGTAGTTTCAGAGCAACGTTTGGACGTCCTCCACATTCTAATAGGCTTCTACAAGAAGAACATATGGAAATGATATCAGAAACTGGTGTTTTAGGATCGATTTCAGGTTGTGTTTCTAGTTTTCACCCCATTTAAGAGTAATGTTCAGTCTGTTATTAGCTCTGTTTTGGTCTCCACCGACACCCAAAGATAATATACAGTATATGAGGCAGAATAGGACCTAATAGATACAATATCATCCATTCTGATCATAGAATAAAGGAAAAGAAACCCAACAGAATGGATTTAAAATTTCCAGTGTAGTTGTAAGAAATGTACAAAAATGGAAGTTTGTGACATTAAAGGTGTATTTTAACCCAAACCATGATCCTTTTCTAAACTGAACCAATGAGTTTTGATGCCTAAACTGAACCAAATACCAAGTAAACACCAAGTGACACAATACAACAACTAAGAGACTCAAAGTCGCCCCAAAAAGATGCACAACCAACCCGAAGATAGTCAGAGTCACCGCAATGAGACACAAAACAACCAGAAACACAATATGACAATAAAAATGCACAAAACGACCACGAAGAGACACAAAACCACCACAGAGACACAGAACTACCAGAAAGAGACACAAAAGCACCACAAAGAAACACGGAATCATAACAAAGAGACAAAAAACTACCATAAAAGATTTAAAGTTACCCCAAAGGGATGCAAAACCACCCTAGCAAGACATAAAACTGCCACAGAGACACAAAACCAACATGAAGAGACATAACACTACAATAAAGAGACACAAAACTACAATAAAGAGACACAAAACTACCATAAAGAGACTTAGTCGCCCCAAAGAGATTCAAACCACCCGAAACAAAGACAAAACTCCAACAAAGAAAGAAGAAGGAAGACTTCACAGCTTCAGTGACAACCGAATACACAAAAGAACAAACTACGAATAGTTGACACCCGCAACTTTACACCAACACGCTTTAAAACTTCTCTCATTTTGTTGAGAGAATAAAAAATTAAGTCAAATCTTCTTCCAACTCGACTCCCTCAGGAAACACTTCACCAGCCAACAATCATTAATGTGTATTTTCACAGCATCGAACTCGGCTGGAAACGCTCCAGATTTTGATTTTTCTCTCAAAAACTGTGATTCACCGGCTGTCCAGAGCGGCAGAAAGGTTTGAGGGCAGCACTGAAAGTTTGGAAGCAATCCTTCGCGTTTCTTAAACTCGACTTTTACATACTTTTGTGCATTTTTATGCTGTTGACCTATGAATCAATCCCCCCGGCGGCTCGCTTAAACTCTCAGATACGTCTCGGTTTTTTTCTACCACGTCGAGCAGCTCAGTGGTTTTTTTGTCGAGCCTCAGGGATCGGACTGGCAACCCACAATGCACCGGGCTCCTCTTCCCTCCTTAGTTAGCAGCACAAAGTTCCCTGTTCTGCTCCAGAAACTCCTCCTCTTCCTCCGTCCTCCTCGCTTTCATGTCAAAACTGCAGAATCTGTTCATTAAAATCCTTCCTCGGCTCCACCAGACCCTTAATTAGACCCTGTTTACTCTTTGGTGATTCAGTCACATTCACTTTAATCCACTTTTTTAAAAATCCAGTTCACTTCCTGCTTGGATTGGGATAAATTCTGTCTCAGGTCCTGCTTTCCTGTCAGATTCGTTGCAAATTGGCTTCACACAGTCAAGATTGTTGGCTTGATCTGAATGTGTGCCTCTTATCTTTGGCGGCTTGGTGTTTGTTTTAAAATAGACTAAAACATTCAGATTTGTGTCTTTTCTGCATCGATTATAGTGGAAATGTCTTCAGTTATGTAAACGAAACCACAAAATTCAACAACAATGAATAAGATTATTTCAGACCAACACTCTTTTCTGTTGAGTTGACGTCTTTTGAACGTGTTGGCTTCATGTCTGGATGTAGATCCCGCTCACTTTTCCATAAAAGTGAGCTCCGAGGCGACCCACCACAACGCAGCTCAAAACGTGTTGCAACGCAACCAGCATGCAATGCGATGCGTTCCACATAGACAACAAGAAAAGCACTCAGAACACAGTCCTCCTCCAAGGCTGCTCAGTTGTTGGATCATTTCTGACAGATGAAATCTGGAAAAAGTTTGTGGCAGAAATCACGGCAACATAGAACGTATCCATTTAATATAGATGTACCCACAAACCAAATGACCTTACACTGAGCACAGACGTGTGTTATGCATGTGTACTTTATGTACGGATACTGAATCATGTGACCTAAATATGTAGCTGGTGGCAGGAATTGATGGGACTCAGAAACACCCCCACAATTTAATCAGTTGTTCCTTGGATCATTTCTGATGGATAAGTCCTGATAAGTCCTCAGTGGTGGATTTGTAGTAGGATCACAGTCATG
The DNA here is from genome assembly GCF_022539595.1 of Amphiprion ocellaris. Taxonomy (NCBI): domain Eukaryota; kingdom Metazoa; phylum Chordata; class Actinopteri; family Pomacentridae; genus Amphiprion; species Amphiprion ocellaris. The sequence goes on from NC_072768.1 coordinate 38,835,269, forward strand.
TGATCATCAGCAGGCAGCTGACGTAGTGTTCTCTTGTTGTCATGGTTACAGTGACGCCGTGTCGCTATCTCACAATGATACAGAAAACTTTAACAAATCCGTGGATCCAGACTATAAGCTGCATCACTGCCAGAATCTAATCAGATGGTCCTTGTGTCATTTCTGACCTTCCCTGAACATTTCATCCAAATCTGTTGGTCTGTTTTTGAGTAATGTTGCTGACAGACAGGCAGACATACAGACAGGCAGACAGACAGATAAATGTACGCCGATAGTCATTCATTACTCTGTTGCATTTGTTGGTGTAGTAATGAATGGGATGGGAGAAATTGACAGATCCATACCTTTAGCTATGACAGTCCTGGTAGCAGCTAATGGTGTCGCCATCCCATAATAGACCACTTTTTGAGACATAGAGTCTTAAATTCTTGAATATAATCACTATAATTACACTTTGAGTTTGCAGTAATCTGTGAATGTAGTAGAAAGTTGAAAAATACAGATAATTGTTGAAGAAGTTTGGGGTCACTTAGAAATGTCCTTATCATTTTTTCAATGAAGACAACATTAAATGAATGATAAATCCAGTCTAGACATTGTTAATGTGGTAAATGACTATTCTAGCTGGAAACAGCTGATTTTTAATGGAATATCTCCATAGGGGTACAGAGGAACATTTCCAGCAACCATCACTCCTGTGTTCTAATGCTACATTGTGTTAGCTAATGGTGTTGAAAGGCTCATTGATGATTAGAAAACCCTTGTGCAGTTATGTTAGCACATGGAGAAAAGTGGGAGTTTTCATGGAAAACATGGAATTGTCTGGGTGATACATGTCTATTCATGGATTCAGTCGTCAACCAAAATTGATTTGAGTTGAGAAACTTTGCCTAATGTTCTACTGTTCTGTTCTACATTCCGTGTTGACGACGGAGGTTTTGCCTCTTTAAAACTCCTCGAAGTCTCCACTCCAAACCTTTTGAAACCGTCGGAGGAACAAACGAGGTTAGCGTCGTCCATCCATCCGTCTTCCACTGCGTGCACACAAACACTTCCATCGCCATCCGTCATCGTTTGTCATCCCTGAGTCGTCGTCACGGCAGCGAGGCCTCGGCGGCGGCGATGGCGGGTCGGCTGCAGGAAATGAAGCGGGGGATGAGATGGGAGCTGGCGTTTGTGTGTTTTCTACAGTTTGCTTCTTGTCTCGTGTCAGACCGAGCTGCTCTTTCCATTCTTATCTGCGTGTGAGCGTCGGTTCTTCGAGGTTTCCGTCCACATGTGTTGCTGTAAACGGACTGGGGCAGATGTTGTAATGGTGTAATTTCACTGGATGCATCTCGCTAGTAAAACACAGGAAGGTACTGAGCTTAGCGGCGCTTTAATCCCTCATTTTTTAAAGTGCAGCATTAACCACCAGCACAATGATGCAGGTTTTTTAGGGTTTTATTCTTAGAGAGCCTCAGTGTGAAACCTGAGACTAATATTGAAGATGGATTTTATTATTTCAGGCTCTCTCCAAGGCCGAGCGGTGTGTGTTTTAGGAGCCATTGCAGTCGATAAATTACACTTAAATCTGCATAATTGAGGCTGGCATCATTTTAAAGCTTTTGGAGAAAATAGGTGGAATCCTTCATCCTGAATCCGACCATAGAGGAAAGTAAGCTTTAATAATTCGCTCTTTTCTGCTCATGTCCCGAATACGTTAGAAAACTGAGAATCGAAGGACCTCCACTGCTTCTGTTTATACGTTAAATACAGTGTTGTGTTCATGCAGTGTGGTGTTGTGTTAATTCAAGGCAAGTTTATTTGTATAGCACCCTTCATGTCCAAGACGATTCAAACTGCTTTACGTAAAACTTTAACCCTCCTGTTGTCTTCACTTATGGGCACCCAAAAAGGAATCATTGGAGTTTTCTTCCTGAAGGTTTTGCAAATTTTCAGAAATTTGTGGAATTTTTTTGCTGAATTTTTGGATTTTTTTTCCAGACAAGGAACAATATTTTTTAGTGCCCATAAATGAAGACAACAGGAGGGTTAAACATGCTGAAATGATTGGGAACGTTGTCCAGAATGGCTCAGAATTGTCTGCATGACTGAAAAAAACAACCAAAAGTACTAAAATTTGTCCAAAATGGCTCAGAATCATCCAAAATGATGGAAGAAAAAGTCCAAAATGACTTAAACTTGTCTGAATTACTGAAAAAAAGGCCCAAAATGATAAAAAATATGTCCAAAGTGACTTAACCCTGGTGTTGTCCTCCAGGTCAAATTGATCTGTTTTAAAGTTTGAAAATGTCTGGGAAAAAAATATGTATTTTCACAGTGAAACTTCTGATGTCCACATTTTCAACATTTTTGGGAAATCTTTGAACATTTTTTGGTGGAAAAAAAGAAATGTTAAAAATGTTTCCTAAGAACATTCACATAAAAATCAACCAAAATCCAGCGAATTTTGCTGGATTTTGGTTGATTTTTATGTGAATGTTCTTAAGAAAATATTAGAAGTTTTACTGATGTATATGGACTCACTTTAGATATTTTTAGGATTTTTTTGGAAGATTTTTACTCATTTTTTGAAAATATTTACAAGAACTTTGTATTTTTTTTCTTTTAAGGGAAACTTTTCAGGAATTATTGGAATTTTCTTCCTGAAGGTTTTACAAATTTTCAGAAATTTGGGGAATTTTTTTGCTGAATTTTTGGATTTTTTTTCAGACATGGAAACAATATTTTTTGGTGCCTGTAGATGAGGACAAGGAGGGTTAATATAGTGTTGTGTTCATAAGTTACTGTGCAGATCGGTGCATCTACAGCTGTATTAAAAGTACAGATCAACGCGTTCATGAAGGCGTTTAAATGTAAAAGATGGAGGGGTTTGGAGCCTGAAAGGTCTGAGATGTATTTTATCAAACAGCAGCTTTGTGTTTTCTCTTTTCATCCTGGTATCTTTAAGGAAAACAAACTCTACAGCCCATTGATGTAGATACAGACCGTCGATGCTTGTTGCTATTCATGGCTTTGTGCATCCAGACCAGCAGCTGTAGTCGACTGTAATCCTGGACACTGATGGAGCCTCCAGAGTCTTTCACCCCCACAGAGGAGGAATGGTGGTTTCAAAGAAAGAAAACAACAAACCACCCTGGCGTCTTGTTCAAATGGTGTTCTGGTCCACGGAGGAGAGAAATTACTGCACTGAGAGGTGAAAGGAAACTTTGAAAAGCTTAGAAAGTTCATCCCAGGCGAGTTTTTTAAAAGTCTGACGTCTCTTTTACTGGACCATGTCGCCTTTTCTGAACATGTAAGATGATTTTTACCCCATTTAAGAGATAAATTAATGTTTTAAATAGTATTTTTTTCCACAATTTACTGCTATTTTACTGATTTTCTTCTTAATGTGTCCTTAAATTACAGTAGCTTTGAAAAGACACAAAAAATACACTAATTTCCATGTTAACCATAAAAAAACAGGGCAAAACTCTTAAAATCTGTGGTTTCATACGTGGTCAATAGTTTTTAACGACGTTTGTCCATAAATTACAGTTTTTTACTGTATTTAAATCATCAAAACTGCTATTTTACAGATATTTGCCCATATTTAAAATTTAAAAACAAAAAAAATATTAAGGATTTAAAAATAGTAAATGCTTTTTAAACAGCAGTTTTATTTAGATTATATCTAGTAAAATCACAGTAAAAATATTATTTTACATGTTAGCTTTACAAAAACAGGTTTAAAACTGTAAATAATGTCCAAATCAAAAATATGTATTTGTATAAATGGTATTTTGTTCTTTTACAGCGTTTGATCATAAAATTACACAGTTTTACTGTATTTAAATGTGCAAAATTATAGTTATTTTGCAGATTTGCTGCTATTTGAAAGAAAATTATGTATACTAAAGATTTTTTAGAAATATTATTTTACACTTTCTCTCTGTTTTGTTAAATTAAAGATAAAATCACAGAAAATAGGATTAATTTGCAAAAAAAACCAATAACTTTCTGCCAAGATTTCAATCTGGACCAAAATAGCAATTTAGCTTTTTTCTTGTTGTTCTGTTGTCTATTTTTATTTTAGATGAATTTAACATATTTATTGTTGAATCAAACATGTATACAGATAAAAGCATTATAATTTCTAATCCAAACATGTACAGAGGCCTTGTTGTCGTCCCTAAAAGGACAATTTCCAATGTGAAAAATGATATTAATTGAAAATAAACACACAAATTCTAATTTCTAACCAATTTTGTTTGCTGGAGTTTTATCCATTCAAGGATAACAGGCATTTTTGTTCATAAAATGATCAGAAACAGCAAGAATATGTAGATTTTTGTCAAAAAAGGAAACATAGACTCTTCAATAAAACCCCTAAAGCAGATTCTGAGCCAGAAAAAAACCCTGAATTTCATTTTAAGCTCCGGAACGTTTGTGATTCTGGTTCTTTCTTTAAGCTCCTTCTGCAGGATTTCCTCTTTTATATTTCACCAAAAGATGCAGAAACGTCATCTGGCAGCGGAGATAATTCCTGTTTGTAGTGTTTTTATTTTATTTTCATGCAGATCAGCTGCTGTGTTTGTCAGGTTTCTGTGGAGAAGAAAAGCTGAATCTAAAGAGCAGCAGTTCGGCTCCACTGCAGCTTCCACTTCTGTTATTCCATCATTATTTAACCGTATCAAACACGTCCATTTTCAATTTCAGTTCTACAGCGACGAAGCTACGAAGCCCTGATCTCTTAGCGTGGCGTCGTCACGGAAACGTTCCTGAAAACAGGACACAACACTGTATGAACATAAAGAGGTTAAAAAACCAAAATAAAAACTGGAAAAATCTAAATGTCTGCATCAGCAAATAGTTTAATTCATGCAATAATCTTCCATCTCCTTTAAGGTTCTTCTTCTACATTCTGACATTTTAATGCCAAAAAATGTTAAAAAGCAGAAAAAGCACGTTGAATTTCTAGAAATATTTAACATTTTTCCAAGTGCCAGATGTTCACAGATGACAAGAAAAGTTCAAGATCCAACAAATGTTTTAGGTTTTATTATTATTATTATTATTATTATTATTTTTTACAATTCTCAGCTGTGATAAATGTAGTTGTGGTGATTTTGGAAAGACAACATGCCTTCATACAATGGAAATATAGTGCAGGACGAACAAAAGCTGTCCAAAACAACCATCATTACTGTGAATATTAACTAAGTTTGGTTAGAAAATCTTTTTTTTAAAACTCACAGTGGTTCTTTCTTTGTTCTTGGTGAAGTCATTTAGAAAGAAAAATGGTTTTGCAGGTCAAAAGTTAAAGCTTTAAGTTGTGATTTTGACTAAAATTTAGAAAGTTACCACCTCAGTTCGTCACAAAGACCAAAAATCAAAGGATTGATTGTCTGAAATAGTGCAATAACCTGAAAGAACCAGCTCAGATTGTGTAAAAGCCCACTTCTAGAGAGCAGACTGTAAACTGGTGGCAAAGATCACAGAGCAAATGTCTGCAGATCAACACGTCTGAGTCGGATATTCAGCCAAAGCAGCTCTGAAGCTGCTGCAAGAAGAAAAACCAACAGAAAGTTCAGAGGAGATCTGCAGCAGGAGGAGGATCAGTAGAATCTGTGATCAGACGGATCAACAGATTCTGTCCAGCATCACATCTGAAGCTCCGCTGAGGAGGAAGTTCTCCACCATCAGAGTCCATCAACACTTTCTGTAGCGTTAAAGTCTGATTTACGGCTGAGACGGACTGAAAAACACGTCAGACAGTTAACACAACAAACACACAAATATCTCATCACACTGATGGAAAAAAGCAGGGATTTTCTTATGTTCTGGAGAACAAATATATCCATGAACCTCAGGAAATCATTTATCCTCTTAACCCTCCTGTTGTCCTCATTTACAGGCACCAAAAATATTGTTTCCTTGTCTGAAAAAAATCCAAAAATTCAGCAAAAAAATTCCCCAAAATTCTGAAAATTTGCAAATTCAGGAAGAAAATTCCAATAATTCCCTAAAAGCTTCCCTTAAAAGTTTTTTTTTTTTTTTTTAAATCCCCCAAATTTGGCAACAAAATTCTTGTAAATATTTTCAAAAAATGAGTAAAATCTTCCAAAGAAATCCTAAAAATATCTAGTGATTCCATATATATCAGTAAAACTTCTGATATTTAAGAAAATTCAGGAAAAAAATCTTCATTTTTTTGTGAATGTTCTTAAAGAAACATTTTTTTAAAATTTCTTTTTTCCCCACCAAAAAAGGTTGAAAAAATTCCCAAAAATGTTGAAAATGTGGAAATTTCCACTGTGAAAATGTTTTTTCCCACATTTTCTAACTTTAAACGGTTCAGTTTGACCCGCAGGACGACACCTGGGTTCATAAGAACAACAACACAACTCCCTCTTTTCTCTGGACAATTTACTTTTGATATTTTGTCTATTTTTCTACTTCTCTGAATGAAAACCTCCACCAGGAAATAAATGAACCTACTGACAGAAACTTACGCACAACAACACTATACTGCAACACAAACACACTATATGAACACAACAGTATCGTGTTGTGTTCAGTGTGTGTTGTGTGCTTGTGTTGCAGTATAGTGTTGTTGTGTGTCTGTTTTCATCAGAAATCAGAGCTGCAGACTGTTGTTGCCTCTGAAAGTGTTTGTGAGCGTCGCTGGTTTGCGTGTTTGTGTGTTTGTGACCTGGATCTGGTCACATGACCTCGTCGGCTGGTCACATGACTGGTCACATGGGATGTGAGCCACAGTTGAGCAGCCGTCTGGTGGACTCTTTAATTACTGCCTGACTGACAGTAAAACTCTGGTTTGTTTTCCTCCACTGCAGCAGAAGTGAAGGATGCAAACGTTGGTCCTGGTTTGACCTTTTAGCAACAAAAATCACATTTCTGCTTTAAAATAAACTGATGTCATGAAGCTTGTTGTTTGTCATAATGATGAGAATTCTGCTCCATCATGTTTATCCTCACTGTAGCTACATTTATCGTCACTAGAGTCTCATTTGTAATCATTGTGAGCCTCACTGCAGGCTTGTTTTGACTAACAGTGGGCTCATTTCTCCTGACTGTACACTCATTCTTACTCACTTTATGCTCATTTTGATTCAATATTGGCTCATTTTTTGCAAATATAGGCTTATTTTTGAGTCGTTATGGGCCCATTTTTCCTCACTCTATGCTTATTTTGACTTAATGTAGACTAATTTATCCTCACCGTAGACTGATTTTGATTCATTGAGTGATCATTTTTGCCACTGTGAGTAATTTTTTCCTCACTGTTTGCTCATTTTGACTCATTGTTGGTATTTTTTTCCTCACTCTAAGCTCATTTTGGTTCATTGTAGACTCATTTTTTTGTCACCGTGGGCTAATTTTTCTCACTCTCAAGTCATTCTGACAAATTGTGGCCTCATTTTTCTTACTTTAGGCTCATTCTGATTAACTGTGGCTATTTTTTCCTCACTGTATGAACATTCTGACTCATTGTAGATAATTTTTTTGTCAGTGTGGGATCATTTTTATTCATTGTGGGTCCATTTTTCCTCTCTCTAGGCTAATTTTTTCCCACTGTTTTCTCATTTTGACTCATGGGCTCATTTTTACTTGCTATATGCTTATTTTGACACCTTGTGGGTTAATTTTTCCTCACTGTATGCTTATTTTGACTCATTGTAGGCCAATTTTCCCCACTGTATGCTAATTTTTCATCACTGTAGACTTGTTTTGCCTCATTGTGATTTAACTTTGCCGTACTTCAGGCTCATTTTCCTTAGTTTAAGCTTTTATTCCTCACTGCAGTCTTATTTTGATCTTTGTAGTCTCCTTTTTCCTCACTGTAGGCTGATTTTATTAAAGTCTGGTTTCCTGAACAACATAATGACGGTAATAGCAGCATAAACAACGTTTTAAATCTCCAGGAGCCGACGGTAGAATCGGGCAGCAGCCAGAAAACTAAATATCACCATCCGATGCCAGACGCCTGATGAGGGGCATGAAGCCAGATGGATCTCCCAGTAGACCTCCCCCCGTTATCTGGCTCACAAACCCAAATTATTACCGTTACTGAGCTACAACTTTAAACACGGTGTCGTGATAATGACCTGCTGAGATCCGCTTGGATCCTGGAGTCGTACAAACCACATTTCAGGGGAGTTTCTCACCTTCATACTGAGGATATTTCCAGACTTCCAGGTCCTTGAAGTACATAGAGGTGATTAAGTTATGCAGAATGAAGACAAACAGATGCAGAAAATGACCAAAATGTGACAGAAAATGATCAAAATGTGGCAAAAAATGGCTAAAATATGACAGAAGATGAATTATTATGACAGAAAATTACCAAAATGTGACAAAAAATGAATAACTGTGACAGAAAATGGCTAAAATATGACAGAAGATGAATTATTATGACAGAAGATGACCAATATGTGACAGAAAATGACTAAAATGTGACAGAAAATGACTAAAGTATGACAGAATATGAATTAATGTGACAGAAGATGACCAAAATGTGAAAGAAAATGACCAATATGTGTCAGAAAATTACTAAAATGTGACAGAAAATAACTAAAATATGACAAAAATGACAATGTGACAGAAAATGACTAAAATTTGATAGAAAATGAATAACTGTGACAGAAAAAGACTAAATGTGATGCAAAATTTCACTAAAAATGACCAAAAGTGATTCAAAGTGATTAGAAAAAGATGGTAAACATTATAATTCTATGCACTCCGGGTGTCACAAATCAGTTTTTTTTGTCATTTTGAAGATTTTTTGTGTCATTCTGAACAAAATTAATTTAATGCAGGAAGCAGCATCATTGACTCAGATTTAAAACCTCATGAACGCCTGGTATTTTTAAAACTGAGAATATTTCATGATGTTTTCCCCCTGCAGCTCGGAGGTCAGGTGGATTCTCCAAGGTCAGGACTCGCTGCGATCAACAGAATCAGAGCTCAGTGAAGCGTCTTTGATCTGGATCTCTGCAGCATTTCTAGAGCCAATAATCCAGTTTAACCTGAGCTGATGTGCTTCAGTCCGTCTGGTGTTGTTGATCCTCTACAGCAGAACAATATGTTCAGCTTAAAATCTGGTAACACAAAGGTTTAGAGCTGTTATTATCAATAATATGAGATTATATATAAACAAGTACATCATCAGCAAAGATTCAAACTGGCTCAAAAGCAGTCGAAATTAAAAAAGTTTGTTCAGAATGACACAGAAGTTCTTCAGATTTGTGACGCCCGCAGTGGATGGAATTGTAATGTTTAGCATCTTTTTGTGATAATTTTGAATCACTTTTGGTCATATTGCGTCAAATTTCACATCACGTTTTGTCATTTTCTGTCACGTTTTAATCATTTTCTGTCACGTTTTAACATTTTCTGTCACATTTTGGCCATTTTCTGTCCCATTTAGTCATTTTCTGTCATATTTATTAATTTTCTGTGACATTTTGGTCGTTTTTTTTGTCACATTTTGATGATTTTCTGTCACAAAACTCCATTCTCCAGGATTTGCTGACGAAGCTCCTCCTCCAGCTTGAGGATGTGCTTATGAAAGAGCTGACCATCTTGAATCTTTTCAGCCATCTCTGTCTTGTCACTGACAGTTGTTGACTCATTATGGTCTGAGCCCAAGGTAGTCTCAGTAGAAGGCTGGTCCAAAGAACTCACTAAAACTTTAGCTGGATGTTTTGTTGATGTCTGGACTTCAATTCTTGGCCCTTTAGTCATTTTCTGTCATATCTGTCAAATTTCAGACAACTTTTCTGTCATTTTGAACATTTTATCGAATCATCGTGGACAAATATCGAGTCATTTTTGACATATTTTTAATCATTCTGGCCAAATGTAATTAAATTTTTCTGTAATTTTGGCTCTTCCATGCTGTCACAGAGGCCGTATTGAGCGGATGTGTTTGGTGCTTTAATTCTAGGTCACTCAGCAGGGGTCTGAACCCTCAGAGCCGCCGGCCTCCACATCAAACGGAGTCTAAATATAACCTGTAGATGATCCTGTTAATGGAAACAGCTGAAGCAGACGTTTATTAGAGGATGTTATTTTATTAAGAAGACCTTGTTGTTTCCGTGTGTGTTTTTAAACCCTGGTATTTTTATTTTATCCCGCCATTTAAAATCACCTCTTCTGAGCTGAGTGAATGCAGGCTGCTAATGCTCCGTCTGAATCTGATTTCTGTGATCGAAGCCAAAACAAAAAATAAATAAAACTCGATGACGGTTTCAGACCCAGAAAGTTCCTTTAATTACTGTCACTATTTCAAGGTGAAGCGTCACATTCAGCACAGAACGCTCCGTTTCCTTCTTTATCCGTCCATGGCGACGGTTGCCCCGACGACAGCATCCCCGTGGTTGCCATGGAGACCCAGGAGGAGGCAGCGGCAGGCGGCCTCTGTTGTCGAGATGATTTACTAACAGCTCTGGTCTGTGTGATTTTAGACAGATTTATAGCAATTTTTGATAAATCTGAGTCATTTTTGATGATTTTTTATGTGATTTTGGACAAATTTTATGTCATTTTGAACAATTAAACAAGTAATCTTGAACTTTTTGAGTCATTTTTGTCCAATTTTGAGTCATCGTGGACAAATTTCTAATAATTTCTAACTAATTTGAGTACTTTTGGATAATTTTTGTGCCATTTTGAGTCATTCTGTGTGTTTTTTTTGGGGGGGGGCTTTTTTGCTGTTTTTTTAAACAATTTCTGAATAATGTGTGATAGGCGCTCTCATTTTTACCTGAAAGATATTTTTATGTGTCAGTTAGGACACGTTTAGAGTCATTTTCACCACATTTGAATAATTTTGGATGATTTTTAATGTCATTTTGGACAACTTTTGTGTCATTTTGAATAATTAAACAAGCAATTTTGAAATACTTGACTCAATTTTGGGTAATCTTTGACAAATTTCTAATAATTTCCAACTAATCTGAGTAATTTTGGATAATTTTTGTGTGATTTTGGACAACTTTCGTGTCATTTTGAATAATTTTGTGTTTTTGAAGTTTGCCCCGGCGACAGCATCCCTGTGGTTGCCGTGGCGACCCGGGAGGAGGAAGCGGCAGGCTGATTTACTACCAGCTCTGGTTTGGGTTCTGCAGTGGAGATATTTCATTGTTCTGCATTCTATGGTGACAGCAGCTTTCTTTGAGCCTCTGAAGATTAACATAATATGAAATATCTCCTTTCTTTCCTTTATTTCTGTGTTCGGTTATGGAAGCAGCTGAGCGCAGATGCTTCAGAAGCTCTCAGAGAGGTGAAAACACAGATATTATTCCTCAGTTTGTCTGTCACTGCAGTTATTGGAACAAACCTGAACCTGATGCAGCGATTCTTTCACATCTCAGCCTCCAAACACCCCGAGTGTTCAACTTAAACAGCTGTGAAAAGTGACATTTCAGTTGACATTTGGTGACTTTTTCTGCTCCCTCATCCAAAGAGTGGAAGCCTAAAGCCTGCAGTACGCTGCACTAAAGGGGAAAAATAATGAGGAAACAGTTATATTTATGTTCAGAGTTTTAGACGTTATCAGCCCCTTAAATGGTTCTCATTCCTATATATATATATATATATATATATATATATATATATATATATATATATATATATATATATATATATATATATATATATATATGGACCTTATAGGCTGTTATCAGCTCATTTATTGGTGGTGAAGTGCTGGTTTTCCATATTTTCAAGATGAGTTATCTTGGACAAATTTCTAATAATTTCCAATTAATCTGAGTAATTTTGGATGATTTTTAATGTAATTTTGGGCAACGTTTATGTCATTTTGAGTAATTAAACAAGCAGTCTCAATATATTTGAGCCATTTTTGTCCAATTTTGGGTCATCTTGGACAAATTTCATATAACTGCCGACTGATTTGAGTAATTTTGGATCATTTTTGTGTAATTTTGGACAACTTTCATGTCATTTTGAACAATTTTGTATTTTGGGGGGGGACTTTTTTGGTCATTTTTAATGTGTGATCAGTGGTCTCATCTTTACCTAAAAACTGCTTTTTTGAGTCAGTTAGGAAACATTTAGAGTCATTTTCAACACCTGAGTAATTTTTAAAATCATTTTTAATGTAATTTTAGACAACTTTTATGTCATTTTGTGTTTATTTTTGAACAATTTCCAAGTAATGTCTGAACGGTAGAAGCCTAAAACCTGCAGTACGCTGCACTAAAGGGGAGAAATAATGAGAAAAGCTTTTTATTTAAATGGTTAACCATTAAATGGTTCTCATTCCTGTATATATATGAACCTTATAGGCTGTTACCAGCTCGTTTATTGGTGTTGGAGTGCTGGTTTTCCACATTTTGAAGGTGGACACTTGAGTTTGAATCCAGTTTTAGAACAATATTATGGTTGTATTTTGTCATTTGAGTCTAGTTTTGACTTTTGTTCACACTTGCTGCTTTTCACTCGGTGTTTTCACTTGATTTTTGGTTTAGTTTACTGTTTAAACAGGTTCAATTTAGCTTACATTAGCTATTAAATTATACTGAGACAGTAGTAGTGATTTCTAACTCATGTTAAACAGGAGGTCATTAACCGTCACAGAAGGCTTTGTCATTGCGCCCGTTGCTAGCTAAACTCCCACAATGCTCTCTGTTTTAACATGAACTGTAGTCTGATTGATGCCTCCTCTGGTCTGTACAGGAAGAGGCTCCACCTGGTGGAACAACCAGGAACTACAGCTGATCTATGATACATTTTCTTACATGCACAACCTTCTTCTTTTTCTACCTTATTGGTTAACATATTTTTATCGGTTAAATTATTATTGTATTTATTCATTAGCACACCTTGTTATGATCCAGCCTCTAGGGTCAGCTGGATGTAACAAATCACCAGAATGTTATTTGCTTCAGGTAAAGGAATTTATTGCTCAGTAGCAAATGGAACATAAACGTGATCAAACAGAGAACACAAGACTGGTGGGTGTCGCCAAATCAAAGAACAAAATCAAACCAAACGAAGGCTAAAGCTACGTGTCCACTACATGTGATTTTCCTGCATGTAAACATGCCGCATCTGAAAATCGCACGGATGGCGGGCGGTCACTGGCGGACCACAACATGGTCACATGACAGCGCTCTTCATGAAGCCACAGTCTTCATTAAGACTTCATTAAAAAGTATATCCGTCATCAATCAGCCTTGCATTTTGTGCTGCGTTTATTTTTCTCCTGGGCTGGTTTTTAGATGTGAAGGTCATGCAGGACGTGCTGTACGTTGATGAATTTATCAATAATTGTACGTATTTTCTGAATTAAAGAGGCGTCAGTATTTATAATTTCATCGCGTCCAGGAGCTTTTCTTTCTTCTATATCGTGGCCTGTTATTGAACACGAGGACTGATCTCGCCTTGGCTTTTAAGTCGATTACGCCTGAAACGAACTCGTCCTGAGGCTCCGATGTTTCAGCTTCAGCGGCCCTCAAACACCACTTTAAAGTAGCTTCAGCCGAGTTCAAAGAGCTGCCATGTGGCGTCTCTGGAGAAATCTGTGGAAGGCCCTGAGCACAAAATGACTGATGACTTCAAGCGAGGGGCTAAGCTGCTTCTGAAAGCCAAGGTCAGGAACTAGAGGACATGTAGAGGCTTCTGAAGGGAATATTTACCAGGAAAGTGATCAAATATGACAGAAAAACCTTCTCTCTTTGTTTTCTTTATGCCTAAATACACACATTTCTTCTTGTTCTTTCCCCTGCAGACTTAAAGGCGACCTACATTTGGTTTCAGTTTAAAAAGCTGCAGCTATAAACTGAATTTACGCTCATAGAGAGAGTCCAGGCCTCAGAATCCTCCATAGAAGTGGAACTGATCAGATTTAAACTGAAACACTTCATGATGGTTCTGCAAGAACATCAGCAGAATGTAGATGATGCAACTTATAGAAACCAAGGAAATACATCCATCCATCATAATTACATTTAAAATTACTTTATTATTTAGTCCACACAAAAATGAATAAAACTGCGAATTATATCCACACAAAACCAAAATCCATATTTCCACTGCTAATTAGATGCATTTTAAAACATTTTGTAACTATGAAATCAAACAATTTATTCCATCATTATTGTTATTTACAGATATCTTCTGTTATTTTAAAGAAATGTGGAATTAAATCATTATTTTATCATCATAATTCCATTTAAATGTGTCTAAATGAGGCTGAAACTGGCTGTTTTTTGCGTCTCAGTTTCGTCTTTGTGGTGCAAGTGAGAAAAAACACAACAACGAGAGAAAAAAAATCAAACCTGTGTCGCCATAAAGCCTCTATTTTGTGGTTTTATGTAAGAATGAAGAGTGTTTTGTGGCTCGGTGTGATTCTGTGCTGCATGATGCTGTTGTCGGGCAGTTTTCTTACACTTTGGCAGCTCCGGCTGAGAAACCCGTGGCTCGGTTTCAAGTCCTGCTCCTCAGAGAATATTAAACTTCTGCTCCGGTGTTGGTTTGCTGCACGTATTTCAGATACAAAGGAGCAGAAGCTGAGATGTTCCGTCACATTTCTGCATCTTTACGGCCATTTTTCTGATGATTTAACGCTAAAAGCTCCACCTAAAGGACTTCATAGATGGTCTGAGGTGGTTCCTCCAGCAGACAGATGGAGGCTCTGAATAGATCCAGGAAGTGCTTCATGTCCGTCCTGTTGGACCACATCTCCTGGACCTCGACCATCTTCCTCCCACCGAGTCTCCAGCCATCACCAGAACTCCCACTGCAGCCGCTACAGCTTTATTTTTATAGAAGGAGAGGAAAGAAGCTCATCTCCTGCTTTCAGATCATCACCTTAAACTGTCCTTCAGAGAAAAACTCCGTTCTTGCAGCTGAAATCAGAAGAATTTTAATTAAAATACACTTCGATCACTAAATAATTAATATAGAATTAGTAGAATAATAAATAATTCTTAGTATTCAGGCTGGGAAATGACACAGACATCTGATTATTATTATTATTCACATAATTTACTGAGCCAAAGCCAAATTACTGTGATTTATCTGCTTTACAGAAGAAAATATGGTTAATATTAAGAATTTATATACAAATATTTATGGAAGGTATCAGAGTAGTTTATATATTTAGGATTAAAACAACAAAATATAAATTATGTAAAATCTCATATAGAATAAAGGCCAAAATGTAGTTTAAATATGGAAAAAATTACTATTGTTAAATATATATATATATATATATATATATATATATATATATATATATATATATATATATATATATATATATATATGGATATATATTTAACAATAGTAATTGTTTTCATCATTAAAACACATTTTTACTTCATTAAAAAAAACATTAAAGTAGTAAATTTTTTAAAAAGTAAAAAAAACTATAAAAAGCCAAAATATAGATTAAAAAAATCATTAGAAATTATTTTTATTTTTATATATATATATATATATATATATATATATATATATATATATATATATATATATATATATATATATATATATATATAATAATGTTTTGACAGATTTAATCAACATTTTTGTTTTGAAAAAATCTGTTATGCAAGATAAATTTATTTTAAAAATATATTTTATATTAAATTTGAATTCAAATATATCATTTATTAAATAAAGAGGAAATATTTGTGAAATTACAAAATTTGTGAATATAAGTCTTTATATGTTAAATAAATTTATTTATTAATAAATGGAAATTTTAGGGTTTTTTTATTAGTATTTTTTCTACAGATACAGATTTTTAATGTTATTTTACATTCAGTTCATTCAGTCATTTCTGGCAATTTTATGGATTTTTTGTGCTTCACTAAAGTAACCTGGAAAATGGACGATTTTAAACTCCAGAATCTTCATTAGTTCTTATAAAGTTTCTTTATTTGTCGTCTGCTCTGTGAGATAATGATCGAGATGAAACCTCGTTGGCAGATTAAACCTCTTCCTCCTCGGCTCGGTGCTCTTCTCACTTCCTCACCGCCTGGGCAGCTCTGGGCTCTGATTGGTCGATTCCAGACACCTGAGGAAGCTGCCAGCGACCTGCAGAGCTTCATGGTGTGTGTTGGAGCTGCAGAGGGTCAGCTGGCAGGGCGTCAGCACACAGTAGCGGTGCGGTCTAAATCCTGGAGCTGCGTCGCTATCTGGGATCGGCTGGTGGGGTCTGGTGGGTTTGTTCCACCTTTGATCCCAGCAGTGGGTGGGTTCTGGTGGTGGAGTCATATGTTGCTCTCAGCCAGAGCAGCTGCTGGACGGTGGGAGAAGATTTCAGCCCTGAAGCCTCCTTCACTCAGTTATTCATTGAACCTGGATGAATTTAGAGTCATTCTGGACAAATTTCATGTCATTTTATGGGTCTTTCTGGACTCATTTTGGACATTTTGAAGCCATTTCTATATTTTTTGAGTTTTTTTCAACAATTTGTGCATCATTGTGGATAAATGTTTGTAATTTTAGGCACATTTTTAGAAATTTTAGACAATTTCAATTAAATTCTGGAAAAATGTCACATCATTTTGACTAATTTTTGATGTATATACTCTGCTGAAAACTGACACTAGATCAGTTTTACATCCATCCAGGTGTTTCAGTCGAAACACTAAATCTGGTTTCTGTTCAGAAACATTTCTTTCTATAATTTTAGACAATTGTTGACTCAGAAATTGGATCATTTTCAAGCAACATAGGACACTTTTCATTTCATTTTCAGTATATTTCCTGTAATTTTGGATCATTTTTGAGTCATTTTGCACAGATTTTGAGTCATTTTCTATCATTTTTGACTAATTTTGTGTCGTTCTGCAAATCTTCAGTCAGTTTGGATCATTTTTGAGTAATATTGGGTGAATTCTGATTCATTTTGGACAATTTTCTTGTCATTTTCAATATGTTTTATGTCAACTTGGATCTTTTCTCATCATTTAGAACAAATTTCATGTCATTCTGAACTAATTTTCCATCATTATGGATAATTTTTGAGTCATTTTGGACAATTATTCATTCATTTTTGACGTGTTTTTATTTTATGATTACGGACAGACCGAGAAATGCGGAACAAATTCTGTGTAATTTTGGACAATTTTTGAATCCATTGGACAAATATTGAGTCCATTTTTACAGGTCGTGTCATTTTTGAGACATTTAGAGAAGTTGAGATGGTTTTTCTGTAATTCTGGACATATTTTCATGACATTTGAGTGGTTTTCAGTAATTTTAGATAATTTCTGTCTCATTTTGTGCAATTTAATGACAAATATTGAGTCATTTTTGACAGGTTGTTTGTCATTTTGCACAATTTTTGAGAAATTCAAGCGTCACAGCCTGAAGCTAATGCAAATTTTAGACATTTGGGACTAATTTTAGATCATTTTGAACAATTTTTGATTTATTCTGTAATAATATTGAGTCAATTTTTCATTTTGAGAAACTGGGATGATTTTTTTCTGTACTTTTGGACATATTTTCAGCACTTTTGAGTAATTCTGAATAATTTCTGTCTCATTTTAAATAATTTATTTTTTTATTTTGAAGAAATGTTGAGTCATTTTGACAGGTTTTCATCATTCTGGACACATTTTGTATGATTTTGGATTTTTTTGTGGAATTTTCAACAGCTTTTGCATCATTTTAAACATTTTAAGTCATTTTGTACAAATATTGGTTCATTTTGGACAGTCTGGATGTCACAATGCAAATTTAATTGAAATCTGAGAAATTTCGGATAATGTCTGTCTCATTTTGAACAATTTAACAAATTATTTTGACCAAATTTTGAGTAATTCCAGCGTCACAGTCTGAAGCTAATACAAACTTAGTTCATTGTAGAAAAAAATAGTCATTTTTACAGGTTATGTCAATTTGGACAAACCATTTTGAGAAATTTGACACATTTTTTGTCATTTTTAATCTTTCATGACATATTTAGAAGTTTTTAATGAATAAAAACACATTTTGGGCTATTTTTAGGTCACTTAGGTCAATTTTTGAGTCATTTGAGACAAATATTGAGTCATTTTGACATATTTTAATAATTCTAGACACATATTGTGGAATTTTGGATTTTTTTGTGGAATTCTCGCCAATTTTTGCATCATTTGAAACATTTTTTTAAAAAAATCGTTTTGGGCTGATGTTGGTTGATTTTTGACATTCTAGGTGTCACAATGTAAAACTAATCGAAATCTGAGTAGTTTTGGATAATTTGTCTCATTTTCAACAATTTAATGAGTCACTTTGGACAAATCTTGAGTCATTTTTGACGGGTTTTTGTCGTTTTGAACACATTTTGAGCCATTCCGGTGTCCCAGCCTGAAGCTAATCCAGATGCATTAGAGGAACCTTGGTTCACTGAGAGGAAACGATGTCGTCTCTTCCCACGTTCTGCTGGTCTCTGGAGGACGACGGCTTAATTAAAGACTCTGAAGCAGCCATAAAGCATCTCTAGCCGACAGCAGAAGCAACTTTAACCCTCCTGTTGTCTTCATTTACAGGCACCAAAAAATATTGTTTCCTTGTCTGTAAAAAATCCTGAAAATCAGCAAAAAAATTCCCCAAATTTCTGAAAATTTGCAAAACCTTCAGGAAGAAAATTCCAATAATTCCTTAAAAGTTTCCCTTAAAAGTTTATTTTAAAAAAAAAACAAAAAAACCCAAATTTGGCAAAAAAATTCTTGCAAATATTTTCAAGAAATGAGTAAAAATCTTCCAAAAAAATCCTAAAAATATCTAAAGTGATTCCATATATATCAGTAAAACTCTTTGTGAATGTTCTGAAGAAACATTTTTAACATTTCATTTTTTCCACCAATAAATGTTCAAAACTTTCCCAAAAATGTGAACATCAGAAGTTTCACTGACATTTTTTTTTCTCCACATTTTCAAACTTTAAAACGGATTAATTTGACCCGCAGGACGACACGAGGATCAACCTTAATTTATCAATAATCTGATCCAGAAACACCACATATCCTCATGGATTCACTGGATCTCAACGCTGACATGTAAAAACAGCATAAATCCTGATTTACTTATTTATTTATTTATTTTTATTTATTTTTATTTATTCATTTTGGTGGTGGTAATGCCCCCCCTCCTTAGATGTCATGCACATACTGCTTTTCCTCTTAGCATTTAGCACATGAAAAATCATGAATTTTGATTTTTTTTTAATATAAAAGCAACACTGGCACCATATAAACTGGCATTTTAGATTAAAAAACATATTAATAAAACACTGTGTTTACAAAAATAGCTACACCGAGGACCTTAAAGACAAACATGTCACACCTGAGAAAACACTTTTTAGGCTTTTATTCTGAAGTCTTGTCTTTAAAGTGGCTATTTTTTAAAATTATTTTTCACCAGAGGGTGTTGCTCTTTTTTCAGATTTGGAATATATAGCAAATACATGATTTCCTGTCAGCATTTAGTATATGAACAATAATGATAAATAAAAATTATCAGGAAAAAACCCTATAAAAGCTACATTCTGGACCTTAAAGACAAAAATGTCAATCAAGAAAACAGTTTTTAGGCTTTGATTCCAAAAGAAAAACAACACATGTAATCTCAGCAATTTTTTTGTCATTTGAAGCATTTTTT
Organism: Amphiprion ocellaris; assembly: GCF_022539595.1. NCBI lineage: Eukaryota > Metazoa > Chordata > Actinopteri > Pomacentridae > Amphiprion > Amphiprion ocellaris. The sequence goes on from NC_072768.1 coordinate 38,854,904, forward strand.
TGAGTCATTTTGGACTAAAATTGTGTCGTTTTTCACAGATTTCAGTCACTTTGGACAGATTTTGAGAAGATTTTTATTCATTTTCTGATCTTTCATGACATTTTGAGCAATTTCTGATGGAAAACAAACACATTTTTCACCAATTTAAGGTCACTTTGAACAATTTTTGATTTATTTTGGACAAATGTTGTCTTCTTTTTTTTTACCGGTTTTTGTCATTTTGGACAGATTTTGAGATACTTGGGGTGATTTTAGTGTAATTTTAGATCTTTAATGACACTTCATTCAATTTCTGATATAGAAAAGACATTTGAATTGTGTTAAAAACTGCAACCAGATCAGTTTTACATCCACTCCAGGTGTAGCAGTCAAAATTGGAGTCATTTTGGATCATTTTTGTTGAATTATTTGGGACGAACATTGAGTACATTTTGACAGGTTGGTTTAATCGTGGACACATTTTGAGAAATTTGAATGATTTTTGTGTAATTCTGGACATCTTTCATGACATTCTGAGCAGTTTGAGTGACTGAAAGACACATTTGAGTTTTGTTTCATGTTAAACAATTTTTGAGTCATTTTGGACAAATATTGAGTCTGTTTTTGATAAATTCTGGGACAGTTTTGTGTAATTTTGAAAGATTTAGTGTGATTTTGAATGCATTTTTTGGGGTGATATTCAGTCATGTTTGACAGGTTTTGTCATTTTTGAACAAAAAATGTTGAGAAATTTGAGGAGAATTTTGTATAATTTTGGATCTTTCATGACATCTTGAATAAAAAGTTCTGTTCAAAACTGTATGATCAGTTTTACATACAAGGTGTTGAAATCTGGTTTTTATAATTGTGGACAAACAGTCAATTTTGAACAAATTTTGAGAAACTGGGGATGAAGTTTGTGTAATTTTTAAAGATTTGAGCAATTTTTTCAGTCATTTTGGATGATAGTCAATTTTGACAAATTTCTCTCATTTTGAACAAATTGTATGACATCTGAGTTGATTTTTGTGTAATTTTCAGTCATTTTGAGGTGATATTTAGTCATTTCTGACACACTTTTGTAATTTTGTACAAACTTTGAGTAATTTTTTACCATTTCCCTGTCATTGTGAACATATTTTGGTTCCTTCTGGACTATTTCAGGTCGTCTCGGCTCGTCGTTGACCACGTTCTAGAGTCGTTCTCCTCAGATGTGTGTTTGTTCTAGGAATAGTGAATCCAGCGGCTAGCACGGCTAACACGGCTAGCACGGCTACCCAGCAGATCAGATTAGCGTGTGTGAAATCAGCTGATTAGGGTGTGTGTCCTGATTTATTCGCTCTGGAACATCTAAATTAATTCCCTATGCTTTATCCTCTGAAAACATAAGTGACCTACTTTAGATGTTATTTCTACAGTTTTTTTTTCCTTTTTAATCCCTTTAGATGAGTGAGAGACAGAAGTCCTTATAGATGTCTGATTTCTGCACAGCAGCTTTAAATCCCCTGAGGACAGTAATGAGTTCAGGTTTCTGAGTTATTTTGGAGAAATATTGGGCCTTTTTTTCTTTTAATTTTGAGAAATTATACAGCTTTTAGGTGACTGCTATGTGTTGTCATGACAACCTTCATTAATTCTTGGGGGTGAATCTAAAAAAGAAGTTATACAGAGGACCCTACAGACAAAACTGTTAAAAAAAAATAAAAAAACATGCATAAAATATTATATATTAATATTATTTTCCCCTTCCAGTTATTTCTTTTTTAATCCAGGATCAGTAACCAGCATCATAACTACCACATAATCATCCATTTTCAGGATTTTAATCCTTTAAATGCCAATTTGTTTACAGGTGTTGCTTAAAAAAAATGTTACATGTTACATGTATGAAAATATTTTTTTCATACATGTAACACTTAACCTTCGTGTCGTCCTGTGGGTCAAACTGACCCGTTTTAAAGTTTGAAAATGTGGGAGAAAAAAAATATTTTTACAGTGAAACTTCTGATGTCCACATTTTCAACATTTTTGGGAAATCTTTGAACATTTTTTGGTGGAAAAGAAGAAATGATAAAAATGTTTCTTTAAGAACATTCACATAAAAATCAAGCAAAATTTGCAGGATTTTGGTTGATTTTTATGTGAATGGTCTTAAAGAAAATATTAGAAGTTTTACTGATATATATGGAATCACTTTAGATATTTGTAGGATTTTTTGGAAGATTTTTACTATTTTTTTGAAAATATTTACAAGAATTTTCTTGCCAAATTTGGGGGATTTTAAAAAATATTTTTTAAATAAAACTTTTAAGGGAAACTTAAGGAATTTTTGGAATTTTTTTACTTTTACTTTACTTTATTAGGGTTAAAGGACAATTTCTCTTTTGAGTCAGTAATTAGCACAACACTGATTATTATTATTATTTTGCATTATCAGGTACCAAAAAAAACTAAACTAAATGATTTTTGTGTAATTTTGAAATATATTCTGTGATTTTGAACATTTTTTTCAATTATTTTGGATAAATATTCAGTCATTTTTGACAGGTTTTTAATCAACTAAGTAGTTTTTACATCCACTCCAATAATCACAATCTAAAGACTAAATTTCAATCAACTTTTGTGTCATTTTTTAATAAACAAACAGTCCTTTTAGACAAATTTTAGGTCACTTGTAACAGTTTTGGAGTCATTTTTGATGAACTTTTGTCATTTTGTACAAATTTGGATTGATTTTGGATGATTTCTGTTTCATTCCGAGCAAATATTGGTTCATTTTTGGGATGATTTTTGTGTAATTTGTCATTTTGGACAAAAAAAAAGGTTGAGAAATTTGGGACAAATTTTGTATAATTCTTGATCAGTCATGACATCTTCAATAAAAACACATTTGAGTTCCATGAAAACCTGCAACCAAATCAGTTTTACATCCATCCAGATGTTAAACTCTAGAGACTATCTGTTTTTTTAAAAATAATTTTGGACAGTTTTAGAGTAATTCTGGACAAATAATTAAGTCAATTTTAAACAAATTATCAGTCATTTTGGATGATATTCAGTCTTTTTTGACAGGTTTTGTCATTTTGTACAAAGTTTGAGTCATTTTAGGCAATTTCTGTGTCATTCTGATCAAATTTGGGTTTGTTTTTGACAGGTTTTGTCATTTTGAGCAGGTTTAGAGTCATTTTGGACACATATTGACTCAACTGTGACAATTCTTTTGTCATTTTGAACAAATTTTAAGAAATTTTGCGATGATTTTGTGTGATTTTGAACAATTTTTTCAGTCATTTTGTTCACTTTTGACAGGTTTTTGTCAACTAAACTGTTTTTTCATCCACTCCAGTAGTCACAATCTAATAACCAAGTCTCCATCAACTTTTGTGCCATTTTAAAACAAGAATTTTTTTTTGGTAATTTTATACAAATTTTAGGTCACTTTGAAGAATTATGGAGTCATTTTTGACAGGTTTTGTCATTTTTTGCTGCTCAGAACTCCTAATTAACCAGCACTTCTGCTTCTTCTTCCTGTTTTTGTTTCTGCAGCAGCTCTGGGAGCTCGTGACGAGGAGACGAGGCCGGTCGACTCGGAACACAAAGACGAAGACGTTCCTGCCGCCGCCTGGCCGGAGGGGAAAGTGTTCACCGAGGCCAGAACGGCGGTTTGGACGGAAGCGGGAGTCGAGGCCGGGGTGTTTGCCGAGACGGGGATTATGGCGGGAACTGGCGCCTGGGCCGAGGTCGGCGTGGACTCGGAGGGGGGCGGCCTGCCAAGCGTGCCCAGGGGCCCTGCAGCCTGGCTGGGCCAGCAGAGGCTGCAGCCGGGGGCCCACAGGGAGCAGCCGGACCTGTCCTCGGTCCTGGATGTCCTGGCAGAGACGCCTAATAAACCTTTAGGGCTGCTGTCTAAAGCCGCCTGGGCATCCAAGGCCTCCTCATCCTCTACAACAACCACTAAAGCTTCCTCTTTGCCTTCATCGTCCTCCTCTTCCTCTCCAGACACCAACAGTCAGACACACAACACATCGCACAACTCCTCCAACAACGACAGTCTGGGTACGTCTGCTGGTTCAACATATTCCTTTTTAAATGAAGCAGATCAAGTTTTTCTACAAATCTGACACCATTTTCCCAGATAATACACACTACAAGTACATTAAAGGGATTAAAATCAATCCAGCATGTGATCAACACAGCTGAATACAAGGTGAAGGTAGTATTTGAGGGTTATCTGATTTAGATAGCTAGCCGACGCTCATGCTAACAATGCTAAGCTAGGAGTTTCAAATGCTAACACAGGCTGGGAGTGTCTGACAGTGAAGAGTATTAGATGGTAGGATGTACTGTGTCTCTACAAACTCCAAAAGATGTAGAAAACCTGTATTCTCTACATGATGTCAGTAAATGTATCATAGATCAGCTGTAGTACCTGGTTGTTCCACCAGGTGGAACCTCTTCCTGTTTAATACTGTAGAGACCAGAGGAGGCGTCACTCACACTACAGTTCATGTTGGCAAACAGAGAGCATTGTGGGAGTTTAGCCAGCAACAGGCACCATGACAAAGACTTCAGTGGTGATTAATGACCTCTGACCAGTAAATGTGCTGAAATACTGCAGTTGCAGCTCGAATTATACGCTCATTGACTAAATAAATATATCTACAATGCCTACTTTGTGTTATTAATTAATTGATAATTGATGGACAAACCTGCTGGTTGAGAAATTATTCAAAATTAGTATCTCTAATGTCCTGCCGTTGCTCAAACTACAAGCATTTCATGTTAGCTAGCAATGGGCACCATGACAAAGACTTCTGTGGTTGCTAATGACCTCCAACCAGATTTTATGTACTTAAAACAAACTGGAATCAACTAGTTTCCCACTTTAATTAATTTGTATGAATAATTAATGAATGATAACCCGACTGATCATTGATGGAGATAATTATTGAAAATTTATATCTCTAATGTCGTGTCACAAACAGAACTCTAACAAAACTTCCAGATCAGGTCTTTGACATTAAATGGAAACATCCCTAAAATGAAAATTTACTGAACTTTCTTTGAAAGATAATTGTCATATTTTATTTTTGCTGCAACCAGCCGCTGCACTGCAGACCTGTCAAACTGTGATTCTTCCACATGCTCAAACATTTTGCTTCAAGCACTAAAAACAGATCTCCACTGTTTATCTGAAAACTTCTGAAGGGTTGTGTCTTTCTGTTTTTAGCTTTTCCAAAACCAAAAACAAGAGAAGAAACTGATTAAATGGTCCATTTTTTAATTCGCACTAGCAGAAGCTGCTGTGAAACTTTGAAAGCGTTCTCGGTTCATTAGTTGCTACTTCCAGAGGTTACTTTCAAAGCCAAGGAGCACCTTAGCAGCTAACAACGTTACCACGATGGATTACAAAATAAAGAGTCTTCCCTCTTGAAAATGCGAGACAAATTAGTCAAGATAAGAAGCTGTCTGGGCATGTTCATGGAAACGAGGGGGATTTAAATGCTGAACTCAAGGTGAAGAAAAATCAAGTCATCAAGCCGATTTTAACAATTTACCTCATTACATTTTAAACTACAAACTCAGTTAAGATACACAAAATATTAACACCTTGAAGTACTTTTTAAAGGCTCCCTGCAATAAAAAACACATTGAACTGTGTAGTATTAATACAGAAATGCATACTTTATGCAAAATCATAAGTACATTCAAAATAATTGGTTGTTCTTTGGGAATAAACACACATTTCATACGTTTCTCAACAGTATCTTCTTGTGCTTTCACACTTGAAGTTTACTTCCTCTGACTGTGATTTCGACCCAGAGGCGGCAGATTTGTGCCTGTGAGTTATTTTTCATCTGTCAGTAACAACCAGGAAATGTCAGACTTTACTACTTTCGCTTTTATATTGCACAAACCCGTTAATAGACAAAACTGCCTGCAACCACAAGATTTGCGTTGGGTTTTGAGGAACCCTCGGGTCTTTTATCTGACCAATCACCTCATCTCATGCTAAAAAAGAAAATGGATAAACGGTTCAAAATGGTTCAAAATGACATGAAAGTTGTTGAAAATGACACAAAATTTACTGGAATTTGTTGGAAATTACTAGTAATGTGTCCAAGGTGACTCAAAATTAGTCCAAAATTACTCAAATTGTCCAAGATCACTTGAAAATTGTCCAAAGTTATAGAAACCAGATTTAGTGTTTAGACTGTGATGCCTGAGTGGATGTAAAATTGAATTGGTCAGTTTTTAAACAGCGCTCTAATGTGTTTTTCATTCATGAGAAATTGCTCAAAATGTCAAAAAAATAAGTCTACATGACTCACAAATTGTTCACGATGAGATGAAAAGTTCTCCTGAAGTACTCAAAACCTGTTGATAAAATGCTAAATCAGATCCAATGGCAGGATCTGATTTGTCCAGAATGATTCAGACATTTTTAGTGTTTAGTTTGTTTAAATCCCATTTGAGACCAGAAACCTGATGTGTCGCAACTCTGGATGTCTCAATCTGAGCTGTGATTGGAATCAGGCCTGATCCAGGCATTTATTAATTAATCTGCATCACCTTTTACCTAATTCTGATCCATTGTTTACGTCTGCTGTGACACGTGTTGTAAATTAGTAAACTAGCCAGTGGCACTAACCATCCATGATCAGTTGATTACACAAACTGAGTACAGTGGACATTTATCTCATGTTGATATTGATCTGTTACATGTGTCACTGGGATATAGGAAACTAATTTGTTTTAATCAAATGAGCTCTTGTCAGAGGTCATTAATCATCAAAGAAGCCTTTGTCATGGTGCCCCGTTGCTAGCTAAACTCCCACAATGCACAACGTCTCCTCTGGTCTCTACAGTATTAAACAGTAAGAAGCTCCACCTGGTGGAACAACCAGGTACTACAGCCGATCTATGAGACATTTACTGACATGCACAACCTTTAATCGGTTCATGTATTTTTAAGCGCTTGAATTATTAACGGCTATTAATCAGTTAACTGATAATCATTACTATCCCATAGGTAAGTGCAATTCAAGATATAAGTAGACAACCCACCCAAAAAGAGACTATGAAAGGGGAAAACCACAGTGGAGTTATTGATGATTGTGACCAGATTTGAGTGATTAGTTTAGTTTTCTTAACCCTCGTGTCGTCCTGTGGGTCAAAATTGACCCGGTTCAAAGTTTGAAAATGTGGGAAAAAAACGTATTTTCACACTGAAACTTCTGATGTCCACATTTTCAACATTTTTGGGAAATCTTTGAACATTTTTTGGTGGAAAAAAGAAATGTTAAAAGAGTGAATTTCACTGGATTTTGGTTCATTTTTTGTGTGACTTTGCTTGAAGAAAGTATTGGAAGTTTTACTGATATGTATTTAATCACTTTAGATATTTTTAGGACTTTTTTGGAAGATTTTTACTCATTTTTTGGAAAATATTTACAAGAATTTTCTTGCCAAATTTGGGAATTTTTTAAAAAATATGACTTTTAAGGATCTATTGGAATTTTCTTCCTGAAGGTTTTGCAAATTTTCAGAAATTTGGGGATTTTTTTGCAGAATTCTTGAATTTTTTTCACACAAGGAAACAATATTTTTCGGTGCCCATAAATGAGGACAACAGGAGGGTTACGTCTTTACTGACATCATGTAGAGAATACAGGTTTTTGTTTGGAGCTTGTTGAGGCTTATGACCACCTTCCTATGACCACCACAGTATTTTTTCCTTCATACATTGCTGAGCTTTTCAGTTTTTAAGCATATACATAGGATTTGAATGATTTAATGCACTTGAAATGTGCATTATCAAGGAAAATCATGTCAGATTCTGTATCAGCAAATACTAAATCTTAAATGACTTGAAAAAAAAACCATAATCAGGACATGCCTACCTAAAAAAGAGGGTGGGAAATGACAAACATTTAGGTGTTTTGTTCATTTGCATCCTAAAATGTGTTCTCTTCATCATTCCTAACCATTATTTCCAGCAGTGCTATCATCACTTCATCCTCCCATCACCATCGTCCTCATCCTTTTGTCTTCATCTTTACCATACTGTCATCCCTGTCTTCATCATCATCATCATCTTTGTCCTCACCACCATGTCTTATTGCCATCATCAACAAGGTAAATCCTCCACAGATACTTCAGTTTCCGTCCAGAGAACCAACAGAACCTAATATTCCGCTGCCTGATATTTCCCGTCACTTCGGCTCACATCACAAACCCAACAGTCGCTGTCCTCGGGAGGTTTAGGGAGGCAGAGATTGAATCTGGGACTCAGTCTGAGAACGATTGATCGCCTCCCTCTTGTTTATTCCAGCCTCCTCCACTCCTTCCATCAGTTTGAGTCTCATATTACTATGTAGATGGAGCCTGTGGCATTAAAATGCTGCTCTGGTTTGCACGTTAAAATTGGATTTGTATTCCCTGTGTAAAATTGGAAATGATGTGCACTTCATCTTGTGTAATTTCAATTTGACAACAACCTCCTCGCCCTCATTGTTCCTCAGTCATGAGAAAACTGACAATTGAGTTTTGCCAAGTTTGTTATGAACCCGCAAACCGTTTCATCTGCATAACTTTTTACTTATTCATTTGGAGACACACATTTATATATAATTTAGAGTGTTAAAATACGACTTTCTTAGAAAATTGTTTTGACACTGAAGGAATCATGTCTAGAAGAGGATCCTGGTATCTAATGTAGGTAAAAATGAGGCCTTTCGTTTACTATAGCTTGTTTTAACCAAACATCCCATCTCATGTTATACTCGAAAATTTGTTGAAAACAACTAAAAAATTTATAAAAATACTCAGAAAATGGTTTAAATTGATGTGAAAGTGGTCCAAAATTACACAAATATTCTCAAAAATGACAGAAAATTGTTAAAAATTACAAGAAATTTGACTCAAAATTTTACAAAAATGACTCAAATTGTCTAAGAAATGATCCTTTCATTGTCTAGAACTTGTGAACAACCACCTATCACATGCTGCTCATAAGTAGTTGAAAATGGCTCAAAAAATGTCTAAAATACTCAGAAAAATGGTCAAAATGAGGTGAATGCAGTCCAAATTGCTCAGTTTTGTCAAAAGTTAAGATATAAAATTTGACAAAAAAGCCTTAAAAATTGGTCCAAAATTACTCAAAAATGTATGTTTCGCTAAAAATGAGACCTTTAATTTGCTATACCTTGTGTTGACAAACCACATATCATACAATACTCATAGATTGTTCAAAAAGTCTCCAACCCTCTAAAATTTGCCATAATTATTAGAAATTTGTCGAGAAATGACTCAAATTGTCCAAGATTACTTGAAAATGGTCCAAAATGACCTCCTTTGTTTTTAAGTACAAATGATCCTTTCATTGTCTAGAACTTCTTATGACCAGCCACCTATCAACATGTTGGTATGAGCCTCGAAAATTTACCCAGAATGCACTTTTAAAGGTTTCTCAGGTGAATTATCAGAAAAGAGAAACAGATCCAGGATACCAATGATTGTTTCTATGATTCTATGTCATAGATATTAAACTGTTTGCACTAGGATACATCCGTGATTATATCTACTAGTACCTGCTCAACAATGGTCCAAATCGACTTAAAAACTGTCTAAAATTTGTTCAGAATGACACTAAAGTTGTTCAAAATTGTCTAATTAAGTCAACAAAGTCCAGTATGACTCAATAATTGAAACCAGATTTAGTCTTTAGACTGTGATACATGGAGTAGATGTTAAAATTCATTTGGTAATTAAATTAATCAGAAATTGCTCAAAATGTCATAAAAGATGTCCAAAATTACATAAAAATGATCCCAAATTTCTCTGAATTTGTCCAAAATGACAAAAACCTCTCAGAAATGACTCAATAGCTGTCCGAGATGACTCAAAACATTCTTCAGAATGACACAGAAGTTGTCCAGTATTACTTACTTTTTGATTAGCTTTAGATTGTGACACATGGAGTGGATGTAAAACTAGTTTTGTTGCAGTTTTTAAACAGAACTTAAATGTTTGTGATTAATCAGAAATTGCCTAAATTGACATAAAAGATCCAAAATCACAGAAATATTGTCCAAATTTCTCAAAATGACAAAAAGGGTCAAAATTGACTCAAAATTATTTTAAAATAAATCAGAAATTGTTCAAAATGACCTAAAGTGAGTCCAGAATGATTCAAATTTGGATTAGCTTTAGACTGTGATACCTGAATTCCTCAAAAGTTGCCCAAAATAACTCTTTTATTGTTCAAAATTAAACAAAAATTATCCAAAATTACTGACATTTTGGTTGGCTTTAGATTGTGATGCCTGAATAGATGTACAACTGATCTGTTTGCAGTTTTGAGCAGGGCTTAATTTGTTTATCAGCCATCAAAAATTGTTAGAAGTGGCAAAAATCCATCCAAATGACTCAGAAGTTGTTCAAGATTACATGAAAAGTTCTCCAAAACTAGTCCAAAATAGTCCAAAATGAGTCAAGCATTTTTAGTGTTTAGACTGAGACACCTGGATGGATGTAAAACTGATCTGGTGTCAGTTTTTACCAGAACTCAGGTGTGTTTTTCCTCCTAAATGTCATGGTTCTATCTGCTGGACTGATGAAGTTCTGAGGATCAGAAATGATGGAAAAAGTCCATTAAAAAGTGTTAAATCTGGACCCACCTCTATGGACTTCAAGGAAATATTCATAGTAGGAACCTTGGAAATTCACCGTTTGAGGATGTGGAAACCATGAATTGACCTTCAGCTCCTTCCTTCAGAAAGACAGATTGATTTTAAAACAATTAGTGTTAAATTTAATGGCAGAATCTCCAACATCCTTGAATTTCTCTAGTTTCTAAATGTTTTTCTCCCTACAGAGGAGTCGGTGAGCAGCCTGCCAGCCTGGGATCTCCCCACCGTCCCGGAGTCGCTGCTGTCCACGGTGGGCGACCACGACATCACGCTACCAGCCAATGTCACCAGCCCGTTCTCCACCCACCAGTGGAACACCACCATGCCGGTCCGCACCAGAAACACCTCGCGGCTCACGACCACGTCGACCACCACCACCACCGTCGCTCCGCTGCCGCCAACCACCGCCTCCACGTTCTCCAGCACGGCGCCCCCAGAGCCCACCACGGCTTCACCCACCACCAGCCAGGACACTGTGACCGACCTCCAGCTGACCACGGTAACCACCACGACGCCCGCGATGACCACTCCGACTGTGACCGAGGTTGCAACGCCGCCGCCCACCTCTGGGGGCGCTGTGACATCACCGCCACATACCAACACCATGGCAACCACGCAGCAAACAACTAGCCTCAAAGTTACCACGATGACCACAACAGAACCTACAACCACCACTACAACTACACCTGCCCCCACTACCACCGCAACTACCACCGTCCTCCCAACTACCACTACTACTACCACCACCACCACTACTACTACTACTCCTGCTCCCACTACTACCACCACCGTACCTACAACTACTACTACTACTACTACTACTACTACTGCTCCCACCACGACCACCACAACAACAAAGGCTCCTCCCACCACGGTGTTCGTCCCGGTCCAAACTACTCCACCTCCTACCGTGACCCAACCACCTCCATCCAGTACCAGCGCCGAGGAACTTCCTCTGCCTTGCAACGTGACGGAGAAGTTCTGGGTCAGAACAGGTACGAGACGAAAACCTGATCATGAAGAATATTTGGAGTTTTAGTTTTTATTTTGGCTGCAGAGTTAGCATTTATATGTACACCAATAAGATGTAAGAACACTGTCCAGTTTGTTTTAACACATGAACTCCGGTCGAGTGTCATTAACCACCACAGAAGTTGTTGTCATGGTGCCCGTTGCTAGCTAAACTCCCACGTTGCTTTCCGCTTGCCTATATCAACTTCCTGTAGTCTGAGCGACGCCTCCTCTGGTCTCTACAATTTTAAACAGTCATAGTCCTACATGGTGGAACATGCACGACCTTCTTCTTTAATCGGTTGCTATATTTTTAATCCATTAAATTCTGAATGACGATTATATGTGACGACTGTTAGATATTAAATAATAAATAATCCTTGATTAGGACATACCTACTTCATTGTGAAACGCGAGTTTCGGAATGTCTTCGGGGTGAAAAATGTTTAAGGTGAAATGCGAGTTCTGGAATGTCTTTAAGAAGTAACGTGAGTTCCGGAATATCTTTACAGTGAAATGCGAATTCCGGAATGTCTTCAAGACAAAAAATGTTTTTAGGGTGAAATGCGAGTTCCAGAATGTCTTTACAGTGAAATGTGAGTTCCGGAATGTCTTTACAGTGAAACGCAAGTTCCGGAATGTCTTTACAGTGAAACATGAGTTCCGGAATGTCTTTACAGTGAAACGCGAGTTCCAGAATGTCTTTCCAGTGAAACGTGAGTTCCGGAATGTCTTTCCAGTGAAACGTGAGTTTCGGAATGTCTTCAAGATGAAAAATGTCTTTAAGGTGAAACGCGAGTTCCGGAATGTCTTTACAGTGAAACGCGAGTTTCGGAATGTCTTTACAGTGAAACGCGGGTTCCGGAATGTCTTTACAGTGAAACGCGAGTTCCGAAATGCCTTCAAGATGAAAAATGTCTTTAAGGTGAAACGCGAGTTCCAGAATGCCTGCAAGATAAAAAGTGTCTGTGAGGTAAACGCGAGTTCCGGAATGTCTTTGCTGTAAAACACGAGTTCCGGAATGTCTTTACAGTGAAATGTGAGTTCTGGAACGTCTTTACAGTGAAATGTGATTTCCGGAATGTCTACACGATGAAAAATGTCTTTAAGGTGAAATGTGAATTCTGGAATTTCTGTTGCTTTGGAGCGCAATGTACCGTCAAACTCTGTGTCTTTTTATGAAACTTGCAGACTGAAGTTTTTATAATTGAGTCAGTTAGATTTATGTAGTCACTACAGTATCAAACAATAAAAGGCTCCACCTGGTGGAACAACCTGGTACTACAGCTAATCTACAAAACATTTTCTGACACGCACGACCTTCTCCTTTAATTGGTTAATATATTTTTAATTTGTTAAATTATTAACAACAGTGTTATGTGATGGCTGTTAGATACTAAATAATAAATAGATCAAACACCTTGATTAGAACATGCCTATTTCATTGTTAATGTATTGTGAGTTTAAGCTGGTTTTCCAGGAGTTTCTGTTGCTTTACAACATACCATCCAATTCAGTGTCTTTTCATGAAACTTGCTGACTGATGGTATTTTTATTTAATAAGTTAGATTTATTTAGTCACTACAGTTTTAAATCCAAAGTTGTTTAATTCAATCCAACTGGACTTTAAGAAGGTTCCTTGAAGACGTTTCACCTCTCATCCAAGAGGCTTCTTCAGTTCTGGTGGTGGTTGATGTTGCCTCAGCTTATAACCTCTGTGAGGCGTGGTCAGTGTTATTCACATTCTGACGACCATTGCCAAGGCCCGTCTGGCTCCTCAACGATGGTCGTTGGGAGCCAGGGAGTGACAAAGGGGGTCGTTGAAATGCGAGTTTCACCGAGCCCTCGTATGCTAATGGTGGTCGTTAGCATGAGCAGTTTGAACAGTTTTAAACAGTAAGGTGGAACAACCAGGTACTACAGCGAACCTACAAAACATTTTCTGACGTGCACGACCTTCTCTTTCTTCTGCCTTATCGGTTAATATACTATTATTCTGTAAAATTATTAACAATTGGATTGCAACTCTGTTTCAGCAGATCCTATATATTAAATGACTGGTCAGATCGGGGACAACAGCACTTGATCAGAACATCCGTTTTTCTCAACAGTTATTAAAACCGGAATAATTTCCAACACATGTGAGAGAGAAATCCTGAATTTGTAGTGAACCTGCCAACTGTTTCATTTGTGTTTGGATGCATGTTATTTTTATTGCTTTAGAGGAATTTAAGATGTGCTGCTTTGCTGAGAGATTAATGCATCTGCATCCAGGTGCAGATAAAGTCGGTGAATAATCTTTTTAAAAATCAAAATCTAATCATAATTACACATATTCATGCAGGTATAGATGTTTACAGTGTGAAGGAATTCAGTCAGGAATATGTGACAATATCATGTAACATCAATATTTTAAAGGGTAAAAATAGCAATTTTCTACATGTTTGTCTACATTTTGCCTCTAAATTTTAAAAGGTTAATGCACGTTTTTTACCTATATGCTCATTTTGATCCAAACTACACCACCTCCTATCAGGAAAGTCCTCTACACTGCAACATCCATCCCATCACTAGGAATACAGGAGCTATATTTATTAACATATATTAAAACTGAAGTAATTTGTGGGAGGTAAAGAAAGAGAAGTCGTAAGATGACCGTCTAAGACATCAGGACGCTGTCATACAGGACAAGCTCCTGTTATTGCACGGCCCCTTTTTCAAATTACAGACGACATAATCAGTGTTATGTAAATGTGGGCTTTAGCCGTTGTTCTGGAAAAAATGATTACAAAGTATGATGAAAAAACACGAAATGAAGCTCAGGAACAACGTGTACCGGTTACATGACCAAGATGTAGGAACATTTACACAAATTAATTAAAACCTGCACCAAAGCGAGCGCAGATTTTCCTCAAGCAAAGACACAAGAATAGGAAAAATATTAATAAGAACAAGCCAGAGATCGCAGCATTCTATTGGATGTACCAGAGTTTTTACTCAGGCTTGACAGCATTTGTATTTTTTAGGGTTTTCCTTTGTTGTTTTTTGAGCTTGTAAAAGTTCTGCCTCTTCTGGTAGAATTCATTCACATACTAAGAAAACTGCAGTTACTAACCAACCTTCATCTGGGAGACGGTCAAATTAAACATGAGAAAAATCATGTGTTATGACCATTAGCCCTTCTGTTACGTTGCAGGTCAAATTGACCCGTTTTGAAGTAAAAAAAATCTTTTAAAATGAAAACTGTTAAAAATATTTTTTTGGTGTCAAACTTCTTCTGCTTCTCTTAATAAGTGTAATCAACATATAAAATGGAAATGGTTCATTTTCAAATATTTGCAAACCCACCCTGAACAGAAGAGGTGTCTTATGTTAATTTATCAACACCACGCCATTAAAAAAAATTAATTTAAAATGTAAAATTAAAAAAAAACTAGGGCTGGGACTTTAACGCGTTAATTTCGATTAATAAAATACAGCGAAATTAACGTGTTAAAATTAATAAAACAATTAATTGCACCCTCCTCAGTTCCCTCATTTCTTCCACACCTGTAACTCTGATGAACTCTCCAGCCCAGTAGGTGGCAGTAATGAACCTAAAGTCTGTTTGTAGCCATGAAGAAGAAGCACAGGAAGTACTGAGTGAAGTCAGGCACTGGTGAACAGTGAAGGAAGACCAGATTGAGCTTGTTGGGCAGAAGGTTTTCTTTTAAAAATCTTCCTGATGGCAGCTTGGATAAAAGCCTGGTTGTGTGCAAATTGTGCAACAAAGATTTTTCTGATCACTGCGTCACTTCAAGCCGACGGTATCACCTCAATGTAAAACATGTTGCTGTTAGCACCAGAGCTAACGTTAGCTACGAGTCATGCTAACGGCTAACGGTGTAGCCATCCCATAATAGACCACTTTTCTAGACAGTGCTTTAGTTTACAGAAAGTCTTAAAATGTTGAATAAAATCGCTATAATTGCACTTAGATTTGCAGTAATCTGTGAATGTAGCAGACAGATGAAAAATGCAGATAAATAGAAATGAAACATTTTTGTGGTTTAAGTTTTTACTCCATTGAGGCTCTGCCTCCTGGAGGAGGAATAACCTAAACAACAAAAAGATCTCTTTAAATAACTTAATTATAAACTTTTTGTTTATTAAAAAATTACATAAATAGAAATTGATATTCCTATAAAAAGAACCATCAAAATTCCACCATTTATCAGACCCAGAAAAGATGAAAACAGAATGAATCTCTGGATTTTCAACTTTCTGAAGCTCCTTGAACTACTTATGCTGATTTTATGTGCCATAAAGTAGAAAAAACAACTAAATTCAGGCTTTAAGTCATCAAAATCACTTTTTTCTATATGTCCCATTTTCCTTTATTAAAATACATTTTAAATTATAAACACATATGTCTATTCATTGATTCAACTGTCAACCACAATTTTATTTGAATTGAAGAACTTGACTTATTGTGTCAAATATTGCTACTTGACAAAACTGCAATTAATTGCGATTAATTAATTACAAAGCCTGTAATTAATTAGATAAATTTTTTAATCATGTCCCACCACTAAAAAAAACTTTCTTTGTAGGGCTTCCTGATTTACATTTTTAAAAGTTGCATTTTTTATGAAAAACAAGTAAATTACCCTCATTGAACCGTGATCTATGAGAGGTAAAGAACCCCATGACACTAGACATTGAATGAAATGATTAGTAATGGAGTTAATAATGAGATATAAACAATGTTTGTTGGGATTTTGGGGTTCCTGACAGTTTTGATTAATTAAACATCATTGCTGTTCCTGGGAAATTAACCTAACAAGAGGGTTAAAGCATGTAAAAATGTTCTAGGAGACACCTAAAACTACACTTATTATGGAGTAAAGGTCCATTATATGAACTCTCTAATAAAAAGAAAGACATATTTCATAATGTCTGTACTTTCAGTTGGGGTCTAAGTGATTCTATGCCTGTAACACAAGCAGCGAACCAGACTAATCTTCAAAATATTCTGCTCAGACCTTCAGTATTTTTTCACTTTCTGCTTCACAGTTTTGTCCATCGAGCTACGAAGGAACCGCCTGGACCTGATCCTGAAGCAGAACCTGTCTAAAGGCCTGAGCCACGCCCTGCAGAGAGCCCTGAACGACTCCACTGCCTCCGCTCAGGTTAGTGCTGGTTTACAGTTAACTACAGCAAATACAGATCAGTGTTTGTTGCTGGTTTAACTGCAGTAACCACTAGTTACGCAAGTGTGTTTATGTAACCGGAGCTTATCAAGCAGTCTGTGGTCGTAAACAGTGCAGTAGTTGGTAAATGTAGGTCAGCTGGTGTCTGGAGTCTGTTCTACAAAGCATTACTGTCAGGATTACTGGTTAAATATAATCAAAATAAGCTGCCTAGATCTACAGTAGATGTTTACCTCATAACTATTCACCAATAACTAGTAACTAAATGTGCTAAACACAGGTTACGAGGTAATAAACATGTTAGCGGCTACTAACCACAGCTAACCAGTAAATGCAGATCAGTGACTCATAAACACAGGTTAGTAACTAGTAAACTTTAGTCAGTGATTAGTAAACACAAGTAAGTAGCTAGTAATCTTCACCCACTGGTTAGTAAACACCGATTAGTAGTTAGTAAACTTCAACTGTTGGTTAGTAAACAGGTCAGTAGCTCGTAAACTTCAGTCAATAGTTAGCAAACATCGATCAGTAGCTAGTAAACTTCAGTCATTGGTTTGTAAACATCATTCAGTAGCTAGTAAACTTTAATTGGTGGTTAGTAAACAGAGGCTAGTAGCTTGTAAACTTCCATCATTGGTTAATAAACAAGTCAGTAGCTAGTAAAGTAGTCAGTGGTTAGTAAACACAGGTTAGTAGCTAGTAATCTTCAGTCAGTGGTTAGTAATCACTGCTCAGTAGCTGGTAAACTTCAATAAGTAGATAGTAAAAACAGGCAAGTAGTTAGTAAACTTCAGGCATTGGTTAGAAAACATTGATCAGTAACTAATGAACTTCAGTCAGTGGAGAGTAAATACAAGTCATTAGCTAGTAAACTACTCAGTGGTTAAAAAACACTGGTCAGTACCTAATAAACTAAAGACAGGGTTAGCAAACATCAATGAGTAGCTAGTAAACGTCCATCAATGATTAGCAAACACAGGTCAGTAGCTAGTTATCTTCTGTCATAGGTTAGTAAACATCGATCAGTATCTAGTAAACTTCAGACAGTGGTTAGTCAACATTGATTAGTAGCGAGTAATCTTCAGTCATTGGTTTGAAAACATTGATCAGTAGCTAGTAATCTTCAGTCATTGGTTAATAAACACTGGGCAGTAGCTGATAAACTTCAATAAGTAAATAGTAAAAACACGCAAGTAGCTAGTAATCTTCAGTCACTGGTTAGAAAACATTGATCAGTAGCTAGTAATCTTCAGTCAGTGGAGAGTAAATACAAGTCCTAAGCTAGTAAAGTAGTCAGTGGTTAGTAAACACTGGTCAGTAGCTATTAAACTAAATTCAGGTTCATGTATTGTAAGAACGGTCCATATGCTAATAATCCAAAGACAGGACAGGTGAGTGACTAGTAAACATATCAGTGGGTAGTAAACACTGGTCAGTAGCTAGTAAACTGACTGGTAAATGCAGTTTATTGACTAGTTAACACAGGATTAAACAGGCTGGTGAGTGGCTAGTAAAGACGTTAGTGACCGTTAAATACAGTTTTGTGGCAAGTAAATGCAGGTCAGTGGCTAGTTAACTCTGGTCAGTGCTTAGTAAACAGAGATTCCCTCTTGGACTTAATGTTTGGTGTTTTTTCTGATGGAAGGAGACATTTAAGGTGGAATAAACTCAGTAGAAATCCTGTTTGGGATCAATACACGACTGTTATCATGGATTAGTTGACTGAAATTTTGTATTTAAGCATTTGAATTTGAGTCATTGCTGTTCAGAGGTTCCATGGTTTTCAGACTAGTAGCTCATTTTTGCTTCTGTATTCACATTTTTTATGCTCTAAATGTAAAATAGAAAAAATGTCTACCTGCTGCCTAAGCTGGATGAAAGCGTGTTTCTGTCTGACTCTGCAGATAAAATAATTATAAATAATGTGGTTCTCGGTGTGTCATCACTTGATGGCGTTCTGCAGTGTTTGTTATTCTCTGCTGCTCATAAGGACTCGTCTGCTGGGTGACTAATGCAGACTTCTGGCCTGCTCAACACTCACTGTTTGCTCAGAGAGGTTATTACACACTCTCACACACCGCGATGACCAATAAATCCACAATAAATGATTCATTCCTGCCGTTTCATCGCGGCGCAGTCAAGTGATCCTCCCGTTCTGCTGCTCTTTGTGTTTAAAGAGTCTATTTTTGTTTCTTCTTCCTGCGTGTTTTCTAACTATTTACATTTCTGGTGTCGCTTCCTTCTTCCTCCTTCTCCTCGATCCGATCGCTGCCTCCGTCTGACTTCACTGATTTTCTGTCAGCTGTTTCTGCCCCCAGCGTCCGTCCGTCCATCCACCTGCCTCCCTCTATCCGTCCGTCTGTCCGTCTTCTGTCTTCATCTGCTGCTTTTTCTATTTTTATCCAGTTGTTTGTGAGGCTACACTGTGACAAGAGGCCGGCGAGGCAATAAATACTGTGTTTTGATGAGACGCACGGATGTTAGGAAGAAATATGAGGCAATGCTCATGAAAGCTGTCATGTGATGCTTTCAGCTCCATTCTTCTTTGTACAATTCAGCAAGAAATATTTAAATCCTACACTAGAAATCTAAAAGTATTAACTAGAAATTCCCAAACCAATACCAGAAATCTTAAAATCCTTCGCTAGAAATGTCTAAATCTACATTAGAAACCTTCAAGTCTGGAATAAAAAAATGTTCAAATCTATGGCAGAAATTAAATTCTTCACTAGAAATCCTTACATCTATATTAGAAACCTTAAAATCTATACTAGAAACCTAAAATATTTACTAGAAATCTTCAAATCTTACACTAGAAATCTTTAAAGCCCCATTAAAAATCTTCATATCTTTACTAAAATCATCAAGTCTGTGTTAGAAATTGTCAAGTCCCTCACTAGAAACATTCAAATCTAGACTAGAACTCTTCAAGTCTGTAATAAAAATGTTCAAATCTATAGCAGAAACCTTTAAGTCCTTAACTAGAAATCTTTAAATCTATATTAGAGACCTTGAAATCTGTACTAAAAACCTTCAATCTAAACTAGAAATCTTCAAATCTATACTAGAAACCTAAACTCTTTACCAGAACTCTTCAAATCCTTCACTACAAATCATTAAAGCTATATTTGAAACCTTCATATCTTTACTAAAATTGTCAAATCTGCTCCAGAAATCTTCAAGTATTTCACTAGAAACATTCAAATCTATACTAGAACTCTTCAAGTCTATAATAAAAATGTTCAAATCTACAGCAGAAACCTTTAAATCCTTCACTAGAAATCTTTAAATCTATATTAGAGATCTTGGAATCTGTACTAAAAACCATAAATCCATACTAGAAATTGCCAAATCTAAACCAGAAATCTTCAAATCTTAACTAGAACTCTTGCAATTTACACTTGAAATCCTTACATCTATATTATAAACCTGAAAATCTTTACTACAAACCTTTAAGTCTCTCTAGAAACCCTAAAATCATAACTACAAATCTTTAAATCTTCACTAGAAATCTTCAAATGTATATTAGAGACCTTGAAATCTATACTATAAATTGCCAAATCTAAACTAGAACTTGTGCAATCTGCACTTGAAATCCTTAAATCCACTTTAGAAACCTTATAATCTTTACTAGAAACCTTTAAACCATCAACCAGTTACTCAACCTTTATCTACACTAGAAACCTTTCTAGTTTTTCACTTAAATGAAGTTGTCGGGTACATATAGTCGACGAGAGACGAGGAGGAAGTGATGAGCTTCAGCTTCACTGTGAGGTTTTTACCTAAATGAAGATGTTAAAGATGGTAAATCTATATTATAAACATTAAAATCTTTACTAGAAACTGTTAAATCTGCACTAGAAACCTTTAATTCTATATTATAAATCTTCAATCTTTAGTTGAAACCTTTAAGTCTACTCTAGAAACCTTTAAATCTCCACTAGAAACCTTTGAATCTGCACTAGAAACCTTTAACTCTATATTGTAAACCTTAAAGTCTTTACTAGAAACCTTTAAATTTGTATTATAAACCTTAGATCATTACTAGAAACCTTTAATTCTAGATTGCAAACCTTAAAGTCTTTACTTGAAACCTTTAAGTCTACTCTAGAAACCTTTAAATCTATGTTATAAACATTAAAACCATTACTGGAAACCTTTAAGTCTACTCTAGAAACCCTAAAATCTTAACTAGAAATCTTCAAATGTACACAGATCTTGTGCTGTATCACAGAGTCGTATTGTGAGCTTTCCATTACTGATATATTGTGATACTCTGACTCTCAGTAAAGACTCTTCTTCCACCTGCTTCCCTCCGTCCGTCTTCATCTGCTGCTTTCTATTTTTATCCAGTTGTTTGTTTGCTCTTAGTGACTCAGAGTCTTTCATCAGATCAGTTATTTGGTAAATCAGACCAAGGTAGAAAACGGTCCAGATCCTTGAAGGCCTTGATATGTTTGCAGGTCAGTATTTAGCCTCCTCTCCGTCGTCGGACAGCGTGAAATTAGCATCCAGCAGTATTTAACGTGTTGCATCGCTGAACAGTGTGTTTGACTATAATTGCCTGCAGCAGCGTCCGGTTTAACAGCCTTCAAGTGTTGGCAGGAGGAAGGAAGCGACAGCTGAGATCGAGGTCGTCGCAGACAACACAGATTTTCAAAATAAAAGCTTCTCCAGGAGGCAGGAGGACTGATAATGGATAAAGCAACCGCTTAGCATGTGTGTGCTGCATAAACAATGAATCTGTGGTTTATTTTAACACACTGTGGCTCTTTCTACTTCATAAAACACTAATAACTCGTACATAAATACAAATGGATGCTCAGTAACAGCTGGACTCATGTATTTCTTTATCAGGTTTAAAATATCACATATATAGTCAAATATTCAATCAAGCTTTGTTTATGTAGCACACGTCAGGCAATAAATGCAACTAAACGTGTTAATTATAGCGTTTATTAAAATTACATACAACATAAAATTTATTAAAAAACAATAATAAAACAAGGTAGGAGAAAATGATAATACATAATAATAATAATTGTGTTGCATAAAAGTCTTTAACCTCTATTTGTTTGCAAATATAGGTCATTTTTACATACATATTTCTATATATTTAGCAATTTTATAAGACACCATGAAGCTGTTGTTTAAACAATGAAAATTCTATATAGTATTATAAGAAAATATCATATTATAGTCATTATTCTTTATTCATCTATGCATTTGTTAAAAAATAAACTCAACTTAATTCTGCTAATAATAATAATCAATAAAATTAAACAATTTTACATGTGGTGGGATACGGTATGAACTTATTCAAAAATAAAGTAAAGTATTAGAAAACAGAAACACATCCAGGGTTCCAGTGATTGTTTCTATGACTCTATGTCATTAAACTGCTGCAGTTTTACTGTTCAAACTATGATACATCCCATAATACTGATGATCAAAGTTGTTTTTTTTTAACAGAACTCAAATGTGTTTTTCATCAGAAATTGGTCAAACTACAGAAAAGTTGTATAAAATTGTTTTTTTTCCAAGTCACAAATTTCTCAAAATTTGTCTAAAATGACTCAAAGAATTGTTCAAAATGACATGAAAGTTCCTTAAAATTGCACAAATTCATCCAAAATTATGGAAAATGTGTCTTTTTTTTAGTATTCTTACACTGTGACACCTGGATGGATGTAAAACTGATCTGGTGTCAGTTTTTACCAGAACTCCGATGTGTTTCTTCTCCTAAATGTCATGGTTCTATGTGCTGGACTGATGAAGTTCTGAGGCTCAGAAATGATGGAAAAAGTCCATTAAAAAGTGTTAAATCTGGACCCACATCTATGGACTTCAAGGATCTGGAACTCTGGAAATATTTATAGTCTGAAGGTAGAAACCAGATACAAAGCGTTAAAATAATTCAATTATCTCCAACAACAACCACTTGTGTCTTATTGTAATTAAGCTGAAGACGGTTTTCTGCCTCCTGAAGGTGATTAAGGATGGAAGTGAAGGTGGAGCCATATTAATTATATGAAATAATGAGTCTGAAGGGAGTTTATACATAACATTATAACAGGTAGAATCCTTATTTCTACTTTTAACTCCAATTATGCTGCTAATACATGCAAACCGAGGAGCTTAAAACAAAACATTGACCAGGCCGCTGATGTTTGATGAGCTTTTAGTTAAAGCAAGGCGGAAAATCTCCTGCAGAAGAGTGAACATTTAGTTCCATACTGATTCCGTTTGACTTAAAAGATCCAAAAGCTCCTTTTTGTTTTCTAATGAAATGCAAAACCCAAAGGTGGGCTTCTGGAATAGAAGGAGTGTCATTAAAAACTAAAGAGCTGCTCAGAAAACTGGAGCGGAAGCTTTGACAGGAAGTTAAAACAATGAAAAAATGTCTTGAATAAAGATGTTGGGTACGTATAGTCGTACAACCTGGTTTGATTCTGAGATGAGGAGGAGGAAGTGATGAGATTAGGCTTCATTTTGGGTCTTGTACTCAAATAAAGTTGTCGGGTATGTATAGTCATAGAACCTGATTTGGTTCTGATGAGATTCAGCTTCACTGCGAGTCTTCTACTTAAATGAAGATGTCGGATATGTATAGTCGTAGAACTTTGTTTGATTCTGATGAGACTTGACTTCACTGTGAGTGTTTTACTTAAACATGTTGGTACGTATAGTCGTAGAACCTGGTTTGACTCCGAGACGAGGAGGAGGTGATGAGATTTGGTTCCACTCTAAGGTTTTTATTTAAAGAACGACTGAGCCAGGGGCAGCGAGTGCTAAGAGAGGAGGATGAGGATGAGGAAGATGAAGCCATAGTAACAACAGCCGGAGAAGGTGGAGGAAGGTGGGCGGCTTCACTTCCACAAATACAAACCTTGACTCACCAGCGATTGATGTTTTCCAGGACTGCTGAGCTAAAATATGTCCCGGAGGCAGATTTAACTAAAAATATAGAACGAGGATCATGAATATTCAGAGCCTGATGTGTTTTTATTTTAAATCCACAGCAGAAGAAGATGCTTCATTTCAGTTCAGTCCTCTAAGCCACTGTCACGTGGAAACACTGATTTATTCCTGATATGTCGATCTGGAAACACTGATTTATTCCTGATATGTTGATCTGGAAACACTGATTTATTCCTGATATGTTGATCTGGAAACACTGATTTATTCTCTGATATGTCGATCTGGAAACACTGATTTATTCTCTGATATGTTGATCTTTGCCCACTGAAAAAATAATTTTAGAATATTTTTAATTCCGTTTGGTAGCATTTTGTTCTTGTTTTGTTAATTTACAGATTATAACTAGAAAATCACAGAAAAAACTGTTAATTTACAAGTTAACTGTAAAAAATTTATGTTTTTCCAATGGCAATTCACCCTTTAACCACATTTGAGCATAAAAATACTCTGTTTCTGATGTGTTTAAATAAGAAAAAATACCAAATTTTTACAGATATGTTTGAAAAATATATTGAAAAATGATTTTTGTAGATATCTAATAACATCATAGAAAAAATTATTAATTTAAATGCTAAATGTAAAACGTCAGGCCAAAACTGTAGCTAATCTGAATTTTTAGAAATGGTAATTTGCTCTTTTGCAATATTTGACCACAAAATTAGATTATTTATTTGATTTTTATTTAATTTTTTTTTACTATATTACCAAAAGAAATCAAAATTTTACAGACATTTGCTGTTATTTAAAAAATAAGTCTATATATTAAGGTTGTCTGTTATTTTACAGATTTACTCCGTTTTGTTAAATTACTGACTAACAAAACAAAAAAATTACATGTTGACTGTAGAAAAACAGGATAAACTGTAACCAATCTGTATTTTTCCTAATAGTAATTTGGTCTTTTACATTTAACTAGAAAATAATTCTTTTTAAATCAGCAAGAAAAATTTAAATTTTACAGATATTTTTTTTTTTTAAATCAGATTTTTTTTAAAAGAACAATATATTGTAAATCATGTTTTAAAAGAGGCTGATACTATACATATTGCTCACTTTAAAAATCTGTGTTTTTACACAGGTTTCTTGTATTTAATTTGGTGAAAAATTTTGTTATTTTAGAGATAATTACAGTTATTTTGAAAAAAAACATGTAAATTAAGGATTACAGATAATAACTAGTAAAATCACAGACATAAAGTATGAATTTATGTATTAACAATAAAAATAAGGAGGACATAAAAAACTGTATTTTTATAAATAGTTATTTTTTGTGTAAAATTGCACTTTTTAAAAAACCTTATTTAGATTTTATAGATTTTTATTTAGAGATTTTATATTTATATTTTATATTTAAGATAAGCAAAAAGCAGATATTTGCTATATTAAGGACTGGAAAATCACTTTTTTAACTTGTTATTTTACAGATTTGTTCCTGTTTTGTTAAATTACAGATAACAGCTGTTAAAATCCTATAATAAAGGTATTAATTTACATATTGACTGCGGAATGATCCAAAATTATGCAGAATTGGATGTTTAGTGTTTAGATTGTGATGGCTGGATGGATGTGAAACTGATCTGGTTGCAATTTTTGCCACAACTCCAATGTGGTTTTCATCAATCAAAAAAATAATTAACATGTCATGAAAGTTTTCCAGAATTAAGTGGAAATTCTCCTAAATTTTTCATAATTTGTCAAAAATGACTCAAATTGTTCAAGAGGACATGAAAATAGCTCAAAAAAGACTTGAAAATGTCAAATATGACTCAAAAAGATCTTCAAAGTTTCCTAAACACCGTCCACAATTAGATCTGTCAAAAATAAATCGAACTCTAGAAGTGACAACTGGAAAGGATGTGAGATTAACTTGCTTGCAGCTTTTAGCTGAGCTCAAATGTATGTTTTATCCATCAAAACTCATGTCTTAAGTCGTCCAAATAAAACTAAAATTGTTGTAAATTGTACAACTAGTATTTTTTAAAATTTAAATCAATCCTTATTTTGCAGATATTTGCTGTTATTTTACAGTTTTTGTACGTTACAGTGGTCCAACATGGTCTTTTCTGCCAGTTTTTCTTATTTCCAGATGCTTTTCTGTGTGTGAGATCTCTGAAACAAGCAACCTGCAGATAAACAACCTTGTTTTTCAGACACCTCTCGCCTGCCTGTCTCCAGATACGCTTGTGATTCTAAAAAAAACCAGCCGACTCTTGTTTTCTCCGTCCGTCAGGTGGAGCGAGACGACTGCAGCCCCACCAACGTGACTCTGGGCTACTACGTGACCAGCGGAAAGACCGTCTACATCTCCTCGCTGGTGGTGGAAGCCCTCAACGTCTACGGCTTCGACAAGCTGCTGTCCGACATCCGGCAGCACACCTCGCTGGTCAAGGCCGTCCTGGTTCCTGTGGCAACCTGGATACCGATTCCCAGCATCCACCTGCAGCTGAAGACAGGTGATGGAGGCCGAACAGCAGCAGAGAGAGGCTGGATGAATGTGGATGAATAATAGCAGCAGATACGAGTCCGGGGAGGAAAACACGGGGGACGAACAGAGCCGAGACAAAATTAGAAAATTCTGATTACATGTCTGCTCTCCTTTACTCTAAATCCCAGACAAACTCCCAGGATTGCAGAGCAAAGGCAAATTGGTCCATTCATTTAGTCGGCCTCTTAAGCCTCTTAGAAAAACACACATTTCTGCACACACTCGTTTAGAGTGAGTCTGGTGGGAGCGAGAGCAGCAAAATCAGTGCAATTAACAAACTGTTGCTTCACATTTACACGTGTAGATTAGCATGACTTCACCAAAATGAGAATTTTACTTTTTTAAATCCATGTGGTCCAGACTTTAGAGCTGATTCATGTCCAGAGACAGACTTTAGCAGGTTTTTGTAGTGGAGTTATTGTTATTTTGGTGTTGACTCTTTTGTTTATTAGAAAGAAAGCTGATCTTTCAGAGGGAGCTCCAACTAATTACTTTACCGATGTGCTATAGGAAGGCATGACTTCCCACACATCACGCTAATGAATAGCAATTTTCATTAACATGCAGAAAGTTAGAAAACATTCAGGTAAACGTACCACGAAACTGTTCACATTCAGTTCACGACACATTTTCAAATCTACACTCGAAACCTGCAGATATTACAATGGAAATATCCACTTCTTTCACAAGAAATCTTCAAATCCTACACTAAAAATCTACAAATAATCAAATCGTACCCTGGAAATCTTCAAGTCATACACTAGAAATCTTCCAATTCTAGTCCTAGAAGTCTTTATATCCTTCACCAGAAATCCTCGAAGTTAGACTAGAAATCTTTAACCCTTTTCAAATGCTACACTAGAAAAAGCTCTAAATCTAGAAATCTTTATCCTGAAATTTTCAAATGTTACACTAGAAACCTGCATATCGTACAACAAAAATCTTTACATCTTTCACTAGGATTTTAAAATATATACTAGAAATCTTCAAATTGTACACTCAAAATCTTCCAGTTTGTGCTAGAAATCTTCTAGTTCTACACTAAAAATCTACAAATAATCAAATCTCACCCCAGAAATCTTCAAATATTCAAGTCCTACACTAGAAATCTTCCAGTCCTGGTCCTGGAAATCTTCCAATCTGAAGATATTATATCTATATCTATATATATCTAGAAATTTTAAAATCTATACTAGAAATCTTCAAACCTTCAAATCCTACTACCAGAAACCTCCATATCTTACAATAGAATCGTTCATTTTTTTTTCTCCAGAAAATTTCAAATCTATTCTAAAAAATTTAAAAATCTATACTAGAAATCTTCAAATCCTTCACAATAAATCTACAAATCTTTAAACCTATACTAGAAATCTTCATACCTTCAAGTCCTCCACTATAAATCTCAAATAATGAAATCCTACACCAGAAATCTTCAAGTCCTACACTAGAAACCTCCCAGTCTTTATTAGAAATCTTCACATCTTTAAATCTATACTAGGAATCTATTCTGTGACTCTTACAATGGGAGGGAAAGCAAATCAGACAGCTTATTATATGAATAAACTCATTATATAACACGCTGTTTTCTGCCTTTTTACACAGATATAATGTTGTATCATGGAATGGTTGTATTGTGAAGCCACAGTTATCTGTTTGTGTATATTTCAGACAGTCGGTGTGATTATCAGTTACTGTGAGATATTCCTCCAAGGCATTAACATAAAACCCATCAGCTCATAAAGCATTAATACAGATTCCAATTTACTGCCTCAGCACCGTTTACATAAAACCACCAACTGGGTCAACGGTGGAGACGAACACAACGGGATCTTTAGAGGAGGTTCACAACCGCTCTGGATGTAGGTCAGAATATTGTTCCTCTGTAGAGGTTTTTTAGGAAGAAGAACAGAGTTCAGGAGGAGACAACTTTAAAAACGTCCTCCGTAATCTGCTGATGGGTTCAATATTGTTCAGCTGCTGCTTGTTCTCGTTCTAGACGCTGGAGATAATCCTCTTTCTGCGATTTATCGGCCACACTGAGCTCTACTTTCATTAATACCGAAAACACGGATATGCAATCCTCATAGAGCTGCATGAGGCCACAGACTTTCAAAATAAGAGTCCACCTATATCCTAGTGGTTCAGCTTGCAGATGTGATTTCAGATAACTAGTGATTTAGACCAATTAACATCAACCATAATACATTCTGGAATTTGTGGTATTTAAATAGATTCGGCACAGATGGAACTTGATTTTCCTACTTCTTACCAAAACAAACTCAACTGGCTTCATCTATAAATAACCTAAATGTCAATATTTAATAAGATATAAATATTTTAAAAAATTAAAAAATGACAAAGATTGAGAATATTAAAGGCTTTAATTTAATAATATATTGTTTTTTGTGTTGTTTTTAATAAGTAGGATAGTTTAGACTTCTTATAACTGTCTTTAACAGCAAATAAATTGCATAAATAATGTACAGAAATTTAGGATTGACTTGCTTTATATATTTAAATATAGACATATTATAGTGAAACAAGCCAACTTGTTTTATTCTTACCACAACAATTTCAACTGGTTTCATCTAGAAATTCAATAAATGTTAATGTTTCATAAGAGTTACATATTTAAATTATGTAAAACATACAAAATCCACAACAGTTGAGAATATTAAGGTCTTTCATTTCATAATATAATAATTATGTTGTTTTTTGATAAGAGGGCTGGTTTTACAGTTATCACAGCTTCCTTTAATCGAAAATAAATTGCAGTTGCATTGATTTAATACCTTGACATAGTGCGTAATGTTCAAAGGTTTAAGGTTAATGACCACTTTAAAGCTTAATTAAAAAGTATTTGTATAAATAGACATTTTTAGTAAATTTTTTGTGGTGTTCCGCAAGGCTCAGCATTGGGCTACTTATGTTTATCATTTAAATACACACAGTTTTCAAAAATATTCACATTTGTTTAATTTATAGATGAGACCAATTTAGTTTTTTGTGGTAAGAATTTGAAAAATGTGGATATTGTGATTTTTTTTTTTTTACCAAGCTACATTGAACATCAAATCGGTGAAGTTTTGATTGTGAAACTCAGTGTCTGAAGTAAAAAAAAAAAAAAATTGTGGTGTTCCGCAAGGCTCAGTGTTGGGCCTCTTATTTTATATCATTTAAATAAGCATAGTTCAAAAATATCCACATTTATTTAATATACAGATGACACCAATTTAGTTTTTTGGTGGTAAGAATGTGAAAAAATGTGGATATTTTGAACCTTTTTTTTTTTTTTTTTTAACCAAGCTATAAACAAAATCAAAATCTGTGAAATTTTGAGACTCAAAGAGTGACGGAAATACAATTCTTAGCAGCAATAACAGATAATAAATGAGGCTGGAAGCCAAAAAATCGAAACAGCAAAAGTCAGTTTATCCAAATACTTTCTTAAACCAAGCTTTTTTATAAGCTCTGCGCAGTTTATTTACAATAAACTTGTGTACTTTTCTTATTATATATAAAACCAATGCAAATGCATTTTGAGCAAACAACAGCACTGTTGCATTATTACATTACAAGACTGTGTTAATATCAAACTCTGCAGATTTTTGAAAGAAATACCATATTTTACTATATTTTCTTGCAGTGTTGAGGTTCGTCGGCCCGACAGACAACATCTACTCCTGTAGTTTCATCCAGATGTTGGAGCAGAGGTTGGAAAACGCCTTCGATGAAGCTCAGGACAAAGTGTTGGAGACGTACAACAGACTCACTGTGGAGGTAATGTATGGAAACTGTTTATTTAAAAATGCAGCAGCTAAATGTGATATATTTGCATCCTAAAGAGGAATAATAAAGCTCTGCCATACGTAGCGGTCACGCTGATTACTGTGCAAATGGTTTATTTCTGCAAGCTGGCATTTCACTGTTTAAATTAGCACATGAAATTGGCTGGTAATTTTCCAATAAAAGGTCTTAAATGTCAGACAGCTTTGTAGCAATTTGCACTTTAAAGCGAGGACGACTGCAGACTTACATAACCGTTTATTTCTGGAGACTCAATCAAAGCTCTTCTGTCTGTCTGCACAGCTTCTTTCCATCTCTATCTTCTTCTTCTTCCCTCTTTTCTCCGGCCATCAAGGTGTCCTCACAACCTCACGATACAGAACATGCACACACCATCATGGCTATAAAGTAGGTCCATTCATTATTCATCCCCTGAAATATCCACGCTCATGCAGGAATGTGATGGGAGTTCCTCGTATCACTATCATCCGCTTTACTACGATGACTCAGTTCCATTTATTTCCAGCTGCTTGTTGTTATTATTATAGAGGGGAAAAACATGGTTGGTTCAAAGTGCCTCAATGTACCTGGAGAGCCGTTTATGTTCATTGCAGACATTTTGTTTGGAAAACCTTCCAATCATAGACTAGAAATTCTTCCAATTGAGAAAGCTTTAAATCCTTCACCAGAATGTTCAAATTTAGACTACAAATCTTCAAATCTTAAAATTCTACACTAGAAAACTCCCAGTCTTTATTAGAAATGTTCAAATCTGTGTTGGAAATCTTCAAGTCTTTAAGTCCTGCACCAGAAACCTACACATCATACAATACAAACCTTCAGTTCTTTCACTACAAAATCTCAAGCCTGTACTAGAAATCTTCATACCTTCAAATCGTACACTTGAAGGCTTACGGTCTTTGCTAGAAATCTTCAAATCCTACCCTTCAAATCTGCAAATAATCAAATCTGATCCTAGAAACTGTCAAATCTTCAAGTTCTACACTAGAAATCTGCAAATAATGAAATCTTACCCTTCAAATCTTCAAGTCATACACTACAAATCTTCCAGTCCTTATCCTAGAAATCTTTAAATCATTCACCAGAATTCTTCAAATTTAGACTAGAAATCTTCAAACCTTCAGATAAAACACTAGAAAACTCCCAGTCCTTATTCGAAATCTTCAAATCTTTAACTTCTACACTAGAAACCTGCACATCTTACAATATAAACCTTCAGTTCTTTCACTAGAAAATATCCAATCTGTACTAGAAATTTAAATCTTCAAGTTCTACACTAGAAATCTTCCTATCATACACTAGAAACCTTCCAATCCTTGTCCTGGACGCCTTCACTAGAAATATTCAAATTTAGACTAGAAATCTTCAAATTTTCTAGTGCTACACCAGAAACCTGCATATTGTACAATAGAAATCTTTAGTACTTTCGCTGGGAAATTTCAAATCTATGCTAGAAGTTTTAAAATCTATAATAGAAATTTTCAGACCTTCAAATTGTACACTCAAAATCTTCAAGTCTTTACTAGACATCTTCAAATCCTACTCTAGAAATCTGCAAATAATCAAATCTGATCCTAGAAATCTCCAAATCTTCAAATCCTACACTAGAAAAACCTTCTAATCGTACATGAGAAATCTTCCAATTCTTGTCCTGGAAATCTTCGAATCTGTACAAGAAATTTTAAAATCTATTCTAGAAATCTTCAGACCTTTCCAACTGTACACTAGAAACCCTCCAATCCTTGTCATAGAAATCTTCAAATCCTTCACCAGAATTCTTCAAATGTAGACTAGAAATCTTCAAACGTTTAAATCCTACACTAGAAACCTCCCAGTCTTTATTATTATATCATCATTTAGCTACAGATATGTGAATTAAAGATGGAGCTATAAATAAAGCAGTGCGATCCCTCCAACGCTGCACCTATGGGGGGGGGCTCATAGAATCCGAATGAAACATTAAATTGTTGTTTTTGTGCGTCTCCAGGTTCAGAGTGTGTCCCAGGAGCCCGGCTCTCCGTCGGTGACTCTGGTCTACGTGGTGAAGAACCAGGACGCCATTCTGAACGGAACCATATCCAGTGGCCTCCTCAACCAGCTGACCGCAGAGCTGGTGGGCTACTTCCTGTTCTACCCACCGCTGGTCATCGCTGAGCGTAAGTACAACCAGAATGTGCCGGTTTTAACGTCGAATTGGTCGTCCCTGATTGATTTTAGGTTGAATTCCAGCCAGATTGGTTGTTGTAGAACATCTGAGGAGGATCAAAATACCTGATTATTCTCTTGACATGTTTACAAAAAGGGTTTCTTACCAAAATAAATGACTACATGCAAATTCACGAGGCCCAACAAACAGGTTGAATGCATTTCCTCCTTCAGAAACCATTTTCTAGGTCCAGTTTTGTTTATTTTTTGTCTTGCATTCTTTATATTATTGGTACGATCACGTCTTTTTGAGCAGAATCTGAATTCTCCTGACGAATTTACTGTATATAAAGTTGTGCATTTGGCTGCTTGATGGTTTAAGTTAACGCTAAACTCACAAACCTCCTGTGTGGATGA
This sequence comes from Amphiprion ocellaris, assembly GCF_022539595.1. Lineage (NCBI taxonomy): Eukaryota > Metazoa > Chordata > Actinopteri > Pomacentridae > Amphiprion > Amphiprion ocellaris. The sequence goes on from NC_072768.1 coordinate 38,887,615, forward strand.
ATTTCTTCAGTTTCCAATCCATAATCTGTTCTGTCCACCGCTGGTCATCGCCGAGCGTAAGTAGAACCTGAGTGTGCCGGTTTTTAACATTGAACTGGTCGTCCTTGATTGATTTTAGGTTGAATTCCATCTAGATTGGTTGTTGCAGAACCAGTGTTTGGCTAAATGCTGCAGAAAGATTTTAACTTTACAAAATGCACCGTCTCAGACTTGTTTGCCCAAAATAAAACAGCATTAAGTTTGGCTGCCATTTCAACAGTTCTGCCCTAAAGTGACATTTAGCAGCTCTGAACTACATCATAAAACATTATTCAGACGTGACATTCTGTTGTCCTTACTTTAGCTCGTTGTGCTCCTCATAGTTAACTTAAAGCTGAAAAAGGTGAGGCTTTTCTTAGGCACTGAAACCTTATCTACGGTTTTCATCATCTACCTTGAAGAACGTCTCTTTTATTACCCTCTTACCTCCCCTTCTGCACCTCTTTGCAGTAGAATTTCTCCGAGGTACAGACACTAATAAACCTGGACGCGTTGTACGTTTTGCTGTACTTTTGCTTCAAGAAGAGAGTCTGAAATGTGTCGGAAAGGTGTGAGGAATCCGTATTTTCTCTCACCTGCATCAGCTTTGCCCTCCGGCTGGTGAAAACAAAGACAGAGGCTTTGCCCACATTCATGTTCTGAGCTCTGTGTGAACTCTGAGCAGCAGGAAGGGAACCAGAGAGTACAGGGTTCTAAAAAAAGACTTGAGTGTTTTGGTGCTGAAGGCTGAAAGGCTGGAGGAAGAGTGGAAGTGAAGGATGTCGGTATCGACACAAGACGAACGAAGGGCAGAAAATAACCCGAGTGCTCTCCAAGAAAGAAATCTGTCAAATAAAACTAAATAAACTGCAGCGTTAGATAAAACGGAACGTTTTAACTGTAGCGTTTGAAACCGTTTACTGTTATTTCACAGATTTTCCCTCTTTTGGTAAATTACAGGTAATAACCTGTAAAATAAGAGAAAAAGGTGTTAATTTACATGTTTGTCATAAAAAACAGGCCAAAGCTGTATTTAATTTAGCAAAAAAACAATCATCATTTTACAGATATGTGACATTTTCTGAAAGAAAAAGTATATATTAAAGATATTAAAATGGTAAATGATTCTTAAACAGCTATTTTACAGATTTCCCCAATTTTGTTAAATTACAAATGAATTAAAATTAAATTATGACTCTATTTTTTTTACTGTTTAATTCAGCAACACAATCATTATTTTGCCATTTTTTGCCATTTTATAAAAGATGTATCTATCTATCTATCTATCTATCTATCTATCTATCTCTCTATCTATAGTTTATCTATCTATCTATCTATCTGTCTATCTATCTCTCTATCTATCTATCTCTCTATCTATAGTTTATCTATCTATCTATCTATCTGTCTATCTATCTATCTATCTATCTATAGTTTATCTATATATCTATAGTTTATCTATCTATCTATCTATCTATCTATCTATCTATCTCTCTATCTATAGTTTATCTATCTATCTATCTGTCTATCTATCTATCTATCTATCTATCTATCTATAGTTTATCTATCTATCTATAGTTTATCTATCTATCTATCGATCGACAGACAGACAGACAGACAGACAGACAGACAGACAGACAGACAGACAGACAGACAGACAGACAGACAGACAGACAGGCCCCCAAAAGATTTTTCCTCTTTTGGGTTGTAAAATGACATGGAAAGGGATTAATTTACATGTTTACCTTAAAAACAGCCAAAACTGTAAATATTGTCCCATCAAAAATCAAATTAACTCTTAAACCATGAAATGACACTTTTTTACTGTATTTAATTCAGCAAAAAAAATCATTTCATTATTTTTGATTTTTTTTTTTTTTTTACACTTTTTGAAAGTGTTCTTTTACAATGTGTAACCATAAAATTGCAACCTTTTACTGCATTTGAATGGCCCAAAAATACTGTATTTTACAGATTTTGCTGTTATTTTTACTATATTCACAGTTTATATTACAGGATTCCACCATTTATTAACTGTTGTTTTTGGCATCCTCGTTCGAAGTTCTTTTATGTGTATATATATATATATATATATATATATATATATATATATATATATATATATATATATATATATATATATATATATATATATATATATATATATATATATACATATATATGTGTGTGTGTGTATGTGTGTGTGTGTGTGTGTATTCATATTTCTGTTAAAAACACTAAATAATAATGATTTGTGTTTTTTGTATCTCTAATTTGTTCATCATTTTAAACAGAAACCAAGACACGACAACAATGAAAACCCATAAATACACCTGTGAATCATGGACAGTTAAAACATACAGCCAGTAATACGCAGATGTTTGTAAGAATCTGACCTCGGTTTGTCTCATTTGGAGTTTTTACCGTCATAACGCCACAGAAACTGGACATTTTTCAGACTGCAGCGTCTTTGTGTTAATTCTCCAGCCGTTACATAACAGCTGTTGTGCTGCTGGGCTCATGCAGAACTCCTCCAACGACTACTGAAAAGAGTCCAGCGTGGAGCGATGCATGATTCATGACTTAGCGTATGTTTGACCTGCTTCTCGACAATTCAACGATTCCGTCTGGATTGTTTAAGTAACCGACACTGTCAGACGATAATACAAACTCCAGCGTGGAACAAACCTCACAATTCAACTGTGTTAATGTACGGTTTTCAAAACGTGTTATCAAAAAAAAAACAATAAGTTCTTTTACTATGTGAAACCTTTGTATTTAAAGGGCCTAAAAATACTGCATTTTACAGATTTTTGCTGTTATTTTCACTGTTTTCACAGTTTCATATGTTACAGTATTCCACCATTTATTAACTGTTGTTTTTGGCATCCTTGTTCGAAGTTCTTTTATGGATTATTTTCACAGTTTGTACTAGGATTAGGCCTTATTTAGTCAGTTTATATTCATTTTATATTCTTTCCTTTTTTTAAATCCTCTTCTCCATGAGTGTTTTCTTTCAAATGTCAGTTTAAAGAGTCACCAGAAATGAATCACAGTAGCTATTAATTACTGCAGCAGTTCACACAGACACTGTTTGTTTTGGTTATTTCCATCTAATAAAAGACATTAGAAACACGAGTATACCACCATGGACGACCCTCATGAGCTCCGTTTGTACCACCTACTAAAAGACGTTAGAAACACGAATATAGATGAGGGTCGTAACCATGGTTGACCCTCATCTGCTTTGTTTGTATTCCAGTCCGGCCTCTGAATCCATCTGTGAGACTTTAAAAGGGCAAACAGCTGTTCGGCTCGTATCGTCTGAATCGTGCCACGGGCGATCTGTCGTCCACGTCCCTTGAATGAGCTAATTTTAGCCCGCCAAGATCAGATTAGTATCTGTTTGTGCTCTGAACACCCGAAGGGCTGAAACATCACACTTCACATGGTCCAAACCCCACTTGGCATCGCCATGGAAACCCAGTCTGCTCCACATTTAACTCTACATCCTGTAGATATTAACATTTTTAATCTTATATGTGTCGCCTATCTGCTCTGAGTAAATACAGCCTGTAGTTCAACCGAAACCTCCCTAAACTTTTATTTCCTGACGGTTGGTTGCATCTGAGTCAGTAGGGCTACACAACTGCACCCAGGAGCCCAGAACTTTTAGTTTATTTATAGAAACTGGTCAAAGCAAACTCTATATTATTGGCAATTCTTCAAATGAAACATGCAAAATTAAGGGATTTTGTGATCAGTAGTCAATATGTAAATTAATATATTTTTTCAATGCTAGTATCTGTTATTTAACAATAGAAATTAAAACTGTATTTACCATTTCTCATTAATATACATAGTTCTTTACAACACTGAATTATGGTTTATATATTTTGACTTTTCTGACATGAATTCACCAAAAATTAAAGACTCTTTCATGTCCAACTGAAAATTATTTCTACAAAAGCCATGTCAATTAATTAAAACTGCAAAATTTGTTGTTTAAAAAAACAGAGAAAATCAATAAAATAGAAACTAAAAATGCATTTACCAGTTTTCAATCCTTAATATACGTGCTTCTTTACAACACTGAATTATGTTTTATATATTTTGACTTTTATTGACAAGAAGTCAAAAAAATAAAGACTCTTTTATGTCCAAGTGAAAATTATTTCTGCAAAAGGATGTCAATTCATTAAAACTGCAGAATTTTTTTGTATTTTTTTTTTTGTATTTTTTTTATTTATTTATTTTTTTAAACAATCTTGTTAGAGCAAACTGTCTGTTTTGGGAACTTTTAAAAATTAAACATGCAGAATAAAGTGATCAATAGTCAATATGTAAATTCATATTTTTTTCGGTGATTCTTCTAGTTAGTATCCATTATTTAACAAAACAGGGAAAATCAGTAAAATAGCAATTAGCATTTGTTAATCTTTATATACATAATTCTTTATAACACTGAATGATGTTTTATATATTTTGACTTTTTTTGCAAAAATTTGCAAAAAACAAATACTCTTTTGTATCCAAGTAAAAAATATTTTCTACAAAGCCATGTCAATTAATTAAAACTGCAGAATTAGTATTTTTTAAGCAAACCAGGGAAAATTGGTAAACAACAATTAAAAGTGTGCTTACTATTTTCAGTCCTTATATACATAATTCTTTACGACGTTGAATTGTAGTTTATATATTTTTACTTTTTTTGAAAAGAATTCATCAAAAGGACTCTTAAGTCCAAGTGAATTTTTTTTACCAAAAATGAAACATGCAGAATAAAGTGATTTTATGATCAATAGCCAATGTGTAAATTAATATTTATGTGATTTTACTAGTTAGTATCTGTTATTTAACAAAACGGGGAAAATCTGTAAAATGGCAGCTAAAAATGTATTTACCATTTTTCAACCCTTAATATACATAATTCTTTACAACACTGATAATTCAGTGTTGTAAAGAATTTGTAAAAGTTTGTTTTGACAAGAATTCACAAAAAATAGTCTTTCACATCCAATTAATTGAAACTGCAGAACTTGTAGTTTGTTTTTGTGTGTTAGTTTTCGTTAGAGCAAATTGTTTATTTTGTCAAATTCTTAAACAAAGCATGCAGAATGAAGTGATTTTGTGTTAAAATACAACAATTTAAAAGTTTTATTGGCAGAATGTTCTCTTTGGAATGGTATGTCACAGATTAATAGTCTGAAAAATGAAAATCTGAAGATATTTTGTGATAAATTCTGTAATTTATGATTTTTTTTTTACATGTCTTTCAAACCCACTCGCGTGTTTTGGAGATCAGAGGGTTTAAGGCCTGCAGGGTGATTGACTGGATCAATCAATCAGCAGCATGGAGATTAGATTAGTATCTATTTGTGCAAGATCTCAACACTTCAGGGGCTAAAGAATCTCCCTTGATGTTGTTCAAATCCACTCCTAAACCCCGTCTGCTGCCGTTGTTTACCAGGTGAAACAATGAACAACTGATTATGGACCGGTGTGAATTGATAAACCAGATAAACGATCGGTTAAAGAAAGGCTGTATCTGATGAGAGACACATCGGTCACAACGTTTAACAGCTCAGGCATGTGTGGAATCGATTTTAGCACAAATGGATAATCAATTATCAGATCGACCTGCGCTGTCTGTTTGCATGCCGAGGCCTCTTCTGTCTACAACACATCTCTGTTTGACTGTGGAGTCCATTCGAGCCAAAGTCAACAGCAGATTTATTCATCGTCTGTACTTAGAGGATAAAATGTGAAGCCCTCTGCCAAACCGCTCTGCCAAAAATGTAGCAGGTTCAGATTTACACACTGCATAATAAAGAAAAAGGTCAATTTTTTTACCATCCTGCATTTATTATTGAAGCAAAGACTAAATGAAATTTGGCATCTGTATATCTACACAGGTTTAGCTAATTAGCTGCCAAAGTTATATTTGTTTGCACGAGTTTTGGTGCATATTCTGACCCTGAAGGGCATTTTTGTCATGTTTATGTCACAATGGTTTTGAGAACCTTTGACGTTTGATGATTTTGTTAATTTTGTGGGACATGTTGATAGAAATCAGGATAAAACTGAAGTCTTTGTCATTGATAGTGAAACTCAGAGAAACTTAATGTGAAACGGCATTAAAACCAAGACGTAAAAAAAATTGATATTTTCTCTCTCAAGTCAAAACAGAGACACTGCTACACCTTTTTATTACCTGCAGGATTATGATGTTCTGATCTAAGTGAGACGAATACATTTAAACTCGTTTAAGTTGCACTTTTTTTGGCTAAAACTAAAAGTAGAGCACACATTAAATCAGTTTTAAGATCCTTTTTACTAGTTTATAAAGTTCTTTATGATGTCAGCTCTTGCATATTTATTTATCTGTAAAAACATCCTACCTGCAAATCCATTTTAAAGGTTCAGTATCTCCAGAAATAAAACTCCTGCAGCCGTGAAATTTGTTGAGGACACAGAGAGAATAGTTTAGAGTAGAAAGTTCCTGTAAGTGTATCGAGAAAACCTCTTACGGGAAAATTCTTTAAGATGAAATCAGCCTCATATGTTGTTAAATTTCCACACGAAGACAACTCTGCACTCATCTACCATGAACATCTAGACCCCTATGAACATGTAGACCTCTATGAACACCAACATCTAGACCTCTATGAACACCAACATCTAGACCTCTATGAACACCAACATCTAGACCTCTATGAACACCAACATCTAGACCTCTATGAACACCAACATCTAGACCTCTATGAACACCAACATCTAGACCTCTATGAACACCAACATCTAGACCTCTATGAACATCTAGACCTCTATGAACATCTAGACCTCCATGAACACCAACATCTAGACCTCTACAAACATCTAGACCTCTATTAACACCTAGACCTCTATGAACATCTAGACCTCCATGAACACCAACATCTAGACCTCTTTGAACACCTAGACCTCTATGAACATCAACATCTAGACCTCTCTGAACACCAACATCTAGACCTCTATGAACATCTAGACCTCTATGAACATCAACATCTAGACCTCTATGAACACCAACATCTGGACCTCTTTGAACACCTAGACCTCTATGAACACCAACATCTAGACCTCTTTGAACACCTAGACCTCTATGAACATCAACATCTAGACCTCTCTGAACACCAACATCTAGACCTCTATGAACATCTAGACCTCTATGAACATCAACATCTAGACCTCTATGAACACCAACATCTAGACCTCTTTGAACACCTAGACCTCTATGAACACCAACATCTAGACCTCTATGAACACCAACATCTAGACCTCTTTGAACACCAACATCTAGACCTCTTTGAACACCAACATCTAGACCTCTATGAACACCAACATCTAGACCTCTATGAACACCAACATCTAGACCTCTATGAACACCAACATCTAGACCTCTATGAACACCAACATCTAGACCTCTATGAACACCAACATCTAGACCTCTATGAACACCAACATCTAGACCTCTATGAACACCAACATCTAGACCTCTATGAACACCAACATCTAGACCTCTATGAACACCAACATCTAGACCTCTATGAACACCAACATCTAGACCTCTCTGAACACCAACATCTAGACCTCTATGAACACCAACATCTAGACCTCTATGAACATCTAGACCTCTATGAACATCTAGACCTCCATGAACACCAACATCTAGACCTCTACAAACATCTAGACCTCTATTAACACCTAGACCTCTATGAACATCTAGACCTCCATGAACACCAACATCTAGACCTCTTTGAACACCTAGACCTCTATGAACATCAACATCTAGACCTCTCTGAACACCAACATCTAGACCTCTATGAACATCTAGACCTCTATGAACATCAACATCTAGACCTCTATGAACACCAACATCTGGACCTCTTTGAACACCTAGACCTCTATGAACACCAACATCTAGACCTCTTTGAACACCTAGACCTCTATGAACATCAACATCTAGACCTCTCTGAACACCAACATCTAGACCTCTATGAACATCTAGACCTCTATGAACATCAACATCTAGACCTCTATGAACACCAACATCTAGACCTCTTTGAACACCTAGACCTCTATGAACACCAACATCTAGACCTCTATGAACACCAACATCTAGACCTCTTTGAACACCAACATCTAGACCTCTTTGAACACCTAGACCTCTATGAACGCCAACATCTAGACCTCTTTGAACACCTAGACCTCCATGAACACCAACATCTAGACCTCTATGAACACCAACATCTAGACCTCTTTGAACACCAATATCTAGACCTCTTTGAACACCTACACCTCTATGAACGCCAACATCTAGACCTCTTTGAACACCTAGACCTCTATGAACAGCAACATCTAGACCTCTATGAACACCAACATCTAGACCTCTTTGAACACCAACATCTAGACCTCTTTGAACATCTAGACCTCTATGAACACCAACATCTAGACCTCTATGAACACCAACATCTAGACCTCTTTGAACATCTAGACCTCTATGAACACTAACATCTAGACCTCTATGAACACCAACATCTAGACCTCTTTGAACATCTAGACCTCTATGAACACCAACATCTAGACCTCTTTGAACATCTAGACCTCTATGAACACCAACATCTAGACCTCTTTGAACATCTAGACCTCTATGAACACCAACATCTAGACCTCTATGAACATCTAGACCTCTATGAACACCAACATCTAGACCTCTTTGAACATCTAGACCTCTATGAACACCAACATCTAGACCTCTATGAACACCAGGTTCTGTTTCCTACCAATGAGTCCACATCAACATTTCGTCTAAACATCTAAAAACTGGAACCTTGTCTGGTCAAACTTTCCACACATCAGATTCTACTGATGTTAGAGCCTCAAAAGTTGCTGAAATTTAGACCAAAGTCTGTATTTTAGGAGAAATATGGATCTATTCATATATATTCACTTAGAGGAACCTTCTGGGGACACAATACCAGTCTGGTTTACAAATGTTGCACTTTTTTCCATTTTCAAGGACATGTAATTACATATGTGTTGTCTGCTGGATCCATTTTATTGATTACATCTGCTGGAAACTATTCTGTCTGTGTCTTCACCAAATTTCATGACTGAGAGTTTTATTTCTGGAGATATTGACCCTTTAAAATGGCGTCTCAGGTTTTTTTGAGGGTAAAAGGTGCTATAAAAAATGTGATTGATTTATTGATTGAGTTAGAGACATGGAGGCTTAAGCCAGCTTGAACTTTTAAACCACCATTATCTCTTTTAATTAGAGGAGCTCCCTGTTTTGTTTTTTTTTTAATATATGTTTTCGTCTTCTTTTTCATAAAGAATTATGCAGCTACATTTTCCGGATGCCGTGTTGATGAAATTAATGCAGCGGATTCATCTGCATGCCGAACAGATTCTTTAATATTCACCAACCGAGTCTGAACCGTCACACTCCAGTGCTGTTTGTCTGCAGTATTTATGTGAACTTGTTTAACTCCAGTGAAGAGTGCAGTGAATGTGAATACAGAACCGAGGCAGCAGCAGCAGCAGCTGCAGAAATACTGGCTGGTTGCAGCAGCTGAAAACACCGAAGGCTCTGCAGACATTCAGCTCAGACAGATGGGAAATAAGGAGGCAGAGGCTGACGGATGAATCGGATGCAGAAAAGAGGTGGACGGACTGAGGGAGTGATCATGTGTAAATAAAGACAGACGGAGACAGTTGACCAGACGGGAAAGAGTTTTAGGAAATGAATAGTCTGACAAGTAAACAGGTTAAGAAAGAGATGAAGGCAGAAGAAAGAAAGGCTGCCGCAGACAAAAGCAAAAATGAAACCCGGCAAAGAGAAAATCTGTGACTCGCAAATGAACCGCTGTCACATTTACATGACCTCTGGAAGCTTTTAATCAAATCATGTCAGAAATAATTAAAATACGTCAATTAGGGAGATATTTAGCACAGCATGAAGCTCATAGTTCCATTTTTAACAACCCACGACCTTCGGTCTGTGCAGAAATACACTGAAGTTCAGCTGAGGTGAATGTGAGGCTTCAGCAGTGACAGCTGGATGAACCTGACAGTCACGAAACAAACTTTACTAACAGACATAATACCTGAGAGACTGTTGTCAGATTCTGGTGCTGCATCACTGCATTCACACCTCAATATTTTATTTGTCCTAAAGACTCTGCAATATAGTTATAGGATTATTATGTACACTACTGTTCAATGGTTTGGGGTCACCCAGACAATTTCATGTTTTCCATTAAAACTCACACTTTTCTCCATGTGCTAACATAACTGCACAAGGGTTTTCTAATCATCAATGAGCCTTTCAACACCATTAGCTAACACAATGTAGCATTAGAACACAGGAGTGATGGTTGCTGGAAATGTTCCTCTGTACCCCTATGGAGATATTCCATTAAAAATCAGCCATTTCCAGCTAGAATAGTCATTTACCTCATTAACAATGTCTACACTGGATTTATCATTCATTTAATGTTGTTTTCATTAAAAAAAATATGCTTTACTTTCAAAAATAAGGATATTTCTAAGTGACCCCAAACTATTGAACGGTTGTGTAAATATATATACATGCTTTTTCTTTTATATATATATATATATATATATATATATATATATATATATATATATATATATATATATATATATTTTTTTTTTTTTTTTTTTTTTTTTTTTTTTTCTGAATTAAGTACAGTAAAGATGAATTAAATTGATGGGACAATAACTACATTTTTGGATTTTTTTATGGTAAACATGTAAATTAATGCATTTTTCTATTATTTTAAAAAGTTGTTTTTACCTTTGTGAACAGAAACTTGAAGTTGCTTCCAAACATTTCTCCAGTAGTGTATATTTTATGTCTGTTGTGAAATGTCTCTTGCAAGTAAATAATCAAAGCTAAAGAAAAGTGCAGGTTGTAGCGTAATCAGGGATGACATTTACTGATTACAGGCCTATTATTATAATGTTTCCAATGTTTATATGTGTTTGGTTTGTTTGATATGTCTGTTTATATATTTGAAAACTAGACTGCAATTAACATAATTCATATATCTCCTACTCTTTAACATGCTGAGACTAATTCAGATTTTTTATTATAAAATACCTTTCACTGTAGCATAAAAGCTAATTCTGTGAACTCAGTTTAGTTTGTTGGTTTGAACATAATTGCAGTAAAAGTTGTCATAACTCAAAAAGAATATTTCAAAATGTTATGTTTTTGTTGTTGCCCTTGAATTGATAAATTTCAACTGTGGCTGCTGCTAAAGAGACTTAAATTAGACTTTCTTGTTATCATTTCTTAACTGTAACTTTTTCTTTCTCTCTCCAGCTCTTGAATACCATAACCTCAACACATCGATGGCAACCAAAAACTACTGGGTGAAAACAGGTAAATTACAGACACATCAACACACAGGAAGAGCTCGGACATCCATTACTGTTGTAATACTAACTCTGACCTGCGGAGGCATTGTTGAGTTTTACGGCTGAACTTTAACCCTCACACACACCTGCCAGAGATTCATTTACCATTTACCACACACACACACACACACACACACTATCACACAGCAACACACAGTAATACACACTGTCACCAACATGCACACACAATAACATACAGGACACACAAACACACACTGTGTCTCCTCCTGATGTGATGTGAACTGATCTCAGTCAGGAAGCTGTGAATTATACATCAATAGAAGAGCAGCTAAAGACGCTGTGAGAGGGAGGTAGGGGGTTCTGTTTCCTACCAATGAGTCCACATCAACATTTTGTCTAAACATCTAAAAACTGGAACCTTGTCTGGTCAAACTTTCCACACATCAGATTCTACTGATGTTAGAGCCTCAAAAGTTGCTGAAATTTAGACCAAAGTCTGTATTTTAGGAGAAATATGGATCTATTCATATATATTCACTTAGAGGAACCTTCTGGGGACACAATACCAGTCTGGTTTACAAATGTTGCACTTTTTTCCATTTTCAAGGACATGTAATTACATATGTGTTGTCTGCTGGATCCATTTTATTGATTACATCTGCTGGAAACTATTCTGTCTGTGTCTTCACCAAATTTCATGACTGAGAGTTTTATTTCTGGAGATATTGACCCTTCAAAATGGCGTCTCAGGTTTTTTTGAGGGTAAAAGGTGCTATAAAAAATGTGATTGATTTATTGATTGAGTTAGAGACATGGAGGCTTAAGCCAGCTTGAACTTTTAAACCACCATTATCTCTTTTAATTAGAGGAGCTCCCTGTTTTGTTTTTTTTTAATATATGTTTTCGTCTTCTTTTTCATAAAGAATTATGCAGCTACATTTTCCGGATGCCGTGTTGATGAAATTAATGCAGCGGATTCATCTGCATGCCGAACAGATTCTTTAATATTCACCAACCGAGTCTGAACCGTCACACTCCAGTGCTGTTTGTCTGCAGTATTTATGTGAACTTGTTTAACTCCAGTGAAGAGTGCAGTGAATGTGAATACAGAACCGAGGCAGCAGCAGCAGCAGCTGCAGAAATACTGGCTGGTTGCAGCAGCTGAAAACACCGAAGGCTCTGCAGACATTCAGCTCAGACAGATGGGAAATAAGGAGGCAGAGGCTGACGGATGAATCGGATGCAGAAAAGAGGTGGACGGACTGAGGGAGTGATCATGTGTAAATAAAGACAGACGGAGACAGTTGACCAGACGGGAAAGAGTTTTAGGAAATGAATAGTCTGACAAGTAAACAGGTTAAGAAAGAGATGAAGGCAGAAGAAAGAAAGGCTGCCGCAGACAAAAGCAAAAATGAAACCCGGCAAAGAGAAAATCTGTGACTCGCAAATGAACCGCTGTCACATTTACATGACCTCTGGAAGCTTTTAATCAAATCATGTCAGAAATAATTAAAATACGTCAATTAGGGAGATATTTAGCACAGCATGAAGCTCATAGTTCCATTTTTAACAACCCACGACCTTCGGTCTGTGCAGAAATACACTGAAGTTCAGCTGAGGTGAATGTGAGGCTTCAGCAGTGACAGCTGGATGAACCTGACAGTCACGAAACAAACTTTACTAACAGACATAATACCTGAGAGACTGTTGTCAGATTCTGGTGCTGCATCACTGCATTCACACCTCAATATTTTATTTGTCCTAAAGACTCTGCAATATAGTTATAGGATTATTATGTACACTACTGTTCAATGGTTTGGGGTCACCCAGACAATTTCATGTTTTCCATTAAAACTCACACTTTTCTCCATGTGCTAACATAACTGCACAAGGGTTTTCTAATCATCAATGAGCCTTTCAACACCATCAGCTAACACAATGTAGCATTAGAACACAGGAGTGATGGTTGCTGGAAATGTTCCTCTGTACCCCTATGGAGATATTCCATTAAAAATCAGCCATTTCCAGCTAGAATAGTCATTTACCTCATTAACAATGTCTACACTGGATTTATCATTCATTTAATGTTGTTTTCATTAAAAAAAATATGCTTTACTTTCAAAAATAAGGATATTTCTAAGTGACCCCAAACTATTGAACGGTTGTGTAAATATATATACATGCTTTTTCTTTTATATATATATATATATATATATATATATATATATATATATATATATATATATATATATATATATATATATATATATATATATATATATATTTTTATTTTTATTTTTTTTTCTGAATTAAGTACAGTAAAGATGAATTAAATTGATGGGACAATAACTACATTTTTGGATTTTTTTATGGTAAACATGTAAATTAATGCATTTTTCTATTATTTTAAAAAGTTGTTTTTACCTTTGTGAACAGAAACTTGAAGTTGCTTCCAAACATTTCTCCAGTAGTGTATATTTTATGTCTGTTGTGAAATGTGTCTTGCAAGTAAATAATCAAAGCTAAAGAAAAGTGCAGGTTGTAGCGTAATCAGGGATGACATTTACTGATTACAGGCCTATTATTATAATGTTTCCAATGTTTATATGTGTTTGGTTTGTTTGATATGTCTGTTTATATATTTGAAAACTAGACTGCAATTAACATAATTCATATATCTCCTACTCTTTAACATGCTGAGACTAATTCAGATTTTTTATTATAAAATACCTTTCACTGTAGCATAAAAGCTAATTCTGTGAACTCAGTTTAGTTTGTTGGTTTGAACATAATTGCAGTAAAAGTTGTCATAACTCAAAAAGAATATTTCAAAATGTTATGTTTTTGTTGTTGCCCTTGAATTGATAAATTTCAACTGTGGCTGCTGCTAAAGAGACTTAAATTAGACTTTCTTGTTATCATTTCTTAACTGTAACTTTTTCTTTCTCTCTCCAGCTCTTGAATACCATAACCTCAACACATCGATGGCAACCAAAAACTACTGGGTGAAAACAGGTAAATTACAGACACATCAACACACAGGAAGAGCTCGGACATCCATTACTGTTGTAATACTAACTCTGACCTGCGGAGGCATTGTTGAGTTTTACGGCTGAACTTTAACCCTCACACACACCTGCCAGAGATTCATTTACCATTTACCACACACACACACACACACTATCACACAGCAACACACAGTAATACACACTGTCACCAACATGCACACACAATAACATACAGGACACACAAACACACACTGTGTCTCCTCCTGATGTGATGTGAACTGATCTCAGTCAGGAAGCTGTGAATTATACATCAATAGAAGAGCAGCTAAAGACGCTGTGAGAGGGAGGTAGGGGGGAGGCAGAGGGGGAGGGAGAGGGGAGGTAGAGGGGAGGCAGAGGGGGAGGTAGAGGGGAGGTAGAGGGGAGGTAGAAGGGGAGGGGGAGGGGCAGGTAGAGGGGAGGTAGAGGGGGAGGGGGAGGTAGAGTGGGAGGGGCAGGTAGAGGGGAGGTAGAGGGGAGGCAGAGGGGGAAGGGGAGGGAGAGGGTGAGAGAGAGGGGGAGGGAGAGGGGGAGGGAGGGGGGGAGGTAAAAGCGGAGGCACAGGACAAAGTAGAGTTCCAGGGTGAGGCTTCCTGTTTCTCTGCAGTGATCCAGGACGTAGACCGATCCTCTCTATCAATAACCTGTCTGATTTCTTCTTCTCCTTGTTTCTCTGCAGTGATCCAGGACGTAGACCGGTCCTCTCTATCAATAACCTATCTGATTTCTTCTTCTCCTTGTTTCTCTGCAGTGATCCAGGACGTAGACCGGTCCTCTCTGGAGGAGAACTACCAGAGCTTTGCCAGCCTCATGGAGCAGCGTCTGGCTGAGCTGTTCCTGGTGGCTGGGAGGCAGGGGTCCAGGACGGTGAGGGCCAGGAGGGCCACCACGGTGGGGGGCTACACCGTCCAGGTAGGGGTTAATGGTTATTAATTATTGATTATTGATGTTTTGTGAGGTAAAGATGGAGATTCAGAAGTAAAAACATCTTTGTTCTTGTGTTTTTCCTTCATACGTGACCTCGGTTCTCCGTGTCGCTGCAGAGCTTCATGTTGGTCTCAGTCGACCAGTTTAACGAATCATCGTCCGTTTAATAAACTCACGTCCTTCTTTTAACCGCTAAATCAAATGACCATCCAGGCTCCATTAAAGCTGCATAGTGCTTGGTCTTTTGTCGCTGAATTTGTGGGGAATTTTCGCCTTTTTTTGTCATTTCACAACTTGTTGGGACAATTTTGTGTCTTTTTGTGTAATTTTGCGACTTTTTATGGTGATTTTGTGTCATTTTGTTGTGATTTTGCGTCTCTCTGGAGATTTTGTGTCTTTTTGTTTTATTTTGCGACGTTTTTTGTGGTTTTACATCATTTTGTTGTGTTTTGAAGTCTTTTTGTGGTAATTTTTGCATCTTTTTGTTGTGATTTCACAACTTTTTGTGACAATTCTGTCTTTCTGTGGTGATTTCAAGTCTTTTTGTGATGATTTTGTATCTTTTTTGTTGTGAGGGTTAGGGTTTCATCATTTTGTGGTGATTTTGTTTGTTTTTGTGTAATTTAGCATCTTTTTGACGTGATTTCACAACTTTTTCTGACAATTTTGTGTCGTGTAATTTTGTGACTTTTTATGGTGATTTTACATCATTTTGTGGTGATTTTGTGTCATTTTGTGGTAATTTTGCATTTTTTGTAGTGATTTTGCACCTTTTTTCACATCTTTTTTTTGTGACTGTCGATGATTTTGTGTCTTTTTCTGGTAATTTACAAAAAGACAAAGTGTCTGATGTGTGATGAAAGGAAGTTGAGATTTGCCGTGACTCCAGTTATCTCGGTGCTGATCAAATCTGATGCTGGCTTCTGATTGGACGGCTGTAGAAGTGGCAGGATGAAGGTTTGAAGTGCGTTGGTATTTCTGTGTTTAGCCTGGACTAAAACCTGCTCTCTAACCTGCTACAGATGGTCTCCATGCGTCGGCTGCCTGGTCCTAAGAACCCTGCTGAGATGACGTACTACGCCCAGCAGAACGGAGCTCCCATCACCGGAACCAACGCCGCCAAGACCCTCAGCAGCTTGGACTCCCAGACCATGGCGCTGACGCTGGGATACTTCGTCCAGGTCCAGGCTGAACGTGAGCATCTCCTCACCTGTTCACTGTTCTGATGTTTCCAAGTTAATACAGAAAACAGAATCAGGCAGAATGTGAACGTCTCCTCAACATGATGTGTTCCATCATGTTGTCATCAAGCATGTGGACCAAGAACCGGACGATATGCAGCAGACTTGGTTTAGACAAATAGAAAACATGTCGACAAGCCTAGAAACAAATCTAATACAGTTATTTTATTTAGTTAGTTGTATGATTTCTGAAAATACAACTATAGCAGGTTGTGATTTCCAGTCTTTCTGTGGTGATTTTAAGTCTTTCTGTGGTGATTTTCAGTCTTTCTGTGGTGATTTTCAATCTTTCTGTGGTGATTTTCAGTCTTTCTGTGGTGATTTTCAGTCTTTCTGTGGTGATTTTCAGTCTTTATGTGGTGATTTTAAGTCTTTATGTGGTGATTTTAAGTCTTTGGTGATTTTCAGTCTTTCTGTGGTGATTTTAAGTCTTTATGTGGTGATTTTAAGTCTTTATGTGGTGATTTTCAGTCTTTCTGTGGTGATTTTCATTTTTTCTGTGGTGATTTTCAGTCTTTCTGTGGTGATTTTAAGTCTTTATGTGGTGATTTTAAGTCTTTATGTGGTGATTTTCAGTCTTTCTGTGGTGATTTTCATTTTTTCTGTGGTAATTTTCAGTCTTTCTGTGGTGATTTTAAGTCTTTATGTGGTGATTTTCAGTCTTTCTGTGGTGATTTTAAGTCTTTATGTGGTGATTTTCAGTCTTTCTGTGGTGATTTTCAGTCTTTCTGTGGTGATTTTCATTTTTTCTGTGGTAATTTTCAGTCTTTCTGTGGTGATTTTCAGTCTTTCTGTGGGGATTTTCAGTCTTTCTGTGGGGATTTTCAGTCTTTCTGTGGTGATTTTCAGTCTTTCTGTGGTGATTTTAAGTCTTTCTGTGGTGATTTTAAGTCTTTCTGTGGTGATTTTCAGTCTTTGGGGATTTTCAGTCTTTCTTTGGTGATTTTCAGTCTTTCTGTGGTGATTTTAAGTCTTTATGTGGTGATTTTCAGTCTGTCTGTGGTGATTTTAAGTCTTTCTGTGGTGATTTTCAGTCTTTCTGTGGTGATTTTCAGTCTTTATGTGGTGATTTTCAGTCTTTCTGTGGTGATTTTCGGTCTTTGGGGATTTTCAGTCTTTCTGTGGTGATTTTAAGTCTTTATGTGGTGATTTTCAGTCTGTCTGTGGGGATTTTAAGTCTTTATGTGGTGATTTTCAGTCTGTCTGTGGGGATTTTCAGTCTTTCTGTGGTGATTTTCAGTCATTCTGTGGTGATTTTCAGTCTTTCTGTGGTGATTTTCAGTCTTTGGGGATTTTCAGTCTTTCTGTGGTGATTTTAAGTCTTTATGTGGTGATTTTCAGTCTGTCTGTGGTGATTTTCAGTCTTTCTGTGGTGATTTTCAGTCTTTATGTGGTGATTTTCTGTTTTGTTGGTGAATTTGCATCTTTTTGTGATGATTTTGGCTTTTTATGGTGTTTTTGAATGTTTTTGTGACAATTTCATGTCTTTTTGTGGTCATTTGGAATTTTTTATTGTGATTTTCCATCTTTTTGTTGTGATCGCAAGCCTTTTTTTGTGGTTTTGCCTCACTTTGTTGTGATTCTAAGTCTTTTTGTGATGATTTTCATCTTTTCATGATGATTTCAAATCTGTATGTGGTCATTTCACATCTTTTTCTGTTTTTTTATATCTTTTTGTTGTGATTTCAAGTCTTTTTGTACTAATTTTGTGACTTGTGGTGATTTTGCATCTTTATTTGGTTTTGCCTCTTTTTGTGGTGACTTCATTTCTTTTTGTTGTGATTTCCACTCTTTCTATAGTGATTTTGCATCTTATTGTTGTAATTTTAAATGTCTTTGTGGTGATTTTGCATCTTTTCATGGCAATTTCAAGAGGGAATGAATGGATGGTTTCAGACAGAGCAGGAGGAGAACTAGCAGAGCTACCAGACAACAGTCCTGAAACTTTTTGATTGCACTACTATATCTGATTGGCCACTGGTTCCAAACACATATTTACTGTTCCAGCATTTTTTTCCTGAATATCAAACTATTCCTGAAGCTCCAGTTCCAGACTTTCCTTCTTTCTATTCATTGTTCTGATGTTTTCATATTAGTGCACAATTTGTTGCTCAGTTAAACGACACACTTTGACCTGCGGCAGATATTTTAAACAGCACAGGTGTGATAATAACAGCTTCTATTAACTTCATCTGGGCTTTTCCTGCTGCTTTTACTCCACGTTTAGAAATGTTAGTACACAAACACGTGCACTTTGTTCTGTTTTTACTCAGTTTTTCTTTCTTTAAACGTAGAACTGTCGACCCTCTGAGCTCATTTCCACGGTGGAGGCTGAAGACGTTCCTCCTTTAACTGCTCTTTAGGGTTTATCTGCTGAACTCAAGCAGAACAGCTCCGGCTCGCTCTGACATTCTGCAGCATTTGGGTTTTCCATAAATTTCCATACATTTCCATATTTAGCCTATGCATCCAATAAGGCTTCAGAGCTCTGATTGACAGATTAGAAGCTCCTTGTTTCATCTGATGCAGCGTTCAGGTTATCAGGTGTTCACCATGTTCACACTGTTCAGGACAAACTTTTCACACAATCTCTAATTACCAAACTGGAGAGAAGCCACCAGAACTCTTCATAGCTCCTCCTGATGCCGTTTAGGCCTCAAACGAACAAAATGTTCCTGCAGAATTCAGTCTGTTTAACTTCAGTGGAAACCAGCTGCATTAATCCTCAGAGTGAAAACTCCTCCAGGAGCTCAGAGAAACGAGAAATTAGGAAGATACTGGAGTGAAAAACGAGAACAGGAATGTTTTCTTTCACACAATGTAGTTGAGTAAGAAAATAAAAGACACACATAAGAAACAAGACCTAAATGTACCATTTAAAGATAGAGTAAACAATTCTAGTTCAACACACTTTTTGTTTAATTCAATGAAAATCTTTTGCACGTCTTTTATTTTTATTTCTCTCTGCTGCTACTGCAATTAATAAAACAGACTAGAAAATATATCACTGTATTGGTATTTGGACATTATAAGAACTTGTTAACAAGGTAAAAAAAAAAAAAAGATTTTTACCAGATTGAGTATGAAAATATGCAGTAAACTGAATATATTTGCTTTGTGGACAAAGTCATATTTGTCAACTTTTTTCACTTCTTTTTTGACATTTTATAGCTTAAATAATTATTAATCAAGAAATTAATCAACAATAAAACAGCAAAATTTGCGCCACTCATGTCTAATATTCTGAATTTCTGTGATTTATTTTTATATATTGTTTTCTTTTTACAAAAATAATTTAAATTCAACATTAAACGCCAAAAACACACATGATCTTGTGTCAAAAATAAGGTTGGAAAATGTATTTTAATTATAGAAATTTGTGTTTGCATTATTTACAGTAATTTATATATTATTTTAAAATATATATATTTTACTGTTCTCTTCCACTCTATTCTATAAAAATCTGTATTTTTACAGAATTTTATTTCTTTTTATTTTACCAGTTACAGATTTTTTGAAATACACAAACATTTAAATAAAAACACAAAAAATAGACAATAAATTTACGTGCAAAATGTAATTTAACATTATAAACCTGTCATTTGAAACAACACAAAATCATATTTTTAACATTAAAAATGGTGAAAATAATTTGCAAATGTTTATGATTTCAGAAATATGTCCTTTTTATTTAATACTTTTTGTTGTAAAATTCAAATAAATGTAGAAAATTGGAAAGAATTACTGACAAGTAATGGAAGAAATTAAATATTAATATACTGCGGACAAAACATTTGTCATCTTTGTCAACATTTTTTTCCATTTTCTGACTTTTTTGTCCAAACAATGAAATAATCTTTAAAATGTTACTTTGATCTTGAACTCCTGATCTCTTCCTGGCAGTGAAAATGCATTAAAAGGACTAAATAATGACTGAGACGTTAAATCAGAATGTTTTTTCCTGCAGCGGTGGTGAAGACTCCCCCCAGTAACCTGTGGATCATGGCCGTCCTGACGCCGCTCTTCCTCCTCTTCGTCGTCATCGGGATGGTGGCCTTCATCCTCTGCAAGAGGAACCGGGTCATGTTCAAAACCGGAGCCTTCAGGACCTTCAAGACCCGATCCAAGGTCCGAAAACCTGACTTTACCACCGTCTGCTGCTTCAGTTTATTCCCCTAAATGTTCCCCTCTACTTTCCTCTTCTACTCTTTCTATTATTCTTTCTCCTTCTACTCTTTCTATTTTTTCTTCTTCTAGTCTTTCTATTGTTCTTTCCTCTTCTACTCTTTCTATTGTTCTTTCTTCTTCTACTCTTAACACCATAAACCAACTCTATTGATGTGTGTTCAAACATCACAGCTTCGAATGAGTGAATCCCAGAAACTAAATTTAGACTCTAAAAAGTAATTAAGTCGACCCGTTCTCACCACTTAACCCTCCTGTTGTCCTCATTTACAGGCACCAAAAAAAAATATTGTTTCCTTGCCTGAAAAAAATCCCAAAATTCAGCAAAAAAATTCCCCAAATTTCTGAAAATTTGCAAAACCTTCAGGAAGAAAATTCCAATAATTCCTTAAAAGTTTACCTTAAAGTTTTATATATATTTTTTTTAAATCCCCCAAATTTGGCAAGAAAATTCCTGTAAATATTTTCAAAAAATGAATAAAATTCTTCCAAAAAATCCTAAAAATATCTAGTGATTCCATATATATCAGTAAATCTTCAATTATTTTCTTTAGGAACATTCACATAAAAATCAACCAAAATCCAGTAAATTTCACTGGATTTTGGTTGATTTTTTGTCAATGTTCCTAAGAAATATTTTTAACATTTCTTTTTTTCCACCAAAAAATGTTCAAAGATTTCCCAAAAATGTTGAAAATGTGGATTTGTTCAGTTGGTGAAAATGTATTTTTTTTCCACATTTTCAAACTTTAAAACAGGTCAGTTATGACCGGCAGGACGACACGAGGAGTAATTAAATGCTTGTTTTCAAGATTTACTGATTTAAACAAACCGTTTAGGTTGCATTCTACTATACACCATACACTGATTTTGACGGATCATTTTCTGTTATTTTACTGTATATTTTTACTTCAAAAAACTTTTTATTTGCAATATTCTGCCAGAATATTAGTTTTATTTATGTATTTGTTTATAAATTGTTCTAATGTTTTCTATTTTATTCTCTTAAAGTTATATTATGTATATTTTTGTATTTCCAGAATATTTCTTCTATTTTTTTTATTTATTATTTTATTTATTTATTTATTTTACAATTTTTACAATTTAACAGTGTTTCTATTTTATTCTATTTAAACTGCATTATGGTATATTTTTCTGTATTTATATTTTTTCCATATTCTGCCAGAATATTACCTTTATCTTTCTTTCTTTCTTTCTTTGTTTCTTTCTTTCTTTCTTTCTTTAAAATTAAAATTCTATTTTTTAAAAGTATTTAAATTTTCAAGTATAATACTCAAATTCCTAAAATTAGGTAAATATTCACAATGGACAGAAAAATGAATACTATTTTTTACTTTTTTCGTTCATTCTTACTCTTAAAAAAATAATGATAACGATAATAATGAAATCAATATTAAATCCCAAAAATGGTTATCTTCTGTTATTTACCTGTTTTTGGAAGCTTGTCCAATTTTTTATTTAAACTTTCTATTCTGTTCTGTTCTATTCTATTCTGTTCTGTTCTGTTCTATTCTATTCTGTTTTTTCTGTTCTGCATTAATCCTCCCTGATTTGTTCCTTTGACTCTCTTCCTGTTTAGACGTCGTATCGAAGGGAGGGCAGTTATCACCACCAGGTAGTAAATCAGTCCCTGACTGGTGGATCTCTGCCTGGATGAGTGGATTAGTTGATTAATTACATAATTAATCAATAAATGAATGGATGAATCAATGAATGGATGAGGATCAATTTCTGCCTCTTGCTGTTTGCTGCCTGCTGCTGTTGTTGCTGCTGTTGCTGCTGTTGCCGGGTAAAACTCTGCATGTGGCTGCTGTACTGAGGACATGAATTATTCCTGCGTCCTGATTGGCTGTCTGAAATCAATGAGAGGAGGAAGGAAGGTGAAAACATCCAATAATCGGGCTGTAAAAGTCTCAGATCTAAAACGTCTTTGTTTGATTAATGAGGAAAAGCAGCGTTTGTGTTTTTATCGGCCGAACAAACTGCAAACCAAACAGATCTGCTTTTATTTAGTCCAGAAAGAAGTTCTGTTCCAACATCAGGTTCTCCAATAAACAGCATTAGACTTATGGTCGGGTAAAAATCATTTATCTTTTTTCCAATTTTACATTTGCCTTTAAAATTATACTTTTAGGTTTTGTTGCCGTATTTAACTCAGCAAATAATATTATTTTACTGATATTTCTGTTATTTCAAAGAAAAGTTAGGTAAGTGTAATTGTAAATAATCAGTAAAAATCCAGATTTTTACCAATATTTGCTTTTTTTTTTACATCGAGTGACTGTAAAAATGCAATTTTATTCTATTTAAATCAGCTAAAAATGATAATTTTACACAAATTTTCAGTTATTTTCACAGTTCTTTTTTTAAACAGGTTTTTCGCATTTTGTTCAATTACATCTCATATCTGATAAAATCTTATTTTTTAAATTTTATTTAAAAAAAAAACTTGCATATAATGTCCACATGAAAAATCTCTGAACATTTGACGGTAAATTACAATTTTTCCTTCATTAAAATCAGCTTTAAAAACATCATTTTACATATATTTGCTGGTATTTTCACTCATTTTTACACATTTTGAGCGTTACAGTGGTTTTAATACTTATTTTTGTCTCCTCTGCTGTGAGATTTCTTTTTTTCCACAGTGCAGATTTAAAGACCATTGCGACAGTACAACACGACATGTGAACTGTTGCTTTTCAAGGTTATTCCCTTTGGCCTTTCTGAGAATCCATACCGTCCTCACGCACGACACGATCCGTTACCCATCAGCCACTGGGGCTAACCGGCTCCTCTATAATCCATACTGCATGTTGGCACAAGTGGACTTTTTATTTTACTGATTTCTGCACAAGGCTGCAGGAAAATGAACGTTATGGATTTTCTAAGAACATGCATCATCTCAGCGGGTGGGCGCTACATGCATGACATGAGACGTTACCCATCAGCCATTGGGGCTAACCAGCTCCTCTATAGTCCATACAGGGGTCCTCAATTTACGATGTCCTCAACCTACGTCGTTTCGTTGTTACATCGGTACTGGTTACAGTACCCCTGTACTTAGTAGTACATGTGGCCTTTACATTTACTGCTTTCTATGTGAGGTTGCAGGAAAATTTACATTTGGATTCTCTAAGAGCCTCGTCTGTCAACAAGCATCACCTCAGCGGGTGGGCGCTACATGTATGACACGATCCGTTACCCATCAGCCACTGGGGCTAACCAGCTCCTCTATAATGCATACTGTATGTTGGTATATGTGGAGCTGCACTTGAATGTTGGAAAATTAATGTCTGGATTCTCTAAGAGCCTCGTCTGTCAACATGCATCATCTCAGCGGGTGGGCGCTACATGCACACACTCTCCAACACGCTACATATCGGTTTCCGTGTGCGGCCGCAGCCACATGTGTTGCGGCTCCGTGACCGATGCATTATTAAAGAGCGCCGTCAGCCGCCTCACTTCACCTCACACGCTCGCAGGATTCAGCATGCATCGCCGAATGCATTCCATTTTAGAGCGGCTCGAAATAGAAAAATCAGGGTTTGGTCCGCGTCGTTGTGTAACCAGAAGTGGGTCGATCTCTGCTCCTCTTTTTATATTTTGTTCTCTATTCCTTAAATTGAAAAGTGTTTAATAACGCAAAGAACGTGTTCGGGCCTCGGAGGCTTTAACTAAAAAAAAAAACAAAAAACGTCTCTTTATGACTTCAAAGGTGCCGCTAAGCTTCATTATTTATTTCTTTCCCCGACTTTTTCATTACTGCCAGCTCTGGTGTTTGGAGGCTGATAAAAACCGATGGGGAGGAGGGATGTCCGTCCAATTATTTTTATCTGAAATGGAAGAAACACTTTATCTGGAGGGTTTCTACGCTTTAAAATGCAGGACACGGTGTCGAGTTGGAGTTCTGACATTTGTTCAGCGGTGAAGGCTTGTTGATTAAATCATAGTGACAATAGACTTGTTCTGTTTGCTGCTTCAGACATTTGTGATTTTAACAACTTATATCTGTCCACTTGGAGGAATCTGAAGATCTTCAGACAGAATTGACATTTAACATAAGAATTAACCAAATCTGCTAAAAGTTCTCCTCAGAATCATCTGGTTCTTCATCTCCAGTAACTTTATTAATGATCAGAGTTCTACCTTCATACTGTGAATATTTTCAGAGTTCCAGGTCCTTGAAGTCCATAGAGGTGAATGCTCCCTGTAGAAAGTTCTAGAGTAGACCTACTGACAATTTGTCGGTAGGTCTACTCTAGAACTTTCTCCAGTTGTCGGTAGGTCTACTCTAGAACTTTCTCCAGTTGTCTGTAGGTCTACTCTAGAACTTTCTCCAGTTGTCTGTAGGTCTACTCTAGAACTTTCTCCAGTTGTCTGTAGGTCTACTCTAGAACTTTCTCCAGGGGACGTTCTCCTTTCCTGCTTCCAGTCTTTAAGTTTAGTCTCACTTAGAACATTCCAGATCCTTGAAGTCCATAGAGGTGGGTCCAGATTTATCACTTTTTAATGGACTTTTTGACCAATTTTTAACATCCATCCATCCATTATCTATACACCGCTTAATCCTCACTAGGGTCATGGGGGGGCTGGAGCCTATCCCAGCTGACTCGGGCGAAGGCAGGGGACACCCTAGACAGGTCGCCAGTCTGTCACAGGGCTACATACAAAGACAAACAATCACTCTCACATTCATACCTACGGGCAATTTAGAATGATCAATTAACCTCAGCATATTTTTGGACTGTGGGAGGAAGCCGGAGTACCCGGAGAAAACCCATGCATGCACAGGGAGAACATGCAAACTCCATGCAGAAAGATCCCGGGAAAGCCGGGACGTGAACCAGGGATCTTCTTGCTGCAAGGCGAAAGTGCTAACCACTACGCCACTGTGCAGCCCCCAATTTTTAACATTTTTGACTAATTTTGGAAGGTTTTTGTCATTTTTGGACAAATTTTAATAATTTTTGGACATCTTTGTCATTTTTTTAGCCATTTCTGGCAAATACTGAGAAATTTGAGAAGTTTTTGTGTAATTTCTGTAGTTCTGTTAAAAACTGACACCAGATCAGTTTTACATCCATCTAGGTGTCTCAGTCAAAACACTAAATCTGGTTTCTGTTCAGAACCATATTTTTTTTGTAGAATTTTAGACAATTGTTGACAATTTTTATGTCATTTCCAACAAATTTTCTGTAATTTGGGATCATTTTCGAGTCATTTTGCACACATTTCATTTTGGATCATTTTTGTGTCTTTGGGATCATTTCTGAGTCATTTAGGGCAAATTTCATGTCATTCTGAACTCATTTTGCGTAATTATGGATCATTTTTGAGTAATTTTGTACACATATTCAGTCGTTTTTGATGAGTTTTTATGATTCTCGACAGACATTCAGAAATATGGAACAAATTTGTGGAATTTTTGACATTTTATCAGGGTTTTTTTTGCATATTTTTGAACAACTTTCATGCAATTTAAAACTATTTATTAGTGATTTTAAACAATATTTTCTTACTAATTGATGGATGAAACACACATTTGAGCTGCATAACTTTGAGGCCAGAACTTAGTATCATAACTTTATTTTTTCATCCTCTAATTTGACTTTAATCTCCTGTATTTTAACTAAATTCCCTCTGTTTAAGGCTAATGTTGCTAAATGTTGGTTTAATATCATTATTTTTATTTAACAAAGGTTATCATGAACAACTTTACTGGTAGAAAAGAGTTTACACACATATTAACCACCATAAAATGTATGTTTAGTGGTTGTTTTTATGTTTAACTGCATAATATTAAAGTTACACAGGATGGAAGCATCTTTTTTTTACAATGTTTTGCTATGTTTTCTGCAAAATAAGTTGGATGTTGTATGTCTGACTGTGTTTGCTGCTTTGTTCTTTGACTTTAACTCCATTTTTAAACATCTCAGCTGCAATTTTCTCGATGTTTTCTGCATATTCTGCTTTGTGGGTTTGAGTCACAGTGTTTCCACCTCATCAGCCTGCATTGTGTTGTAAATCTGGGAAACTCTGCTGCTGATTATCACTTTTACAGGTCTTTGCATGAGCTTCAGGAAGTCGCTGCTTGTTTTCGTGTCTCTGTGTCGCTTTTGTTCCATCAGACTTGGAGCTACATTGATAAAAAAAACAATAAAAACTCCATTTTCTGTCCCCGAAGCTTCGACCTCCAGTCATGTCTCTGAGTGTTTTTTTGTTTTTCTTTCAGCCTGTTCAGGGCTTTGACTACGCCAAGAAGCACATGGGTCGGACCGGCGACGACGCCACCTCGGTTACCAAGGAGACGCTGGTGCTGGGACTTCCTGTTCGAGACGCTCCTCTGTCGATGTCGCTGGACAAGAAGGTTCACCAAGACGGAACCGGTAGCAAGAGGCCTCCATCAGCCGATCCGCACAAAGGAGGGTAAGAAACGGAACCTTAAAGTTTGGTTTTAATCAGGTTTTTGGGAAATAATTGGAAAAAAAGTGACTTTTGACATCAGGATATCAGCGTTGTTAGGCAGGATGCTCGACAACCAAAGAACTAACACATTTCTAGTAATTTTTTGACTAATTTCAACAGTTTTTAAAATATTTTTGGGCAATTTTGGGGCAGGTTTTTGTCATTTTGGACAAATTTTGAGACATTTGAATTGGTTTTTATTAATTTTTTTGACAAATGTTTGATGAGTTTTGTTAAAAACTGCAAGGAAATCAATTAGTACCCAGAGGTGTGTGGACATTTTGAGATTTTAATTTACTTTTTTCATCATTTCTGAAAGAAAAACACTTCCAAGTTCTGCTAAAAACTGACACCAGATCAGTTTTACATCCATCCAGGTGTCTATAATTTTAGACAATTGTTGACTCAGAAATTGGATCATTTTCAAGCAATTTAGGACAATTTTCATTTAATTTAAACAAATTTTCTGTAATTTTGGATCATTTTCGAGTCATTTTCTGTAATTTTTGAAGCATCGTGGACTAATTATATTTACTATAATTACTATTATTCAGATTTTTGTGGCCTGTTTTTAGAGGTTAACTGTTTTTTTTTTCCCTGTCATTTTACTCGATATCAGTAATGTGGGGAAAAGCAGTAAAATAACAGTGTTTATATATATATATATATATATATATATATATATATATATGTATACTTTAAAATGTATTTTTTAAATAAACCATGAAGTTAATAAAATTAAAATTATTATGATAAAATTTGATTTTGGTTTCATTAGTGTTTTTAAAGCTATAGATAAAAATATGACTCACACCTTGAACCTTACAGAACATTAATTAATATATTTAAAGACAGATTATGAATTAATTACTATTTATTAATTATTGTTCAGTGTTAAAGCAGCAACAGTTAACTGGAAAGAAATTTAGATTTATTTTTCCTTTGGTTTGTTCTTGGGTGGAATAAAACACGTGTGATCGATGCCTGCTGGTCGTTAAGGAGGCGTCATAATTCATAATTCATAAATTGATCACAGTCGGTTTCCAGCCGGAACCACAAAGTTCTCCAGCAGCTGTTGGAGCCAGAGAACGAGGCGGAGACAAACCCTGAGATCGTCCAGACGTCAGTGTTTGCTCTGGAATCTCAGCGAAGCCTCCGACAGACTGACTGGATGTGAGGATAAGTCCAGAGTTAACGAGAGGCTGTTTGGAGACAAATACCTCGAATCAGAGCCGGAAAACTGGATGCAGCAGCCTGATGTGAGGAGGGAGGGAGGGAGGATGCTGTTAGCGGGTTAGAAGAACATAAAATAAAGATTTCTGTGATTTAACTCAGGAATTAGATGTAAGCGTCTCTAATCCAGGAGCTAATCAGCAGATAGCAACAGGGTTTTATACAAGTTTGACTCCAGAATGTGTGTATTTTATTATTATTGTAAGTCTGACGAGGATTAAAACACCTGATTATTCCTGAATGGATCATTTTATTTACGTCTTTTAGCCAAATTTGGACTCCTTTTTGACCGACGCTTCTCGTGTTTTTTCTTAACCCTCCTGTTGTCTTCATTTACGGGCAACAAAATATTGTTTCCTTGTCTGAAAAAAATCCTAAAATTCAGCAAAAAAATTCTCCAAATTTATGAAAATATGCAGCAAAATTTGCTAGATTTTGGTTGATTTTTTTGTGAATGTTCTTAAGAAACATTTTTAACATTTCTTTTTTTTCCACCAAAAAATGTTCAAAGATTTCCCAAAAATGTTGAAAATATGGACATCAGAAATTTCACTGTGAAAATATATTTTTCTTCCACATTTTCAAACTTTTTTAAATTTTAAAACGGGTCAATTTTGACCCACAGGATGACATGAGGGTTTAACAAAACAGTACAAAAATAGAGCTTTACATCGACTTTATCAGTAGGGTTCAAGTAAAGAAGGTTTTCTTCGTGTCCGGAATGTGGACTAGTTGTAGTGATGGGACAATATTTTAAAAAATGTGGTGTTATTTATGTTGCATGTTTGCAATTCTTGTAATTTTTGCAAAAAAAAATTTGCAAGCAACTGCAATTATTGTCGATTACGTTGGCAAATATATATATATATACAGTATATTATTGGAATGTTTAGTTAAAATATTAAACATTTAACCTCATATTCTGCTGCAGAGGACTAAAATCAATTATACAGCAATGAAACTACAACTGTAAAGCTAAAAATGATGCAGGAAAATTTGCCAAAAGTGACATTAATTACTGCTTTTCTGTGTCCAGATTGTTTCAGCGTCTCATTTAAACCCAAAGGGACCCATTAAATAAAGTTTCACTCTGGATGAAGCGTTTTCTTGACATTTCCAGTGAAGGACAGAAATCTGTGTCCTCTCGTTAGCAGAAATGACCAGAGCTGGATTCTCTCCAGCCGGAATGTTAATGAATGTCACGGATCGGTTCTCCAGAACACATTTTTATGAGTCAGAAAGAAGCTTCTCGCTGCTAAACTTTTAGCTGCTTTCAGGGAAAGAATAAAAAAGGCTTGTGGATTCATTAAGTAGCTCAGATTTATCTGTAAGAAAATGTCCTAAAACTGAACCGATGCACCTCAGACTTTTGTTTTTTAACATAAGATTCAAACAAAACGAGAGAATGTTGTTTCTACTTGATCTGAAAAGCTCAATGCTGCTTTATCGGTCTGTTAAAGACGAAGGTCACTTTGACATTATTGTTCCTCTGAGACTCTTTCAGATGGAAAAGTTTATTAAAAAGACTCCTAAAAGCCTAAAAGCACGCCATCCAACTTTCAGAAACACATTCAATGTTTGGGCTGAATGGCTGGAACCGAAAGGTCACAAATAAATATGTTTCTGCAAATAAAAAAAAAAAAAGAAAAGAAACTTTAAAACTTTTGGTTCTGTTCATCCTTTACTTATAAGAAACAGATATACAGTAAATGCAGTGATATTTAATTCAGAGTAAGGCACTAATAAACTAAAGACTAAATCG
This sequence comes from Amphiprion ocellaris, assembly GCF_022539595.1. Classification (NCBI taxonomy): domain Eukaryota; kingdom Metazoa; phylum Chordata; class Actinopteri; family Pomacentridae; genus Amphiprion; species Amphiprion ocellaris. Next base: position 38,917,962 of record NC_072768.1, read on the forward strand.
ACTGTGTAACAAATCATTTAATATCAACTGATAAACTGCAACTAAACTAAACAAGCTAAAAACAGCCTCATAAATGAACTTACTGCTGTTATATGGAAATGTTTGATAATCATATAGATCCTGCTGCTCTCTGATGCTGCTGATAAACTCAGAGGAAATGATCCGAAACAAGTGGAAGCAACAAACTAAACTTCACCTCCTGTTGAGGCTTCATCAGTTTAGTTTGTTGCTTCCAGTTGTTTAGGATTATTTCCTCTGAATTTACAGCATCAGGATCTATATTAGTGTCACATATTTATGTATAACAGATAGAACTTCATTAATTAGGCTGTTAATAAATACAAATTAGGCCCAACATGGAGACATGATCCATCAGGATCTAACATTCAAAAACAACAGCAAGTCACTTAAAATACTTTTCTTTTGTCTGATGCTGCTGATATTTAATAAATTCAGAGGAAATATTCCTAAACAACTGGAAGCAACAAACTAAACTTCAGCTTCAGTTAACATTTCATCAAAACCTGGATTATAGTCATGATTAATTACTTATTAATGTTTGTCTAATACTAGATGGAAAACACTAAATGTAAACAGCCTAATTAAGGAAGTTACTGCTGTTATACATAAATGTGCACAGATTCCTGGCTTTGTAGACGCTCATATGGATGCTGCTGCTCTCTGATGCTGCAGATATTTAATAAATTCAGAGGGAATAATCCGAAACAGCTGGAAGCAAAAAATTAAACTTCACCTCTTGTTGATGTGTCATCAAAACCTGGATTATATTCATGATTATTATCAGATTATTATCAGATTACTATTACTTGATTTGCTTACAAATAAACTCAGAGCAAATAATCCTAAACAACTAGAAGTAACACCTACGGTCGAAACCTGGATTATATTCATGAATGGTGGCTGTTCAAGCTGTATTTTTATGGACATTTCAGTTTTAGTAGATGAGAACTTGGAGAGCAAAGTAACTAAGAACAGTGTTTTACAATTTATAAATGCAAACTGTGACTTTTTCACAGTTTTTGATGATTTTGGGATGAATATTGGTACTGAAAAATGGGAAAAAAAACTCCCTGAAAACACTTCATACCACTCAAAGCACTGTTGCTTGTGCATGTAGTTTAGACCTTTGCAGATTAGAGTTTTTTTTAAAGGTTTGTGTTAGAAAATGCACCATCTTTTGTTTGTTTTCCCAAGAGAGAGACACATTTTTACTAAAATGCTAATCAGATCCATGTAACGGCCGAAACGTTCAGGTACACACCTCACAGGGCTGGAGAAACTCCAGAGGATTAGACCTATTAACTGCACACTTTATTGTATTTCTGTTAATATGCACCATTACAAAGGATATTAGAGAAATTTAGGTCGCATTAAACTGCTGCTAATCTTCCCGTTTTATGGAGTTTTGTCTCAACTTTTCTCCAAAGTCCAGTATTTTATCTGCTTGCAGCTCTAATCTCGCTCGTTATTGTTGATTTTCAAACATCCGTCGGAATCACACAAAATTTAAATGTTCTTCTCCCAAAAGACTCCGACCGGGATTACGAGTTCTAATCTGCGAACAGCGGAAACGTTTAACAGTTTTCGGTAAACTTTTCCCTCCCCAGACGTCTCCCTGCTACGTTCCCCCTTAAGGGAAGCCATAAACGAGACGCCTCCTCTCACAGAAATGCAAATGCCGGAGATGCACACAAGACGTCAGGAGGTGGGATTAGTTGTGCTTTGCTTCCCGGGGATGATAAGCGCATGTATATTTATATCCCCAGCCGGAGGGAAGCGTTCTGTGCAACAGTGATGTCGGTGTGAAGTGCTGGAAGAGCTGCCACAGTGTGATAGTCTGCCTCAGCGACCTGTACGTCTTATAGGGAGCAGATCTTCTAAATAAAATAGTAAAAAAAGGGTTGCAGAGGTTATTCCACCACCTGGGTGAACACTAATTACATCCCCTATTCTCCAAGCGGAGCAGCATGAATGGATTTCACACCGAAATGACAACAAAGGACGCAAATAATGTTGACGTTTATACAGAGGCAGGAACAGGAGGGGCAGTTAATCACGAGGTAGATAAGAGAAGAAAAACCCTCCTGGACAAGAAAACAAAGCATCAAACCGTCTTTTTATACAAGATTTATTCAGTAGTTTACTGAAAAATGAGATTCTAGATGTTTATTGTGTCACCGCTGACAGATGCGTGGCCTTCACATCTGTTAAATGACCCTTTTAATAGCAGAAAGTATTTAGATAATACATCCAATGTGGACTTTTTCTCGCTGTAGGAACAGAACTCCAATGTAAGTCGTGGACCTCCTGTACAGGATTTATTCAGCAGTTTACAGGGATCTGTAGTTGATAACATGGTACGGTCTACGGCATTTCATTGTTTCATTGGAACTGGTTACGCTGCTTGGAACTAGTTGGTGAACGGAGCGGATAAGTACGTTGTCATGTAACGCTACAAGAGGAAGACGGCTTTGTTTACATTTGCCAGTTGTACGCTACGTACGGTATTCATGACTTTTCTGAAGAACTGATTGATATCATGATGTACTTCATGTGAGTTCTGACTAACGGTGTAAACTGACTTATGTCTCGCCGTAGGAACAGAACTCCGATGTAAGTCGAAGACCTCCTGTACAGGATTTATTCAGAAGTTTACTGTAAAGGGAGATTTTGGACATTTATTGTGTAACCGCTGACAGATGACCTTCACATCTGTTAAATGACCCTTTTAGCAGAAAATAATGGATAATACATCCAATGTGGACTTTTTGGACGCTTTGTTGTGCATAAAGATTCACAATTCAAGCACTCGAGTAAAAAGATGCAAATAATGTTGATGTTTATGCAGGGGGTCCTCGACTTACATCGGAATTCCATTCCTATGGCACGACGTAAGTGAACTATCACCGTAAGTCGGAACTCACACACTCCTATGCGACCCCTGTGTATAACACAGTGGTAAAATCACAATCTGGGACATAAAAACACTGTACAGGAAAAATAAACCACGCCATGTGACGACGTATTCGTCCGCTCCGCTCGCCAACTAGTTCCGCGTAACCAGTTCCGACAAAACGAAGAAACGGCGTAGGTCTAGGACGTCGTGAACCAAGGACCCCCTGTACTTAAATTGAGATTTCAGACGTTTATTGTGTCACCGCTGACACATGCATGATCTTCACATATTATAAATGACCCTTTTAGCAGAAATTAGTTCACATGCTGTGGATAATACGTCCAATGTGGACTTTTTGGACGTTTTGTTGTGCATGAAAATTCACAATTTAAGCACTCGAGCAAAACGATGTGGACGAGTAGGAGGTAATTCCAGACACATTGTGGGAGTACGTCTGAGTCTTTATTTAGCTTCCTTTACCTGACTTATAGGACCTTTGAGCGTGTTTAGACAACGCAGTAGAACCTCTGAAAAACTGCCAAATGAAAAGGTGCTTTGGTGAAGAATTTTTCATAGCCCGCTAAGGCTTTCTGACACGTCATTTTGTCGGGAAAAAAATGTGCTAACACAAACCTTTCTTTGTATTTTTGACCTTTTACATAACTGATGCTTTCTGTGCTCCATCTTTGTAGTGTTATCCTCTTCTAACTCTCACTTTCTGCAAAGTTTCAGAGCAAAATTTGTCCTTCAGTAAGATTTTTCTTATGTCCGACACAAAATGTCTGTAAAAATACTTTTTTATAATGTTAAGGATTTATAATGAATGTAGTGTTAGAGGGTAAATGTAGTACTAGAGGGTAAATGTAGTATTAGAGGGTAAATGTAGTATTAGAGGGTATAGTAGTATTATAGGGTAGATGTAGTATTAGAGGGTAAATGTAGTACTAGAGGGTAAATGCAGTATTAGAGGGTAGTTATAGTAGTATTATAGGGTAGATGTAGTATTGGAGGGTAAATGTAGTACGAGAGGGTAAATGTAGTATTAGAGGGTAAATGCAGTATTAGAGGGTAGTTATAGTAGTATTATAGGGTAGATGTAGTATTAGAGGGTAAATGTAGTACTAGAGGGTAAATGTAGTATTAGAGGGTAAATGCAGTATTAGAGGGTAGTTATAGTAGTATTATAGGGTAGATGTAGTATTGGAGGGTAAATGTAATAGAGGGTAAATATAGTAGTATTATAGGGTAGATGTAGTACCTTCATTTTCATCTTCAAGGTTGCTGTTTGTTGATAAAAACAGCAGTGATTATTTTTGTGATTGCTCATGTTGTCAGAGCAGAGAGTTAGCCGGATGCTAACCTTGGATGCTAACCAGAATGCTAAACTGAATGCTAACCTGGACGCTATCTAGAATGCTAACCAGAATGCTAACCTGGACACTATCCAGAATGCTAACCAAAATGCTAACCTGGACGCTATCCAGAATGCTAATCAGAATGCTTACCTTGATTCTAACCAGAATTCGAACCAGAATGCTAACCTTGGATGCTAACCAGAATGCTTACCAGAATTCTAACCTGAATGCTAACCTGAATGCTAACCTGAATTCTAACCTGAATGCTAACCAGAATGCTAACTTGAATGTTAGTCTGAATGCTAACGTGGATGCCAACCTGAACGCTAACCAGACTGTTAAACAGAATGCTAACCCGGACGCTATCCAGAATGCTCACCAGAATTCTAATCGGAGTGCTAACTTGAATGTTAGCCAAAATTCTAACCAGAATGGTAACCTGGATGCTAACCAGAATCCTATCCTGAATGCTAACCAGAATTCTAATCGGAGTGCTAACTTGAATGTTAGCCAAAATTCTAACCAGAATGGTAACCTGGATGCTAACCAGAATCCTATCCTGAATGCTAACCAGAATGCTAACCAGGATGCGAACCAGAATGCTATCCCGGATGCTAACCAGAATGCTATCCCGGATGCTAACCAGAATGCTAACCAGGATGCTAACCAGTTTATCCTCTACAGTGATTATTGATTGTTTTGTTCTCTGTGATCTGAGCTGCAGATTTTCATGAACAAAACCTGTATTTCTGAGTAAAACCACCTGTAGTTGGTCACGTCGTGTAGCTGCTGCTGCTCCCAGGCCTGCAGGCGCTGCGTGTTCATGTGGTCATGTGTTCATGTGTTTATGTGTGTGTTCATGTATGTGTTCATGCATGTGTTCATGTGTGTTCATGTGTTCATGTGTGTTGGAGAGTAAACTCTATTTCCGCCCTCGTCCATGTTTATGCTTCAGTTTATCGTCTGCCCTCGAGTCAACTGTCTGTGTGTGTAATTGTGTAATTGTATTATTCATGTTGTGGGAACATAAATGTGTTTTCGTCCTCGTGGGGATAAATTCTGAGTTCATGCGACAGGAAGCATCAAGACTCGCTTCCAAGGTCAAGAGTGTTCACTGTCATTCCCACATATGACTGTAAAAAAAAAGACAATCTCTGGAACAATTTATTAGTATTTTACAGATTTCCCTTGTTTAGTTAAATTACAGATAATAACAAATAAATAAAAATAAAGCATTTCAAAAATAATTATGGAATAAGAGCCTTAATTTACTTGTTGACTGTAAGAAAAACAGCCACTGTGCATAACGTCCACATCAAAAATCTGTATTTTTTTTAGACGTTTAAATGTAAACTCTACAGTTGTACTGCGTTTAAAGCTGCCATAGTGTTGTTATCTCACAGATATTTGTCCTTTTTAAATGAAAGTTCTGTATATTAAGGTGACCTCTGTGTAGATGTGAGATAAAAAGACTCACAGTGATGATGTTATGTAATAATATAGGAGATGTGGTTGGTGTAGGTCGATGTCATGTCCTCTGTGTGTTACTGTGTGTTATTGTATATTAGTGTGTTGTAGCGTGTTCTTGTTAGTCATACATGTGTGCTGAGCTGTTTCCACTGAAGCCCTTCAGCCAACCTGCCCAACTCCATCAGGACTGTTGTTGCTCTGGTCGTCCTTTACAGTCATCCTGGACTAATCTAAATGTTCTCTACTTATTGTAGCACGTTTTTATAGAAAACTGGTGATAAAAATGAAAAAAAAAAAAAAAAAAAAATGGCCACACAATAGTTGCCTTCTGGTGTTGACAACATCTTGCAGAAGTCAATTAAAGAACACAAAGAGACACAAGACAACGAGACTATAAACTGTCTTGTTTTGGTTCAGTTTGCCTCGTTTTCTTTCATGGACTTCAGGTGAAATGTTTGAAAGGAAACTTGCAAAAGAACTGATTATAGTTTTACTTTCATTAGGGTTTTTTAGTTTTACATCTATGAGCGTCATAGAAACAATCATTGGTGCCCTAGATGTGTTTCTGTTTCCATTTGGCCAAAATTAAATGTCTCATAATTGGTCCAAAATGAAAGTAAAAAAGTCAAAAATGAGCCAAACATTGTTCAAAACGCCTTGAATTCATAAAATGGACTCAAAATCTTTCCAAAACCACAAAAATCTTCCCAGAATAACTCAAGAATTGGTCAAAATGACTTGAAAACGGTCCAAAATGACTCACAACTTGACCAGAATGACAGAAACCCTTCCTGAACGGGACTCCACATTTTGCAGTAAATTTTATAACCGACATTGAGCATCAGTATTGTGGGATGTATCCTAGTATGAACAGTAAAACTGCAGCAATTTAATGACATAGAGTCTAGAAACAATCATTGGTATCCTGGATGTATATCTGTTTTGTGTTAATCCACTAGAGAAAACTTTAAAAAGTGCATTCTGGGTAAACTTTAAGGCTCATATCAGCATGTTGATAAGTGGTTGGTCAGAACAAGTTAGAGACAATGAAAGGACCAATCATCTATCAACATGCTGATATGAATCCTGAAAGTTTACCCAGAATGCACTTTTTAAAGTTTTCTCCATCTTTAGTCAGAATTATTCAAAAACTGTTACTTAGAAACTTGTTCAAAATGACAGGAAAGTCATCAAAAATCACATAAAAACTCAATATTGTTCAAAATAACATATAAGTTGTTCAAAATTCCTTAAGAAATGTTTAAAAATTACAAAAAAACTGTCCAAAAGTCCTTAAAAACTGAAAAATTACCCCAAATGTGTCCAAAAGTAGTCAAATTTTTTCAAATTTTGCTCAAAATCATTCAAAAATTCATCCAAAATGAAAGAAAAATCATCTAAAATGAATTTTTATTTTGCTATAACTTGTGCTGACCAACCACCTACCAACATGCTGATATGAGAGTTTATCCAGAATGCACTTTTTAAAGTTTCGTCTGGTGAATTATCGTAAAACAGAAACACATCCAGGATACCAGTGATTGTTTCTATGATTCACATTATGATACATCCCATAATACTGATGCTCAAGGCTGGTTATAGAAACAAAACAACAAAAATCTAATTTAGTCTTCAGACTTTGAGACTTTAAATGTGGCTTATTTGTCTTTTTAGGTTTACATTCGAGATTTTGAACACAAATCTAATTTTTCTTTGCATCTTTTTGATGGAATGATATTTCTGGTTGGTAGATTATTTATTTGCAGGAGTAATAGTCTTAAACCACATTACTATTTACTCACACTCACATATAGAACAACACAACATGTTTTTGGCTCGTAAAGTGTTTTTTAATCTTTTTTTACTAAATGTTTTGCTAATATCAGTTCATGCTCTCTTCTTTAATTTCCCGTTAAAGCTGGCAGCATGTTCCAGTAATAACCATGAGGTGATGCCCTGTTTGTGTAGTCGCTCACCCGACTCTCTCCCTCTCTCTCTTCCTCTGTTGCCATGGCGACTGCAGCCGGTTGCCAAGCGAGGAGGACGGCTCGGTGTCGAGCAACGGATCCGGAAAGCTGAACACCAGCAAGAGCTCGTCGGCCCGAAGGACGGCGACCGGCAGCAGCAAGAACGGAAAGGAGGAGCTGCAACGGAGGAACGGTGAGGACCAACCGAGTCGAAGAATAAGAAAAACAACACAGAAAAGCAGGAAAATTCTGACAAAATGAGAAAAATGAGACCCCACATGAGAAAAGAAATGTAAAAATTGGAAAAACAAGCCAAAAAAATTAGACATAAAATGAGAAAAACAAGACACAAAAGCAGGAAAAATTAGACAAAATCAGAAAAATCAGACCCCAAATGAGGAAAAATTTGGAAAAAAGACAAAAAAAGAGACATGAAATAAAAACTAGACAAAAACAGGAAAAATGACACAAAATGAGAAAAAAGGAGAAAAACAAGAGAAAAATGAGACATGAAATAAGAAAAACAAGACACAAACAGGAAAAATGACTCAAAATGAGAAAAAATGAAAAAAACAAGGGGAAAAATTGAGACATGAAAAAGGAAAAACAAGACAAAATGAAAAAATGAGGAAAAAATATAAAAATTAGAAAAATAAAAACAAAAAAACAGGACATAAAATAAGAAAAAGAGACAAAAGACAGAAAAAGACACCAAATGAGAATTTTTTTTAATAGAAAAACAAAAAAGAGACATAAAATATGAATAAAAAGACACAAAACAAGTCAAAAGAGAAAAAAATTGAAAAATTAGACCCCAAATAAGAAAAAAAAAAATTCTAAAAACAAGACAAAAAATGAGACATAAAATGACAAAAATGACAAAAAATTGAAAGATCAGACTCCAAATGAGAAAAAAATGTAGAAAATTAGAAAAGCAAGACAAAAATGAGACATAAAATAAGAAGAACAAGACAAAAGACTAAAAAACTGACAAAAAAAATCAAAATGAGAAAAACAAGAAAAAGAAGAGACATCAAATGAGAAAAAACAAAACAAGAAAAATGAGACTAACTGAGATTCCAAATGAGAAAACAGTTAAAAATAAGAAAAACAAGACAAAAAAAAGAGACACAAAATTTGAAAAATGTGTCGACTGATAACACAACGTCCTGCATGTGAGATTTCTGTGTTTTGTGGTGGAGAAGCTTCAAATGTGCAGCTGATGTGTTCACTGACACCATTTTCTGCTGGTTGAAACAGCATTTAGCTTTTTCTCACAGTACAGTTTAACACGTCCCAGCAACAAAGCACAGGTGGAATAATGCAGTTAATGATGGATGACCTCTTTCAGTGTCTGGTCTTGATGTTGAACATGAATCTCACACTGTCTGGGTTTACGAGGACGCTTTAACAGAACAAGGAGAAGAACTAGGGGCGCATTGGAGCTTTGTTGGCTGTTTCACTGGCTACTAACCAAGAAAAAATGGCCACAAAATAGAAAAGAAGAAAACACCCCAATACAGCATCATGTGCATCCATTTTACTCATCAGATTCTGTTTATACTTTAGGTTTTGCATTTGCTACCAAAACCTGCACCTAGAAAAACCTCAAAACCTTATTTAAATTTGGGTGCCGTTCCCATTAGAGTGGTGTTTTTGTGCAACAATACTCTGCTCCCAGTGCTCCTGCAACATTCAGTAGTTTATTCCCTTAAGTGTATCTACCTCTAGTTGTCCCTGGAGGCTCTACAGTCCTTCAGGTCTCTACATACAGGATCTTACCTGAGATTTTTTTCACTTCTTTTGGCATTATCAGGACCAATTTCACTGCATGCAAGCTGCCAGTCACGATATAATGATTGTTGTGGAACTAGGACACGTGAAAATGGACGTTCTTGCAGGACTTTCAGGATCATCTACCACAGGATCATCAAGAATTTAATCATTTATAGGTGGTGGCTCCTTTCTGACCCACAAATGGATGGATAGTTGGTTTAAACAGCCTTTAGGTGTCGTATCCATTAGAGTAGTCTCTTTATGCAACGATACTCTGCTCCCAGTGCTCCTGTAACACTTGTAACGTTCCTGGAAGCCCAAGTCCCAGTTTTCCCTGAAGTTTATCCACCTCCAGTTGTATCTGGAGACTCTACAGTCCTTCATATTTCTACATACAGAATCTTAGCTGAGATTTTTTTACTTTTTGGCATAATCGGGCAATTTTCACTGCATGCCAACAGTGCAAGCTGCCAGTTGCCCTTTCATGATTGTTTTAGTACTAGGACATGTGAAAATGGACGTTCTTGCAGGATTTACTGGATCATCTACCACTAGAACTTCAGGAATTCAATCATTTATCAGTATTGGCTCCTTGCTGAATGTCAAAAACTCCCAAAAACTGGATGAATAGTTGTTATAAACAGCCTTTAGGTGTCGTATCCATTAGAGTAGTCTCTTTACCCAACGATGCTCTGCTCCCAGTGCTCCTGCAACACCTATAATGTTCCTGGATGTCTTAATATGTAAAAATGTGGTGCACCAACTGCAATTACTGTCAACTTAAATTTCATTTTGGAAGTATATGTTCCAGGTAAGATACTAGATCCGTTGTTGGGTTTAAGCAACACTTGACAATTTGTTCAAATCCTTCATCCAGTGTCCAAAAAACAGACTTTACAATAAAAATAAAAAGATGTGATTTTAAACACACCAAAAGCTGCTCATTCTTACAGTTAAAGGCATCGTGGATCAACAGATCTGTTACATAAACTCTAAAACCTCCTGCTTCTTGTTCACTGACATTCTGGGGACGCTGTGATTTTCAATCTCTTTTGCATCAGCAGACCAGCGTTCGTGGCAATTTGTGTGATTTATGGTGTTTATGGGAGCGAATGAATGAAGGAAAACCCCGGGGAGAGGAGGGAAGATGAGTAATCGTCTCATTTTCTCAGAACTGGAGATGGACAAACGTAGTGTCTTCAAAAGAAAACAAAAAACGAGCATAAGAACGGAAACACTGACGCTTCTGGTGAGGAAAATCCAGATGTTTAGGACCTTTCCTTCTCTTTTATCTGCACATTTGCATATAATAAAACTCTGTCGCTGCTTATTGCATTTTAAAGCAATTATCCTTTAATAGTTAATGGTGCAGAGAAGCTGAAAAGGTGAAGAAAATACTTAACAAAAGGTCCTGGTTGGGATTAAAGTGACTCAAATCGATGCTCTTCTTCACCTAAAGGTTAATGATCAACTCTTTCTTTTATGTCCAATATGTTGAAACCTTAAAAACACACGAAAGTCCATTTTTTAACCTCGTTAACGGGACGGTTTGGTGGTTTTTTATGTGCTGGAAGACACATAAAGAGCAGAATAAGACACAGATTCAAACTTTTAAGCTTTCTTATGTCACAAACCTTAACAACCAATCCTGTCATTATACCTCCATGTTTGATTAATTACTACAATATTACAGCTTGTAATTGTGTAGAATACAGTAGTTTTGCAGTGTTTGAACATAGTTTAAAGTGAGCTGGTGTGTTTGAGCTACAGAAAAGTCCTAAATCTCCACATTTTAAGTCTTTCTAAGGCTGAAATTGATGATTTTTATGAGAGAAACCTCATAAATGTGCAACTTTAATGCACAGTAATGACGTTTTAGGGGTTAAATCAATAACCGGAGTCAGACTTTAAAACAATGATCATCATCCATAGTAACACAGCTGAAAACTGTGCATGTGTGTGGCAGTTTAAACAGGAACTATTTAAAAGTGTTTCCAAAATAAAAGTGGAACTGTTACTGAGTATAAGGTGGTCATGGCGATAAAAGACAAACTCTTTAATTTTTTACAGCCTCAATTCTTCAGAGATCATCATTAGAGATGTGAGCAGGGAAGTCAAAGCAACAGACATTTAACAAAATAAGACAAAAAAACTCAAAAACACTGATGCAAACTGTTCCAAACATGACTTTCTAGAGTGTAAATCTTTTTCTGGCGGACTAAACAGTATGGAAGTATTAGAACCGCCCCTAGTAACTAAAAACATCTAATTAGGAAGTGAATGTTGGCGTCATCGCAACAGTGTAGAGCTGCATCTGAGCCATTTTAAAGCAGGAATGGCACATTTTTAGGGGCTACAGCAGCAGAAGACCACATCTGCATGTCAGCTAAGAACTGGAAACTGAGGCTACGAATCACACAGACTCCCCAAAATTGGACAATAGAAGATTAGAAAAACATTGCCTGGTCTGATGAGTCTCCATTTCAGCTGCGACATTCACAGTTTGGCATAAACAACATGAATGCTTGGATCCATGGAATTTGAAAAATTAGACAAAAAAACCCCCCAACAAAAATAGATTGAAAATGACAAAAATGGAGGTAAAAAACAACAAAAATAGATTGAAAATGACAAAAAATTAGACAAAAACAACAAAAAGATTGAAATGACCAAGAAATTTACAAAAAAAACAACAAAAATAGATCGAAAATGACAAAAAATTAGACAAAAACAACAAAAAGATTGAAATGGCCAAGAAATTTACAAAAAACAACAAAAATAGATCGAAAATGACAAAAAATTTGACAAAAACAACAAAAAAGATTGAAAATGCAAGAAATGAGACAAAAAACAACAAAAAGAGATTGAAAATGACAAAAGGCAGATAAAAAATGTTCCAAATGAGACAAAGCAACCTTGAAAAGATGCAAAAATTAACAAAAACTGTCGCTAAGTGACCAAAGTCACATAAAAAATGTTCTAAATGAGACAAAAAAAAACCTTGAAAAGATGCAAAAATGACTAAAAGTGACGCAAAATGACCAAAATCAGACAAAAAAATATTCCAAATGAGACAAAAAAACCTTGAAAAGATGCAAAAATTATTTTAAAAAAGCGACAAAAAATTTTAAAAATCAGACAAAAAAATTTCCAATTGAAACAAAAACAACCTTAAAAAGATGCAAAAATGACTAAAAAGTGACGCAAAATGACCAAGGTCACATAAAACGGCCCAAATGAGACCAAAACAACCTTGGATGCCACCTTTTCCTAGCTAATAAAGTGGACAGTGAGTGTGTAACCTCCATACAACTGCAGACTTACAGCAGCAGATTCACCGTCTTTACCTCCCTGAGCTCAGAAAACAGCTGCAGACTGTAATTTATTCAGCAGCTGGTGTTTCTGCAGGTCAGAGTTCAGGTTCTCTTCATGTCCAGTCGGTTCACAGACGTCTGGACCTCGACCGTCGGCAGCAGATTAAACAGCAACCAGGAGCAGAGTTGAAGCTTTGAGCTGCATGATGTGGGTCAGTGAGTCACGGAGGAGTCGCTTCAACACAACGACGTCCATCTGCTGCTACATTTAAACACAGTCATGCTGTTAGCTAAGCAAGTTCTTCATCAGGACACAAACCTGCATCTTTGTTTAAACTCCTGGGACTAAAACTCTGTGCTCAAATTGCTTCAATCTAATTTTGCAGTTTCCATCACAACGAGTTAATCTCATATTCGAGGCGACTAAAGGAGACAAATGTTGTTGTTTTGGAGCAGAAAACAAAAAACAACCAGCAGAGGCTCCAGGAACTCTGGGAGGTTCAAGAACTTCACATGTTCAGAGGGTTCCTGCAGGAAACCCATTGAAATACCATCTTTATGTAGAATAAACCTGCATTTACACTTAGAATATAATCAGCTTATCATAAAGGAACAGCAGTAGTAACAGTATCACCATGTTCTGTTTGAACGGTTCTTTAAAAATCTCTTTTTCATAATATATACAATCTTTCTGTATTCTGGGTCAGGAAGATAAAACCAAAGTCCTAATTGCTGCTGTTTTTTAAAGCACTCTAGAGATAATTCATTATTTGGAGCTTCAGGATCATTTTCCTTCATTTTTGTTTTTTGGCAATAAATTCTGGAGCAAATTTGGAATCTTGTCTGACTTTCTGCCAACAGATTTGTGTGTAAATGACTCAAATACTAATGTTCCTATTTGCAAAAATATAAAGAAAGTCTCCATTTTAATTAGTAAATGTACAGTACTGTCTAATATTTATTTCTTATGGTTGGAGAGTAGATAATAATAATTTGAGAAAATAAGCCCGTATTAATGCCACAGTGGTGAATAAACGGCGAAGGGGAAACATTTAGGAAACAATAAAAAAAATAAATAAAAGTACTAGTTCAAATAATACTGACAGAGAGTATTAATATTGCATAGATTCGTTCAGTATTTAATAAATAAATGACAATATTGCACAGATTCTGGTATATGAGAAAAACTGATATTGCACAGAATGTTTTAAATGTACAAAATATTCATAATTTACAGCAAAATAATGTGTTAATATCACACATAATAATAATAATAGCAACAATAATCATAATCATATTCATAATCATAACCAATTAATTCACAGAGGTGTTCCACAGGGTTCAATTCTTGGCCCAACACTCTTTAACCCTCGTGTCGTCCTGCAGGTCAAAATTGACCCGGTGTAAAGTTTGAAAATGTGGAAAAAAATATATTTTCACAGCGAAACTTCTGATGTCCACATTTTCAACATTTTTGAACATTTTTGGTGGAAAAAAGAAATGTTAAAAATGTTTCTTAAGGACATTCAGAAAAAAATCAACCAAAATCCAGCGAATTTCACTGGATTTTGGTTGATTTTTTTGTGAATGGTCTTAAAGCAAATATTTTACTGATGTATATGGAATCACTTTAGATATTTTTAGGATTTTTTGGGGGAAGATTTTTACTCATTTCTTGAAAATATTTACAATTTTTATTTATTTATTTATTTATTTTTTTAATTTCTTGCAAAATTTGGGGATTTTAAAAAAAAATTAAACTTTCAAGGGAAACTTTTGAGGAATTTTTGGAATTTTCTTCCTGAAGATTTTGCAAATTTTTACAAATTTGGGGAATTTTTTTGCTGAATTTTTGGATTTTTTTCAGACAAGTGAACAATATTTTTTGGTGCCTGTAAATGAAGACAACATAAGCATTAAAGTCAGTTTGAGAAACACTTCAGGACCGCTGGACCACTGTTTTCCTATTTTAAAAGTCTTTGCGTAATTTTTTTTGTAATATTGTGTGATTCGCTGTACATGTAATCTGTTTTTGTTGTTTGTGTTGTTTGTGTTTCGCCTCTTGGCCAAGTCGTTACTGAAAATGAGAATCAGTTCTCAACTAACTTAGCTGGTTAAATAAAGATGAAATCAAATTTGAAAAATGATAATAATACAAGTTTAACATGGGACACCAATTTCTCACATTTCAAAATAATGCAAAATTAAATAAAAATCATATTTACTGATTAAAGTAAACCTTTAAAGCTGCAAACATTATTTAGATGAGCTGCTTTGATTCAGTAATCTTGCATCAACTTCATATTTTGTGTCATTTAAACTCAAATTTCTGCGTTAGTCGATTAAAAACCAAATTCAAGTTGAGGTGACTTCATGAAACTGGCTTCAAAACTTAATTCACAGTAAATTTGCAGTGAGAAACTGGTTTTATTTCAAATTACCCTCCTGTGTCTACTCAACACTAGAGCAAGTTTTTTAAATTTGCTAAGTTAAAAACATTGTGTTCATAATTATAGTAATTAAAAACGTAAGACATCCTTTAACATAGCACAGAAATACTGCTGGGGTTAGCTTCGTTTTAATGAATAATTACATAAAAACTCATATTTGTGCCCCCAATCATGAGATAATTAAAAATACTTGATTGATTGTAGTGGAAAAGCTAATTATCCTAATTAAATGTAGTGTGTTAGTTGGACTTAACTGCATTAGAAGTTGTCATAACTCTGAAACATTGATGCTTTAATGTTTTATTATTGAACTGAAACATTATTTTTTAGATAATTGAATAACTTCTGCTGCAGAAAGGAAGAAAACTCGATTCTAAACTCACATTTTCTCTCCTTTATTTGCTATTTCTTTATACAAAAGACCAGACAACGTGGCCTATTCTGCTGCTCGTCCTTCAGCACCAGATCTTTATTTTCAATCTCTTTCTTTAAAAAGCAACATGTTTTCCCTCTAAATGTTTTCTTTCATTTGATAACAAGGGTCAAACTTCTCAAATGTTAAATAACATCAGCAGAAGCAGCCAAACAACAACAACAACAACAACAATTTGTTCTGATTAAAAGAAAATAGCAGGTCGGCGAATAAAAGGAACAAAATAAGAAACATTTGATTGAACATTTTGATGTAACTTTGCACAAAATGAAACCTTGAAGCTCAAACATTTGCTTTCTTATGCTGACCAAACCGAAGCTGAACATACTGGAGACTTCTTTTCTTTTCTTTTCTTTTCTTTTCTTTTCTTTTCTTTTCTTTTCTTTTCTTTTCTTTTCTTTTCTTTTCTTTTCTTTTCTTTTCTTTTCTTTTTGGTGCATTTGGCTCCGTAGCTCAGCAGATGTGTTGCCTTACTAACCTAAATAGTTTTCTGCAGTTTCTCTTTCACACGTTTCACAGGTTTAATGCTGCATTTAATCTCGTTTTCCTTCCAAATGTTGTGCTTTTTTCTCTGGAGAATCTTTCATTTCTGCCGTGTCGAGAGTTCAAGTCGTAGGAGGGAACGTTCTGTCGTCTGTTCTTCTACTAACTCAAAGCTGCTCAAAGTAACAAAAGGACCAAAATGTGAAACAACAATTCAGCAAAAGTGAGCTGGAAAAATATTAATAATGTAGTGAATAAGTCTGATGAAATCCCTGCACAGGAAAACCAGAGCAGCTGTCATGCTAATGTAAGCTAAATGTCAGCTAGCATCTCAAAAATTTAGCACATCGTGGAAAGGTTGAATGTTTTCCATCCGTTATCTAATAAAAATGAAAACTGAAGATATTCTAGACTCATTAAAGTGAAAATATTTCAAGCCCTTTGTGTCTTACATTTGATGATTATGACTTACAGGACAAAAAATGAACTGAAACTGAGGCTACAATTCACACAAGCTCACCAAAGCTGGACAATAGAAGATAGAAAAGCATTACCTGGTCTGATGAGTCTCCATTTCTGCTGCGACATTCACAACTTGGCATAAACATGAAAAAATTGATCCATAAAATAAGAAAAGGGAGACAAAAAAATGAAAAATCGATTGAAAATAAGAAAAAACATAGACAACAATAACAAAAAGAGACTGAAAATGACAAAATTAGATTAAAAAAACAACAAAAAAGATTGAAAATGACAAAAAACAAAAAAGATTGAAAATGACAAAGAATATGACAAAAAAAACAACAGAGATTGAAATGATTTTTTAAAAAATTGATAAAAACAAAGAGATTGAAATGATTTTTAAAAATAGATAAAAACAACAAAGAGATTGAAAAAATGATTTAAAAAAATTAGATTAAAAAACAGGAAGATTGACAATGACCAAAAATTTGACAAAAAGAAAAAAAGAGATTGAAAATGACAAAAATGAGACAAAAAACAACATAGAGATTAAAAATGATTTAAAAAATTAGATAAAAGAAACAACTAAAAGATTGAAAATGACAAAAAATTAAGAAAAGACAACAAAAAGGTTGAAAATTATTTTTAAAAATAGATGAAAAAACAACAGAGAATGAAAATGACAAAAATCAAGACAAAAAAACAGCAAAAAGATTGAAAATGATGAAAAATGATGATGATGGACATGAAATAATGTGACGAGGCAATCAGAGAGCAATGTGGGGGTTTAGCTAGTAAAGGGGCACCATGACAAAGACTTCTGTGGTGTTTAATGACCTTCTACCAGAACTTAAGCTTTTAAAACAAACAGGATCAACTAGGATGATGTTCACCTATCAAAGCTGAATTTGTGGCTCTTTTCATGATAAATGTCTGCTATGCTCAGTTAGTATGACTGATTAATCCATTATTGACTGTCAGTTATTTATTAAGAAAAACATTCAAAAATTTCCATCCTTAGCATCCTGCTACAAACGATTCTCTCTCTATATGACACTTGTGTGACAAAAAAAGGGATCAGTTTAATATTTTCCATCAGTTACTTGATAAAAGTGAGAACTGAAGATATTCTAGACTCATCACATTTCAAGTGAAATATTTGAAGCCTTCTTTTTGTCTTAATATTCACGATTGCGCCTAATAGGTCATGATAGAATTTGACTAATATTATGGGATACTGTTCCATAATGAAGAAGATATGGAAATAACTTTTGTTTTTGGCCAAAACAAAGGGAAATTAATCTTACTGATTGAATATATTTTCTGATAAATATGTGTCCATGTTGGCAAGCAGAGAGCATTGTGGGAGTTTAGCTACCAACAGAGCACCATGACAAAGTCTTCTGTGGATGTT
Source organism: Amphiprion ocellaris (assembly GCF_022539595.1). Lineage (NCBI taxonomy): Eukaryota > Metazoa > Chordata > Actinopteri > Pomacentridae > Amphiprion > Amphiprion ocellaris. The sequence goes on from NC_072768.1 coordinate 38,936,003, forward strand.
AATAACCTCCAACCAGAACTCAAGTGTTTAAGAGAAACTGGGATCAATGTGGACAGTCATATATCAGAGTAACAAATTAAGTGTCCATTGATGAAAACAGCAACATCAGCACGACATAAATGCTTGCTGTGCTTAATTTGTGAGCCGCAGATGATCTATTAAGGAGAATATTCAAAATTTGCATCGTTAGCGTCCTGCTCCAAACTGTCCTCTCTCTTTACTTGTGTGACAGCGGACTTCAACAAGGTATCATGCTCCAGGTTTCTACGGATACAGATCAGTTCAAAAATACCAATTTAACAGACGATTTAGATCCCAAGCTCTGAACAAAACCTCCTCCAGCTCAAGTTAGCAGTGCAGCATCAGTTACCATGGCGATGTAGCTGTGCAGCATCAGTTACCATGATGATGTAGCTGTGCAGCATCAGTTACCATGGCGATGTAGCTGTGCAGCATCAGTTACCATGAGGATGTAGCTGTGCAGCATCAGTTACCATGGCGATGTAGCTGTGCAGCATCAGTTACCATGATGATGTAGCTGTGCAGCATCAGTTACCATGGCGATGTAGCTGTGCAGCATCAGTTACCATGATGATGTAGCTGTGCAGCATCAGTTACCGTGGTGATCTAGCTGTGTAGCATCAGTTACCATGGCGATGTAGCTGTGCAGCATCAGTTACCATGATGATGTAGCTGTGCAGCATCAGTTACCGTGGTGATCTAGCTGTGCAGCATCAGTTACCATGGCGATGTAGCTGTGCAGCATCAGTTACCATGATGATGTAGCTGTGCAGCATCAGTTACCGTGGTGATCTAGCTGTGTAGCATCAGTTACCATGGCGATGTAGCTGTGCAGCATCAGTTACCATGATGATGAAGCTGTGCAGCATCAGTTACCGTGGTGATCTAGCTGTGCAGCATCAGTTACCATGGCGATGTAGCTGTGCAGCATCTGTTACCATGACGATCTAGCTGTGCAGCATCAGTTACCGTGGTGATCTAGCTGTGCAGCATCAGTTACCATGGCAATGTAGCTGTGCAGCATCTGTTACCATGGTGATCTAGCTGAGCAGCATCTGTTGCCATGGTGATCTAAATGTGCAGACACGGTTACCGTGGTGATCTAGCTGGTTAAAATTGAAAACTAACACCTTCATCTCACTTTTGCTTGAAACTGGAATCCGACTTCATTTGCAAACTTTTTCCTCCTTTTATATTAAACTCTGATTTTAAAAAATACTGCCCAACCCTGACATCTAGACTGTCTCTGTGTGCTTATTTCTGACCTGTTTGTGTATTTCTTCCCCTCAGACCCTTATGAAGACCACTCAGGCTCCCTCCGCCTCATCACCATCAAACCCATGACAGCCCAGCCGACCTACTCCTACCCCTCGTCCTCCTCCCACAGCCAGGACTCGGTGGTCGTCAACGGGGAGGTGAGTCTGTACACAGCGTTCAGATACACTTCCTCAGAGCTCTGCTGCGTGTTGACAGCGTAGAGCTAAAAACTAGGACATCATGGGGATGAGTCACTCAGACAGATACAGTAAAGCAGCCATGTTTGTGTCGGTGATACCAGGAGAACTAAAAGACACAGAACCCTGTCCGGTGTGAGATCAGGTCGTACAACTAAACAGATAAAAGCTTTGAGGTTCATCTATTGTTACCTCCATCTGCTCTGCTTCCCCTCCTCCACCGTCATATAACATAACGACTCCTCCGAGACACGCTGTGCTGCTTCTGAATTTAGCTGCTCCAAACTCCACTCCTCTGGATCTGCAGCGACTCATGATAAACCGTCCATCAATCTATTAACACCACAGCAGATAAAACAAACCCTCAGGGAGTCTCCGGTTTTACAGCTCATCTGCTGCCATTTACTGACGCACACGAGCAGAAAAGATCATGTTTAGTGTGTGATATGCTCTTAGGTTATCTGACCGAGGGGATGATGAACACTAAACATCAGGGATCAAGTTTATTTTTGCCTCTGAGCCAATCTGCAAACACTTCATATTCAGTGTTTGCAGACAGCAGTGATTCCTTTCCATGATTTTGTCAGATAATTAAAACAGTTTGTAGCAAAAACAAGCACTTTTTCTTTGATGTGGACAAACGACTGATGCTAAAAATGTCCAGATCAAGTGTTTGTTGTCATTTAATATTTAGCGTTAATCAAATATCTATGTAGTATTAGAGGGTAAATGTAGCATTAGAGGGTAAATGTGGTATTAGAGGGTAAATGTAGTATTAGAGGGTAAATGTAGTATTAGAGGGTAAATGTAGTGTTAGAGGGTAAATGTGGTATTAGAGGGTAAATGTAGTATTAGAGGGTAAATGTAGTATTAGAGGGTAAATGTAGTATTAGAGGGTAAATGTAGCATTAGAGGGTAAATGTGGTATTAGAGGGTAAATGTAGTATTAGAGGGTAAATGTAGCATTAGAGGGTAAATGTGGTATTAGAGGGTAAATGTAGTATTAGAGGGTAAATGTAGTATTAGAGGGTAAATGTAGTATTAGAGGGTAAATGTAGTGTTAGAGGGTAAATGTAGTGTTAGCGGGTAAATGAAGAATTAGAAGATAGGATATACTGTGGCTCCACCAGCTCCAAAAGATGTATTAAGCCTCCATGATGTCAGTAAATGTACTGTAGATCAGCTGTACTTCCTGGTTGTTCCAGCAGGTGGAGCCTCTTACTGTTTAATACTATGGAGACCAGAGGAGGTGTCACTCAGACTACAGTTCATGTTGGAAAGTAGAGAGTATTGTAGAATAGAATAGAATAGAAGAGAATAGAAGAGAATAGAATATTCTTTATTGTCATTATACAATGTATAACGAGATTGCAGAGCTTCTCCTTTACAGTGCAAGGAAATCTTAAAGTAGTGCAAAAACTGTCTATTTACATATATACAGTATAAATAACAGAGATAAATAACGGAGTGAATATAAATAGCAGTGAATGAGACAGTGGTGTATATTGCACAGATGCACTACGTTGTTGGCTTTGTGTGAGACCTGTGAGAGTTGTATGGGTTTAGCTAGCAACGGGCACCATGACAAAGACTTCAATGGTGATTAATGACATCTGACAAACTCTCATGTGTTTAAGACAAGCAAGGACTGGCTAGGACAATTAAAATAAGACATCCCTACTAAAAAAGGAAGAAAAAACTTAGCTAAAATGACAAAACTTAAACTTTGGTTTCCTCAAGGCAAATAAACGAATGAAAGACTTCAATGAAGACTTAAACTTCCTGTCTGCAGGCAAACCACGGTGGGCTGAAGCAGAAGTCGGACATCGAGCACTACCGGAACAAACTGCGTCAGAAAGCTCGGAGAAAAGGCTACGGCGAGTTCTCGCTATCTGAGACCGGTAGCCACGGTTACAGCCACCGCGACTCCAGGCACAGTCGCCACGACAACGGAGTCAAAGAACCAATGACTGCCGAGGAGAAGAGGGCTTCGTTTGCAGGATGTCATAAGAGGTACGTGGTGGCTCAAGATGAATGTACCGTCAACCACAACAACACTGAAAACAGAATATAAATATGGGCGATAATCCACCAACTGCTGATAAAACAGATATTTAATATTTAATTCCAAACTTGCAGAATTCTTATAACCCTATTAAAATATCCTGTGGTACAATACTCCATAATTTTTGTGCTACTTTTATCTTGCGTTACTGTCATAAACACTTGTGTCTATGGTATTTTGTGCCTTTTTCCATGGGATTGTTCCTGTGCTGTACTGTACCAAACATTTTGTGGTACCATATCATACATTCTGTTGCACTGTACTACTCATTCTGTAGTACTATAGGATATATTTTATGGTACTAGTGCCTCATTTTGGGTACCATGTCGTAACAATCAAAAGAATCAACCAAAGAATAGAAAAATGTGTGACGACGTCAAATTAGAGGATTGGACTCAACTGTCAAAGTAGACTACTGTTTTATTATAAGGATTTCTACCCTTACTGTGGTACTTTTACCTCATGTTACTTTAGTAAATTATCAGGTATATGGGGATGTTTATCACGGGATTGTACCTCAGGCTCTGTTGTACTGAGTCATACACTCTTTAGTGTTGTACCACATGTTGTTGTAAACTTTAGTGATACTCAAAGGTTTGTATGGTATTTTGGGACATTTTACACATTGTACAGTGCCTCTACAGTGCTTTACCATGTATTTTGTGGTACTGTACTAAGAAGAAGATAGACTACAGCACTGGTAAATCTGTTGTTTTTGCATATCCAAGCTTGTTAAGAAGTTGTGCAGGAAAACCCAGCTGTAAAGGAGGGACCTGGTATTGAACCTGCAACCTTATGATTAGATGACAACCAGGTCTACTAACTGAGCCCAAAAAACCCAATTCTGTCCTGGTTCTTATGGACTTTTTAATATACTACACATTCAATGTCATGTAATATATATCCTGTAGTAGTAGTACCTCACGCTCCTGTAGTAAATTACTGCGGTACTTAGTGTGGTATTTTACTCCTGAACATTGCAGAAGATTAAACAAAGAATTAAAGTATATTTGACAAGCCCCAAATTAGAGGATTAAACTTGACTATCAAAGCAGAGTCCTGATTCATTGTCTTGGCCTAAAAAGTTCTTTGATCCTTCTGAAAATTTCCTACGGTACAGTGTCATACAGTTTCTGTGGTACTTTTACTGTATGTTTCTGTAGTAAATTCGTGTGGTACTCATCTGTTTGTACAGTATTTTGGGACATTTAACACAGGATTATACCTCAGACTCTGTGGTACTCCATCATGTTTGCTTTAATATTGTACCACGAGATGTTCTTGTTGTAAATTTCAGTTTTATTCAGGTTTCTGTGGTGTTTTAGGAAATTTTATACATTGTCCAGTGTCTCTGCAGTACTTTACCATGTATTTTGTGGTACTGCACTAAGAAGAAGCCTTTACTTGTCACAGTTACTACACAGCACTGTAAAATCTGTTGTTTTTGTATGTCCAAGCTTGTTAGGAAGTTGGGGTCAGAGCACAGAACCTCAACCACTAAGCCACAAAAAGTGCAATTCTTGATGAGACTGCAAGTATGATTGGTGAAAACAGCTACTTGCAGTCATTAGAGATTGTCCACTTGAGCAAATGTAAAGGAGAAACCTGACATTGAACCTGCATTCAAGTTATATCCTCCACATCCTGTAGTAGTAGTACCTCATGATCCTGTGGTACTGTACTGCATGTTCCTGTAGTAAATTACTGTGGTACTCAGTGTGGTATTTTTAGGCCTGAACACTGCAGAAGATCAAACAAATCAAAAGAATCAACCAAAGAATCAAAGTATGTTTGACAAGCCCCAAATTAGAGGATTAGACTCGACTATCAAAGCAGGATCCTGTTTCATTAAAACTCTTCTGTAGTTTTTTATTCCTCATCATCATTCAGGCGGTTAAACTAAGTGCTGTTCAGCCGCCTGATGATGTTCGGCAGAATGAATCTCCATTTCATGAAATAGTTTTATTAATGCCTTTTCACTTGAGTCTGTACTAATATAATGCAAAATAAATGGCATTTTTACACCGAGAACGATAAGCTAACGAGATCTGTGGCTGTGCAGCAGAGTTGCTAAGCAACACATAAGGAGAGAGTGAGTACTGAGGGGTGAGTTTTGGTCAGCACATTAATATTTTACTGTTCGTACAGATGAGTGTCTGCTTTGTTTCTCTTTGTTGCCAACAGATTCAACACACTCAGCCTGTAGATGGTAAATAAATCCAGAGAAAATCACCTGTTGTCTTCTGAAACTTCAACTTCAGCAACAGAAAATCTAGAACTTCACAGTATTTTAACAGCAGTTTGGTTGTTGTGGTTCTCAATTCAGATGTAGTTCAAATTAAATGGGCTGTTTGATAAAGATATGTGGCTTCTTTCTCATAAACAGGTGATTTAGTAGCATAAAATGTGATGAAAACAACATTTAGATTAGCAGAAATCCAAGATAAATTAGTAAAAATTAGTCAATCCAAGCTAAATTCAAGGAAAGTAAAATGAAGTGGTGATCCGACCACTAATGAATTGTGACAGTTGTTTTGTATCCGACCAGTTAAAATACAGCAGCATTTCTCCTGATGGATTCATGAATCATTTTCTGTAAATATCATTTGTCTACATCTTCTTTTCCAAGACACTGAGTGTATAAATACTGCAGCGTTACCTCGAGGTCATCGGTAGTAACTCTGACTCACAGTTTGTGTTTCCGTCCACCAGGTACTCCCACCCACGAGAGCCCACCTACTGGAGCCGGCAGTCCCTGAGCAGCCCGAGTCCGGTGGAGACGGAGATGGACCTGCTGGTTCTGAGGGAAAGATCCAGGAGGGGAATCCGCAACAACGGCTACGATGTGAGTAAATGGACGAGATTTAGACCGACTGAAACGGGAAAACGATCAGGGATGAAAACAGAAATTTCAATGATTTGAAGGAAAGATCCCAGGAAACCTTCAGGCTAGTTCATGCTTTCCATGTTTGCAACTTCTCAGGGGTCTACATGGCATAAATTTCATCCACCCAAGATTGCAAAAAAGATCCAAACAGAACTCTTGCAAACTGTCCAAGTATACAAACTGAGCATGAGCCAGGAAACAAATGGCACTCAAAACTAAAGATGCCAACCTTTTAGGTTTTGCAGTAGGGTGTCACTTGGAAGCAAAGTGACCCCTCACAGCCAAAAACACCCCTGTAGATATGTAACATTAGGTTGTCTTCATCCAGATTTCAAACTGGACCAACATGGCTGCCTGAAATGTGTCTCTGGTAACGTTTGAGGTGAAAAATACCACTAAATCTTTCTTCAATTTAACAACAAATGCTTTAAAAGACCTTTAGGAGTTTCCAGAGTTGGTGAGCCGTCCTTGATTTGCATAAAGTAGCCAGGACCTCAACAAATAAGGAATGGACAATGTGATGCCTTTTGTCTCTTGACACAACACCACTAGAATCCCAAGAGTCGAGCTAAATCAGATGAACATACTTCAAAAAATTCTCGATCTCACCAGGAAAGAAGGGACGTAACTCCCATTTTGTGTCCTAAAAGTCAAGTAGTTGAAGCAGTAAGAGAATAAAGGATGGGGAAAACTTGGTTGTTGGTGCAGGATAATATATCCGTCCATCCATCCGTGACAGATTGGACTTCTACCAGTTTCCCAAAGTGAAGTCGTTATTTGATGTGAAGGTCATGCATGCTGTTGAGGAGAATCTAGAGGCTCAAGGTCACAGGTCCACCCATTGCGTCCCCAAAAGTTCAATTTCCAGTGTAAAAAGAATAATACATTCGTCCACTATTGCACAGTACAAGTGGTAGAAGCAGTATCTGACTTCTATCAGTTTCCCAAAGTTATCATTCGATGTGAAAGTCATGCATTCTGTTGCAGAGAATCTGGAGGCCCAAGATCATAGTTGCACCTAATGCATCCCCACTAGTTAGATCTCCAGTGTTCAAAGAATAATATATCCCTCCACACAGTAGAGGTGGCAGAAGCACCATCTGACTTGGATCAGTTTCCCAAAGTGAAGCCAATTTTTGATGTTAAGGTCATGCATGCTGTTGAGGAGAATCTAGAGGCCCAAGATCATAATTCCAGCCAATACGTCCCCACTAGTTAGATTCCTCAGTGTTAAAAGCAACAGTTTCAAGCTACATTAGCAATAATAACCCAATGCTTTGGAGGCTGTTTAAGTCGAAATCATGTTTAAATTTATTCGAAATCTTTACCCACAGCATAAGACAAACGCAATATTTTTATCACTTTGATTCAAATACACAAGCCTCCAAAGCGTTTTTCTTGTGTATATGATAAACATTTATAACCTGTTATAGCCATTTGGGTCACTCTAGGTAGACTAGAAAGGATTTCTGCCATCACCATGACTTCCAAAGTGAAGTTGTCATTCAATGTGAAGGTCATGCATGCAGTTGTGGAGAATCCGGAGGCTCACGGTCACAATTCGAGCCAATGCGTCCCCACAAGTTAGATTTCCATTGTTAAAAGAATAGTACATCCATCCACAATTACACAGTACAGGCGGTAGAAGCACCATCTGATTTGGATCAGTTTACTAAAGTGAAGTCATCATTTGATGGGAAGGTCGTGCATGCTGTTGTGGAGAATCTGAAGGCTCAAGGTCACAATTCCACCCAATGCAACCCCCAATGCGACCTAGATTTCCCAGTAGTAAAGACAAAAGTTTTGAGCTACATTAGCATTAATAACTAGACACATACCCGATGCCATTTCTCTCATAATACAAAACAAACAACTTTGCTGGTTTTCAACGACTTTACTGCTCAACTGAAGAATGCAGCAGAAGTGTACACCTCTTAGACAAACCTGAAGCCCGTAAATAGAAATGATGTGAAATCAAATGGGGATAAAGGGAGCAAATACACTAACAAAACCCTACATACCACATTTACAAAGACGACTAATATACAAGTGTAGTAATTAGAGGTCTCTTGCCACTTTAACCAGAACCTCTGATGTAAATATGGTCTGTTAGCAGAAGGTATGCATTTGCAAGATCATCATCAGCTTTCAGGTCTGTCCTGACACAAATGAAGATGTTAAAATGAGGCTGCTGCAGAGTGAAGCGCTGCCACTTTGTAAAACTGATAAAATAATCTTCTAAAAAAGCTTTTATGACTTTAATCCCTCCTTTTACTTCCGCTCCGATGCCTTCAGCCTCAGACCTGAAGGATTAACAAATTACCTTCCGATGAACTTTATAAACCTGCACAGAACAGAACAGAGAGATAGAAGGGGAAAGAAATTAAGATGAAGAAGGAGGAAGCGACAAAAAGATTAGAGAAAGCCTGATTCCCTCATTTGAACACGAAAAAAGGAAGAAAGGCTGCGATAAAATGAGTGAAATCTCTTCATGCTGCCTCTTTGATGCACCATAGTAACAGCAGCCACCTAGCTGAATGTCAATGACTCTGAATATGATTACAGCCTTTTCATGGATTCAGATGGGAGACTCGATAGCGGTTAATAGCCTCGGATGCAGCAGGCGGTTGGAAACAGGAACACAGTGTTCATGTGTCTGTAGTGTACGTCTTATCACTCCTGTTTTCATGCTGTCGAATCGATGCCATGAGCAACTTGTTACAGCACACTTTGTTTTTAGGATGTTTGGAGGTGAGGGTGGTTTGTTTGCTGCAGAAGAAATGGTGCTTCCACATGATATATGTAGAGATTAGAATACACAGCCTGCAGTTCAGCCGAGGAGGTTTTCTGACACGATTGCTGGTCACAGATGAGTTGCTAATGGCTACACAGTTGTCCAGGAAGTGCAGAAGAAATGGAGAATTTGGGGCTTTTTTGCATTTTTTTTAAATGTGTATAACAGACTGATTTTGATTAAATGTCACATTTTTTAGCTCAATTTTGGTTAAATTTTCTGATGGAACCGGACAGATGAGTAGTTCAAGAACCATAGGAAAGTTGAAAATCTGCTGTTTTTATAGTTTCTGGCTTTGATAAATGATGTAAATGTATGTCAACTGCAGAAGAAAACAGTGGTTCCACATGCTATATATAGACAGAATACACAGCCTGCAGTTCAGCCGAGAAGTTTATCCGATGAGTAATTTTTGCAAAATTTGGGTTTTTTTGCATGCTTTTTTTTAAAAAAGATGTGTATACCAGACTGATTTTGATTAAATGTCACATTTTTGAACTCAAATTTGGTTAAATTATCTGATGGAATAGGACAGATGAGTAGTTCAAGAGCCATAGGAAAGTTAAAAATCTGCTTTAAAATTCATGCAATAAGTGACTTATTACAGCACGTTTTGTATTTAAGATGTTTGGAGATAGAGGTGGTTTGTCTGCAGTGGAGGAAAATGGTGCTTCCACAAGCTATATGTAGCGATTAGAATACACAGCCTGCAGTTCAGCCGAGAAGTTGTTTTTGATGCGATTGTTGGTCACAGGTGAGTCGCTAATGACTTCACAGTTGTTTAAGGAACACAGGATCTCCCAAAAATTTTGAGTCCAGTTGAGTTTGTTGTGGAAAAAATAAAGAGTCAGTTTGTTTCACTGTACCATGTTGATATTTAAGATATTAAGACAAGTCAATCATACATTTCTGAACATTATTTACGATGTGAAAGCATAAAACCAAGACAAATGCCATTTATTTGCTTTTAAACACTGCTGTAAGGAGTGTAAACCAGCCTACTTATCGAAAACAGCCAACAAAACAATTATATTATTAAATTAAAGTCTTTAATATTCTCAAATGTTGTCATTTTTTCTATATTCTCCATAATTTAAATATGTACATGTTACGAAACATTAGCATTTGGTTTATTTATAGTTATTTATAGAGTTTGTTGTGGCAAGAATTAGAAAAATCAAGTTCCCTCTGTGCAATCCATTCAAATACCACAGATTCTAGAACATGTTATGGTTGATGTGAATTTGTCTAAATCACTAGTTATCTGATATCATTTCTGCAAACTGAACCACTGGGAAAAAAGTGGACTCTTATTTTGAAAGCCTCTGGCCTCATGCAGGTCTTTAAGGATTGCGTATCCGGTTTGTTTTGGCAAATTTTTAGACAGAATCCCCTGTAATAGCGTGATTTTGATTAAATATCCCAGTTTTGTGCTCAGATTTGGTTAAATTTTGTGATGGACGGGACAAATGAGTAGTTGAAGAACCATAGTAATGTTTAAAAATGTGATGCTTTTATAGTTTCTAACTTTGATAAACAGTGTAAATGTACCTTTACTGCAGAAGAAAACAGTGGTTCCACACGTTATATGTAGATATTAGAATACACAGCCTGCAGTTCAGCTGAGAAGTTTTTCCGACGTGACTGTTGGTCATAGTTTCATTAAGGAGGGCAGAATTTTAATCTGTTTACAAAATCTCACAAAAACTGTTTACTTTTGGCAAATTTTTAGACAAAAACAAGTGATTTTTATTGAATGTAATGATTTTCAGCTCAGATCTGGTTACATTTTCAGATCTAAACAGTTGCGGAACCACAGGAAAGGTGTGAATCTGTTGGTTCTTTGTGTTTTTTTTAATAGTTTCTGTGTTTGTGTGTCTGTACAGATCTTTTTTCATTCTTTAGAATTGATGCTGCTTATTACATCACTCTGTATTCATGATGTTTGGAGGTGGAGGTGGTTTTGTCTGCAGCAGATTTGTGCTGTTTTGGATTCTGTACTTGTGGTTTAGGTAGTGTTATGTAACGGCGTAATATTGTAATATCGTTCATCAACTTTTAGCGGCAATAGCATCATGTTTTGTGATCCTATTATGAAGTTCTGTTGCCTGAATTAATCAACCCCAGCAAACTTTAATTAAAAACTGACAGTGAGTTATTGGAATTTTTGTTACATGTCTGAGGAACTTATCTGATGGAAGTCACTTTTTTTTCTGTGATCCTGCAGAAATTTCATCAGGATACGGCTGATGGAGCCATCAGAGCTGAAGCATCATCATGTATTAATTTAAGTTGAATTACCAAGTCCACAAGTTATGTGTATTACATCTAATGTGTCTTGTAGAGGAATGATTCCCAGCAAGAATCTTATGATTGGGAACCAGCAGGAACCAACAGTAGAAAAATAAACAGAAACCACACAATGCATGCTGTTGATGTTGTACAGGTTGTTCAGCATGATGTGTGTTTGGGCTCATTTTCTGGTTGAAACATACAACTGTGTCCAAGATCAAGCTTCTGCTGATGGTTTTAGGTTTTCCTGAAGAACGTGGAGGTGATCCTCCTTCTTCATTATTCCATTTACTTTGTGTAAAACTCCAGTTCCACAGAGCATGATACTGCCACCTCCATGCTTGATGGTAGGTTTGGTGTTCTTGGGGTTAAAGGTCTCACCTTCTCTCCTCCAAACAAATTTCTGCTCAGTTTTTCTTCCATCTGACCACAGAACTTTCCTCCAGAAGGTCTTTTCTTTGTCCATGTGATCAGCAGCAGACTTGAGTGGAGCTTTAAGGTTCTGCTTCTAGAGGAAGAACTTCCTTCTTCATGGATCCTCTCAGCTCATGTTGATGTAAAACCCTGTGGACACTGACAGCTGTGTTCCAGCAGCTTCTCATTCATTCAGACCTGCTTTCTGATGATTCCTGGTTGACTCTTGACCATCCTGACCAATGGTCTCTCAGCAGCAGGTGATAGTTTGTGTTTTCTTCCTGATGGTGGCAGTAACACAACTGGACCATGAACTTTATTCTGACAAACAGATGATTCTGGATCTGAAGCTGCTTTCAAATGGCTCCAAGTGTCTTTCTGACTTGTTCAAGGCAATGATTTGCTTTTTCAGATCTTTGCTGAGCTCCTCAGACTTTCCCACTGTAGAGTTTGAGTCTAATGAGTGGATCTATTGTGTTCTATTTAAACTGGATCAGAGGAATCAGGAGCTGTAGTCGATTATAATCACTCAGGAGAAGTTAAGAGGCCATGAAACTAAGAAAATTTGATTAATACAACTTTCGATATCAACAAAACTCAATTCAAGTTGCTGTATGTATATTTATGACCCAGAAGACCTTTAATAAATCTTTGAAAGAATCAAAATCCATGATTATTTTTTTGTGACACAGATTCATGTCATCATCATAGAAAATTAAGAGTTCCAGGAGTTATTGCAAACTCAAGACTGTCATGATATACATGGGCTTTACAAATGTATTTAAACTTTTGTTCATTGCTGTAAATATCTGCATTTTATGCTGTAAATATTTCCGGTCAGATCAGAGGTGGTGGAGCAGATATTGTTGTGATAATCTGATGATATGAGAATAGATTTGTGGCAGATTTATTCACTTTTCATGGTACAGGTTTACAGCTGGAACATCCTGACGCTAACTTTAGTTGATTTTTTGTTGCTTTTTCATTGACTTATGTTTGCATCAACACCAGAATCTGCTGCTTGGCAACCTTTAACTCATGACTTTGTTTCTAAAGTTCCTGGATGTTGTGTCAGCTGATCCTCGTTCTCCTCCTCAGGGCGAACCGGAGCCGTTCGAGGAGACCAACGTAGACCGTCTGATGAGCTCCCTCGGCTATGGAGGCGGATCCACCGGAACCGGCACCGGCAGCCTGGGGGTCAAGGCCCACCGCGGCTCCGACTCGTCCACGCTCAGCTCGCAGCCGTCCATCGACGAGGTCCGCACGCAGATGCACATGTTGCTAGGCAACGCCTTCAGCCTGGCGCCGCCGGACCACGACCCCCCCTCACCACCGACCAGGTAACCTCACTGTTCACCACATCGCCATGGCAACGTGCAGTGAAGTTAGTTGTTATTTTGAAATTTTTTTTGAGGCCTTTTGTTCATTTTTGAGTAATTTCAACACATTTTGAATAATTTTTCATAATTTCCAAGTCATTGTTAACAAATTTGCGACAATTTTCATGTAATTTTGAACAATTTTGAGCCATTTTGCACATTTTTCCAGCTATTTCTGAGTATTTTCTCAATAAATTTCATGTCATTTTGATGTTTTTTGCCATTCTGGACAAATGTTCTGCAATTCTGGACATTTTTTGGTCTTACTTCAAGATTTTTTAGACAATTTTAATGCCATTTAGAACAATTTGAGTCATTTTGAATGGTTTTTTGCCATTTTTGAAAAATTAAAAAAATTATTGGAACCATTTTCATGAGAATTTGAACAACATTCATGTCATTTTGAATAATTTGAGTCTTTTGGGACATTTTTGGAGTTATTTCAGCTATTTCTGAGTAGTTTTTCCATACATTTCATGGCATTTTGATGGTTTTTCCCATTTTGGACAAATTTTGAGATATTTTTGACATTTTTTTGACTCATTTCAGTCTGTCTTATTCGATTATAAATTTCATTTAGGACAATTTTGAGTCATTTTGGAGATTTTTTTTGAGTCTTTTCAGCTATTTCTGAGTATTTATTCAACACACAGGTTGAAATTGAGTTTTTAGGAGCATCCAGCCCACCTCCAAGCTGTTTCCTCACAAACAAAAACTAGATTTATCTGCTCGATTTCGGCTCAGTCCTCCAGAGAGGCTAAGGGCAGAGTAGGTGCGACGACTAAACTTTGTGTTTTGTGTTTTTCAGCCACCACCATCATCACCACCACCACCCCCACAGCGCCTACAACCCGTCCCACACCAGCCACTACAGCGACGGGGTGACCAGCGCCCCGGGGACCATGAACCATCCATGTGGAGGCCGACAGAGGAGCACCGGATACGAGGACATGCACCAGTGCAGCCTGCCCAAACCGGTAAGAACTGCAAGTACAGAGCATCCGGAAAGTCTTCATATCGCTCCACTCAGATATCACGTGGATAAATATTCACACCCTTTGCTACGAAACCCAAAACTGAGCTCCACTGACCATCTTTGAAATGTTTCTACAACTTGGTTAGAGTCCATTCAGTAGATTGGACATGATTTGGAAAGAAACACACCTGTCTATATGAGGTCCCACAGAGAATGTCAGAGCACAACCAAACCATGAAGTTAAAGGAATCGTCTGTAGACCTCTGAGATGGGGTTGTAGACCTGGGGAAGGGTTCAGAAACAGGAACATCCTCTGGATGTTCCTGTTTCTGTTCAGTCGGGAAATGTTCAGGTCTTTCCAGAGATGAACCAGATGGAACATCTCTGGAAAGACCTGAAGTGTTCAGGACCTTCTGCAGCATTGAAGGTCCCAAAGACCCAGTGGTCTCCATCGCTGGTAAATGGAAGAAGTTTGAAACCATGAGGACACACCACCTATAGCTGGATGCTCGGTGGAGAAGTCAGGGAGTTGACCAAGAACCCGATGGTCACTCTGACAGAGCTCCAGCGCTCCTCTGTGGAGATGATGATCTTATCCAGGTCGTACATATTTCATCTTTCAGTAAATATTTGCTCACAGACAGAGTTGTGTAACTGTTATTACCCTGTGATTTAGGAATTAACCCCCCACGACTGTGTTTGGAGCGTCAGAATTTACTGACCTGGATATGATAATAACACCCAATAATAAATGAAACAATAATAAATAAATAAACCTGCTCCTTAAACACTCCAAGCTTTAGAACTGTGAAGATGGTTGAAGGATTCTCAGGCAGGAAAGACTTCACCAGATACGTCAAGAAAAGGACAATATTCATGTCATATTGGACATTTTTTTAATTATTTCAACAATTTCTAAAGATTCTTGAACAACTTTCATGTTATTCTGAATATTTTTTAAAGTCACTCACAGTGTGGTTTAAAGTCTTTACTGGGATTAAAGGAGACGAAACTGAGCAGAGTCTCCATGTTTTAGATCTGTGATCAGACACAACTCTGATTATTTCACCCTTTTATTAGTTTAGTCTTGAATTTAGGTTGCATTTTGCTGATACACTCTTCAACTCTCTTCCTGCAGGGTTTCCGGTTCACCCAGCTCCCTGACATGGGCATCGGTTCTCCTCCTCCACTGATCCCATCCAGACCAGGACCTCCACCTGGAACCTCCCTACGACGGTAACACCACCTCAGTATTACAGAAACACGTGAATTTAATTAACAAAACACACTTTTAGATGAAGAAAAACCACAATAAACCTCCACCTGACCTCCTCATAACCATCTGTTCTTCATCCTCAGTAACTTTATCAATGATCAGAGTTCTACCTTCATCCTGTGAATATTTCCAGAGTTCCATAGAGGTGGGTCCAGATTTATCACTTTTTAATGGACTTTTTCCATCATTTCTAAGCCTCAGAACTTTATCATTCACAGATTTCTTCACAAATTTGACCAATTCTAGACAACTGTCCCGTCATTTTGGACAGAATTTGAGTAATTTCAACCATTTTCAAGTATTTTTGTACAGTTTTTATGTAATTTTGAACAATTTGTGAGTCATTTGAACACATTTTTTTCATATTGGACAAATTCTGAGACATCTTGGCCAACTTTCATGTCACTTTGGTTCATTTTTGATAAATACAAAACACATTTGAGTTCTGTTAAAAAACTGCAACCAGATCAGTTTTACATCCATCCAGGTGAGAACCAGAATGACATAAAATTTGTCCTAAATGACTTGAAAATTATCCCAAAGACACAAAATGATGCAAATTGACGAGAAAAGATCCAAGTTGACATAAAACTAGTTGAAAATGACAAGAAAATTGTCCAACATGAGTCAGAATTCACCCAAAATTACCAAGAAACAATGATCCAAATTGACTAAAGATTTGCAGATTGACACAAAATTAGTCCACGATGCTTCAAAAATGATGGAAAATGACTCAAAATTTGTGCAGAATGACTCGAAAATTATCCAAAATTACAGGAAATTTGTTGAAAATGCAATTAAAATTGTCCTAAATGACTTGAAAATGATCCAATTTCTGAGTCAACAATTGTCTAAAATTATAGAAAGAAATGGTTCTGAACAGATTCAGTGTTCAGACTGAGACACCTGGATGGATTTAAACTGATCTGATGTCAGTTTTTACCAGAACTCAGATGTGTTTCTCCTCCTAAATGTCATGGTTCTATCTGCTGGACTGATGAAGTTCTGAGGATCAGAAATGATGGAAAAAGTCCATTAAAAAGTGATAAATCTGGACCCACCTCTATGGAACTGTGGGAATATTCCCAGGATGAAGGTAGAACTCTGATCATTGATAAAGTTACTGGACATGAAGAACCAGATGATTGATGTTTCATGAATAAATACCAGGAGAATATTAATGGAGCCTCCTTCAGCTCCAGATGTTTGTCTGCATCTCCTTCATTTGGATGCTGCTGTCTTCAACACTGCAGAGTGGTTTTCTTCTTATCATATGGAGGCACGTGATCGCCATCTAGTGGAGAAAAAACAACATTTACTGGAAGGAAAACAGCTGCAGAATCTGGATTTCTGCAGGAAAATGGAAGAACAGTGCACTGATTTAGTAAAATCACAGATATTTAACAACGTTTTCTGAATTTTTTTCTGCATTTCTTCATTTTGAGTCTTTCTTTTGATTGAATTTAGACTCAGAATCGTGAACATTTGGTCATTATTCTGCTTATTAACAGCAGAAACCGGTGACATTTTAGCAGTTAATCAGTTATCTGGGTGTTAATTCCTCAACATCAGTCCTCTGAGTTATTATATTTATTATATATTTATGTCATTATATCAGGTTTGCATAATTTTTTTAAAACTTACAACAAAATTCTATTCAACCAACAAAACCTGGTGAGTTTTTAACGTTATTTTAGGAGAATTTCTGTCGTTAATTCATTGGGATCATTGGGATTTTCGGCAGTTTTTGGCTTTTTGTGTTTTTCTTCAGAAGAAATGAAGTAATTGTGCAACTAAATTGATCCTAGTTGCGTGTCTTTTTGTTTTTTCTGTGGTTGAGCTGCAGGGAAAATATAGAATAAGTTAGATTTCATCATGTTCCATAATTAGAGCTAATGTCGACTCGTTCATTTTTGATGGCGGGAAATTAAAAAAACAGATGTTCGAGCATTAAAACTGTGCTGTTGCCTCAAGTGTTGTGTTTTATTGGGATCATTTTCATTCAAAAAAAAATCTAAATCTTTCAATTTTATCCACAAAGATGGTGTTTTAGGGGTTTCATCAATGAATTAATGACTGGAGAGACTGGAAAACTTTTGAAACTTAATCTCAAATGGAAATTTTAAGGGTTTTTTTTAGTTCTTGCACACTTGACCAACATTTCAGCATTTTTTATAAATCACTTTCTACATTAAACCACAGAGGGACTTAAAATTGATTAACTTTGCACTTTAACATAAACCTTTAATGCATTTATTAAGCTTTAAACTTCATTTTTTTCCATTTTTCAGTGTCTTTTATGATCTGTTAGAAAGTGACTTTCTGTAATGTCTTTTTTTGTAGAATTTTGACACTTTTTTACAAGGTCTTTATGCATTTTTTGTTTAGTTTTGCGCAGAATTTACTCAAAATGAAGTTGTATTTCTGCCCTGCGTTGCATTTTAATGACAATAAAGCTTCTAATTCTACTGACTTCTAGACACTCGGGTCCAAACATTTCCAGTGTTTTGCAGAGTTCAGTTCCTGGACAATTTTCAGGTCATTTTGAACAATTTGAGTGATTAAAGACGCTAATTCTACATCCACTCTTCTTGTCACAATCTAAAGCCAAGAACTGTGGACACATTTTGAGTCATTTTGGATAAATTTGATTAATTTTGGACAACTTTCATGTTATTTTGAATATTTTTTTAAGTAATTTTGTGCATTTTTGAATAATTTCAACACATAAATGACTTTTGATACTTTCCACACCATTTTCAACAAATTTGGAACAATTTTCATGTACTTTTGGACAACATTCATGTCATTTTAAATCATTTTTAAGTCACTGTGGACAGATTTTTGTGGTTTTTTTAAACAATTTTTGAGAAATTTTTGACAGCATTCATGTTGTTTTGACTCATTTTGTGTCGTTTTGGACATTTTTTGGAGTCATTTCAAGAATTTTTGAGTATTCTTTCAAGAAATTTCATGTCATTTTGATCTATCTGGGTCATTTTGGACATGTGTTTTTCCATTTTTTACATAAATTTTACATCCAATTTTAGATACATTTTGTCTTTTGTGTTTCTGTGAGTCATTTAGACAATTGTGGTCATTTTGGACAAATTCTTGCCATTTTTGACTAATTTGGGACAATTTTTCCTGTCATTCTGATTAATTTTGAGTCATTTTGGATTTTTTGTGTCATTTCAACAATTTCTGAGTATTTTTTTGGACAAATTCCGTGTCATTTTGAACAATTTGAGTCTTTTTGGACAGGCTTTTGCCATTTTGACACAAATTTCACATTCACTCCTACTGTCAAAATCTAAAGCAATAATTCAGCTTCAGTGTTTTCAACCTAAATTGCACGTAAATTATTTCACAGTTTTTGGACATTTCAACCTGTTTCCACCTCAGATTCATCCACCACCATTGCAGTAGAAACTAAACAAAATGAGTCTAATATATTTGGAGCATTTTGCTTTAGTTTTGTGGCGCTTTATCACCTAGAACACTTCATTTCCATTTGATTCCATGTGCAATATTTGACTTTCATGTACAAAACTATCAATGTAATGTGCAATACTACATTTTTATATGTGACTTTACATATTAACTGCATTTTCCAGCGTTACTTTATTATTTTTACTGCTTATTATAGCTGATTTACTTGATCTCTGCAGTGTATCGTATTAATAAAGTCTCAGTTTAGCTCGTTTTAGCTTAGCTTAGCGTAGCTTAGCTTAGCAAAGCAGTAAAGAACTTGCTAAATTGTTGGCACCTCTTGGGTTTAATACGTATCTTTCCTCTCCACCAACAGTTCCACCCCTGACGTTAGTCTGAAGCCTCGAGTGACGGAAGCCTCGGACCTGCAGGCCCAGCAGCACAACGGCGCCCCCTACCTGCCGCTGTCCAGGACGCCCTTCCCCGCCGTCACCGTGGACCAGTCCATCACCACCTACTCAGGTAAGGTAGAGTAAAGACATTAGCATGGAGGCGACAGGAAGCCGGCGGGGCAGTTTGATCATGTGATTCATTACATCACACAGGAAACCCAATAACAGCCGTCTACGCGATATCGGCCAACCGCCCCGGCTACTCGGATTACTTCGTCATGTCGCCGCCGTCCTCGTACCGGAGCCCGTCCTGGATGTCGTATCCACCGGAACCGGAAGACCTGCCGAGGCAGTGGAACGACACGCCGGTCAGACACGTCTGCTCTGTAGTGAAGATCAAAATACTGCGACGCTTTGTGCTTTCAGCGCGTAAAGTTCTTCTTCTTCTTCTACCTGCAGAACTCACGTCACCTGGAGACCATCTGCTGAAGTCGTCCTCCTGCGACACTGAGTGGAAACAGCCAAAAGCTCGGTGGGTCGACTGTCCTTTGTTGCTGGTTTGTCTGAGGAACTTTGTTGAACTTTACCTTAGTGGTTCTTTATGTTCATACGTGCTTCTTTTAGAGGTGGAGTTTGCACCTTTGGAGAAACCTTGTTGGTTTTTAGATGGTGAATATGTCCTCCTCTGAGCGTAAAGGTGGACGGACCACACTAGGATTGCTCAAAACCACTTTGTTGTTGTGTGCACTTCACCCCTTGACGCCTATTGTCATGAATTTGCAACATACCGCAGACTGCAGCCGAGATAGCGTATCCACTCCCCCAGTGCTGGTTTGTGCATATTCAATACGTACCTCGGAAATTTATGTTGAATTATATGTAGTACAAAAACAGATTTGCAAAGAACACAACCTAAATTACCAATAATATAATCAAATTTAACAATTTTACTAACATATCTGCTATAAGTGTAGGCACCAGATGTTTTCCATTTGCAGTTACAGCCTGATTTTAGTTACTCCAGAATCTAAATCTCAAATTTTACAGTAAACAGTATCTCAGTAGCACCACAGAGCAGTTTTTTAAAATGATTCTGCAGCACTAAAGAGAAAAACGTCCCCTAGAGACGTGAATCTTTCACTGTGCTGCGTTTAAATCTGCTTTTCTTCGTTGACGGTTGTTTTCCTTGGTTTTTAAAGCCGTCAGCAGCTTTTATTCCACCCGGACGGCGAAGCCATTATCTGGTCTGGAGTTGAGATTTCAGAGCAGCCTGCAGGTCAACGGCTGACAAGAATGAAGCTTTTTTTTTAGTCAGTCGGTTTAAAGATAATTGGGATTCTGTGCAGGTTATTGATGTGGAGGCAGTTTTGGCTGCATTTGCTTACCGCAGCAGATCAAAGTGTTCATGTTTTAGACCAATAATTAACAAATACTAAAGAGAATTATGAGACAAGATCACAACCAGCAAAGAACATCTTTAAAAATTAAGTTCTAAGATCTGATTTAGAGGAAATTAAAAAGCTTGTAGAGCTAATTATGGGATTTAAACAATATTAATATCAAACTTGTGTTCATAAGACATGGTAAGAAATGACATAACACTTAGAAATTCCTTTTAAATAACGTGGAAATACTAGTTGGACCAATTAATATGGTTATTAAATACATAACACTTCTGAAATCCCTTTAAATAATGTGCAAAATGCTGTTGAAGCAACCTCATTTTATGAGTAATCAACTTTGAGAACATGCGTTGACGCTACCAATCATTGAGTAATTAAAAACACCTTTAACTGTAGAGGAAACGCTCATTTTCTTAACCCATTATAGTTTGTTGGTTGAACATAATTTCAGAGTTGTCTTAACTCAGAAAACTGTTGCTTTTATCTTTGTTGAGCTGAAACATTACTTTTTCTAGTGCAGGTGCTTCGGTTGCCTTTCACAGTACCAGAACATGCATGCTAAGCTCATTAGCGACTCAAACTAGCCTTTAATTGGCTGTAAAAGTGGGTGTGAATGCTTGTCTATCCTGATGTGCCGGCGCTGTGATTGATGGTATCACGGCCGTCATCCAGAGTTATCTGGACAGATCCAGCCTCCCTACAACCCTCTGGGGTAACTGGGGTAACTGGGCTGATGGACGATGTTCCTCCTGGCAGTTTGGTCACCATTTTATTCTGCACAAGCTGCTGAAGAGGGAACATAAAAGCTTAAACACCTCACTGGTGCTCAGTCAGCAAACATGTCAGCTCTTAGTTTAGTCTGGTTATTAATGAAAATCAATTGGATCAAAAGTATCCATACACCTTAACAAGGTTCTTTTGGTTTCTGTCCACAAGCTTCTGGTTTATCTTCGACTTCTCTGGACAGAAGTGGTTCAGTTCAACTGAATCTGTCGTCTTTCTATTCCTGCCTCTATCTGTTCCTGCAGGTGCCTCTTTGGACCTTTGAGGACCCCCAACTCCCTGAAATCTCTCCAGAGCTCCATCTTCCCTCCTGGGCTTCGTCCTTCCATCCTAATCCCCTCCAGCGTCCCACAGTTCCTCCTGGACCTCCTTCAGCCATAATCCCATCTTATCTTTCTGTATTCTGAGCCCCTCGGCCTCCACCTACCGGGTTCTGCAGAGTCCTGCGGAGGCCCGAGACACTGCTGAACTGAGCTGAGCTGAACAGAACGCAGCGCTGAGCGACTCTGCCAGCCATTGATCGATTGATTGATTGATTGATTGATTGATCGTACAGTAACTGCCATCTGACCCAGCACTCGATGGCTGCCAGCGCTGCTCCGTTACAGCGGTGATAACTGGACCGAACCGGGCCGAGCCGAGCTGAGCCGTCCTGGACTCTCTTCCCCACCACGAAGCTGGGAAAATGCTCGGACTGTCTCGAAACTGTGCTTTTTATTGACGAATCCAAATTCCTACAGTATGTAAACCTTCTACGGCTGGTTAATATGTGTATTTTAAAACTACTCGAGTAGTATAATCTGAGGAAAAAGGAAAAAAAAATCTCTCGTCTTGAGCTGTCTACAATTTCAGTTTTTGGATATTTGTGTGCTTTTGTCTTTTACTTTTGTGCATTGATTATTATTATCAATGGGATTATTGTACAAAAAAAAAGAAAACCAGTGAGTGTTCTTTCATTCACCTGATTTTGAGGCAAAAAATATCTCGGAGGGCTGAGAAGTCGGCGGCTTTAGTTGTCTGTGGTTGATGGCATTTCTGTACTTTTTAAAAAGAACTACTCTTCGTTTTTATCTTTTTTCCTTCATCGGACTCGAAAAACAAAGGATTAGTCGCTACGTTCCGTCCATCATCTGATTATTAAAGTTTCTGTCTGCAGACTCGAGTCAAACCCGACAAAATCCTGCAGTTCTGTGATTTGTAGCTTTGCAGACTTTAAAAAAAAAAAAAAAAAAAAAAAAAGAAGCTGCATTCGAAGAGATTTCAGCTCCGGTTTGACTCGAGTCTATGATTCTGTGAACTCTTAAAAAAACAGTTCTTTTACTTGAAAGGTGTCTACTGTATTCTACTGTATAAGGAACTTTTTTTGGGGTTATTTTTTGGTCTTTCTTGGGGAACCGCCGGGTCGATGTTGGATTGCGGTGTAGTGTGAGGGCTGTATATGTAATGATTAAATGTATTCCTGTACATAGCAGATGATCTAACGAAGAGATTTATGCAAGCTAGCGCGGGAGGGAAACTTTGCTTGACATTGTTCTGATGCCATCTTCCTTTATTCTGTCTCCATTTTTGTAACTTTTCCCAACATTTCGAACACGATCCATCACCAAAAAGGAAGCAGGTTGAGAGGTTGAAGCGAGCTAATGTCATCATTTATGTTTGGAGCAAAGCTAATAGCCATAATAGTTGGAGAATAATGCAATTTCTTTTGGAGAATGTGATGGTTTTTAAGTATATCGAGCCTCATTTTTACTGAGGAGGACTGGATTTGTGGGAGCACGCTGTATGTAAAACTCCTCATCGCTTAGATGGTACTAAAGGAGGAAATAGCCATAACTTACCTTCACCAAGTGGACAGAAAGACATGCAGCGTTGTTTCAAAATGATGCCAAATGAGAGTATATTAGAAAAGATAGAGATGGTATAAATATAAATACATGTGAAAATAGATGAGATAGATTTAGTTGAACATGAAACGAGCACTTTTATATTAAAAAAAAAAAAAAAAAAGCCCAAAGTTTGGAGGAATCGATGCACAACTGCTGTTTTACCCCATGAATCTGCAAAACGTTGTAGAAATATGTAAAGCCTGGAACTGGAAATGCAAAATTGTCATTTAAAAAAAGAAGTTTTTGTAGCTACCGGTGATAATAACTGATCAGAGGAAGCGTTTATATCATAAAATAAGTCACAAAGTGAGACAAAAATGATGATTTATAGCCAGATTTGAATGTTTTTTGAGTCGAAATGCTTAAATTTGACAGTTTAAGGCCCAAAAATCAAGTCTGGCAGCTTTAAAACTGCATTTTCACCCATTAAACCACTTTTAGAAGAGGAGAGATTTGCAGAAAAGATGTTTTAATTGCAGAATTAACGTAGTAAATGTGGAAAAAAAATTGATTTTCAGGCTGTCTTTGGTCAAAAGTTGTTCTCTTGACCTCTAACATTGATGATTCATTCAGCATTTTGACCATTTAGATTTATAAAAAAAATATGTTTCGAATGTGGAAATAACATAGGAAATGTGGTGAAAGAAACATTTTCAAGCTGTTGTGGGTCAAAAGTTGGGTTCCTGACCTCAGATTTATGAAAATCTTAGCTGCTGCTTCACTTCTATGAACTTTTTTCTCCCAATAAATTGGAGTTTTAAAATACTTTTGCATCCTTAGTACAAGATTGTAGCTACTAGTGATGGTAACTGAGGAGTTTACATTATAGAATAAGACATAAAATGATGTGTTTTGGCCAGATTTGGATCTTTTTTGAGTCGAAAAACTAAAATTTGACAGTTTTAGGTGAGAGTTTTGACAGAAAACATGTTTTAATTGTCAAATTAACTTTGAAAATGTTCTTTTTTCCCACATTTTCTGACTGGTTCAATAAATGGACTTCTGACCTCAGAAAATGTAAAATTTTAGCTGCAGCGCAGCTTAAAGTGAAACTAAATAAGGTCTTTTTCCAGTTCAGGTGTTTATTTGAGATCCCCTTCTTCTCTAAATAATAAATATTAGATGTGAATCTTTAGGGAAAACAAGTGAAGGTATGAGGTTTGTGTTTTTGAATCATGTTTCATCCTGTTTTAACTCACTGTACAGACTCATGAAGATAAAATCGCCTCCACTCACCTTTAGTTTGACTTGTTCAGAGGGTCGGGAGGGTTTCGGACTCGATGCTGTAAGTTGATGTGCAATGTTTGTGCTTTACACGAGTAGCGGCGAGACGCTTTCACCGGCAACGGACTCGGAGACGGACGACTGTCAGAGTTTTTTTTTCCCGCCGTTTGAGCCGCGTCACGATGCTGCTGTGACGTCGTGGCGGCGCTGATGATGTCACACTGTTGTCACTCGGGTGTCGAAGTCGCAGTGACGACAAAATACGAATGCTGTTGGATGTAGTTATGCAGAAAAAATTTTTTGGTGAATTTAAACAATAAAGACGAATTACAAACCTCGGCTCCTATGTGGTTTTCTTTCAACAGATTTGAATGACATCATAAAATCTGTTGGGTCAAAAGTAGACATATACCTAAGTTTGGTTCTTTTGGTTTCAAGCTTCTGGTTTATCATTGACTCCTCTGGACAGAATTGGTTCAGTTCAACTAAATTTGTCGTCTTTCTGACTTGTTTCTTCAGGTTCTTGATGGGTCTAAGTCAGGACTTTGGGGAGACCAGTCTAGAACCTTCATTCTAACCTGATGGAACCATTTCTTTACCACGTCTGATGTGTGTTTGGGCTCATTGTCTTGTTGAAACATCCAACTGTGTCCAAGATCAAGCTTCTGCTGATGGTTTTAGGTTTTCCTGAAGAATGTGGAGGTGATCCTCCTTCTTCATTATTCCATTTACTTTGTGTAAAGCTCCAGTTCAACAGAGCATGATACTACCACCACCATGCTTCATGGTAGGTTTGGTGATCTTGGGGTTAAAAAAAGACCCGCCTAAGACAGTCTGAAATCAGTCCTCAAAAAGTCTAAAACCAGGACTAAAACCAAACCTAAACCAGTTAAAAAAAATTACTCAGAACCAGTCAGAATACAGCATGAAACCAGTCAAAAAAAAAAATCTAAAACCAGTGCAATATCGGAACAAAAATCAAACCTAAACTACTCCTATAAAAGTCCAACGCCCATCCAAGACAGTCTGAAACCAGTCCTCATCCAGGACCAGATCCAGAGTGAAATAAGTCCTAAAACAACTTTAAATCACATCCAAAACCAGGAGAACCAAGACTGAAACCAAACATAAACCAGTCCCAAGAAAGTCCAGAACCAGTCCAACATCCAGTCTGAAACCAGTCCAGAAGCTCTTCTAGAAAGCCCAGAGCATGATACTGCCACCTCCATGCTGGATGGTAGGTTTGGTGTTCTTGGGGTTAAAGGCCTCACCTTCAGTTTTTCTTCCATCTGACCACAGAACTTTCCTCCAGAAGGTCTTTTCTTTGTCCGTATGATCAGCAGCAGACTTGAGTGGAGCTTTAAGGTTCTGCTTCTAGAGGAAGAACTTCCTTCTTCATGGATCCTCTCAGCTCATGTTGATGTAAAACCCTGTGGACACTGACAGCTGTGTTCCAGCAGCTTCTCATTCATTCAGACCTGCTTTCTGATGATTCCTGGTTGACTCTTGACCATCCTGACCAATGGTCTCTCAGCAGCAGGTGATAGTTTGTGTTTTCTTCCTGATGGTGGCAGTAACACAACTGGACCATGAACTTTATTCTGACAAACAGATGATTCTGGATCTGAAGCTGCTTTCAAATGGCTCCAAGTGACTTTCTGACTTGTTTAAGGCAATGATTTGCTTTTTCAGATCTTTGCTGAGCTCCTCAGACTTTCCCACTGTAGAGTTTGAGTCTAATGAGTTGATCTAATGGGTTCTATTTAAACTGGATCAGAGGAGTCAGCAGCTGTAGTCGATTATAATCACTCAGGAGAAGTTGAGGTCACGAAACTGAAAAAAAAAATTAACACAACTTTCTTGATCATCAGAATTGATAATTCAAGTTGCTGTATGTTTATTTTTTAACCAGAAGAGTCCAATTAACACAACTTTTGAGTTGAACACTTGAATTTGACAGGTTTCGGTTACAGAAAATTTGCTTTGATTATCAAATTAGCTTGGAAAATGTGGAAAAAAAGAACATTTTGAAACTGTGTGGGGTCAAAAATATGTTTTGAATACAGAATTAACAGAGGAAATGTGGAAAAAAGAACATTTTCAGACAGTTTTTGGTCAAACATTTCCCCTTTGACCCTAGAATATCTCAAAACATAGCAATCAGTGATAATTAGTTTGTTTCATTATATAATGTGGAGCTCCTTGTCAGGTTTAAGTTACGTGTTATATCTAGAATTGGTTGTTTTTTAAGAGTCAAAGCACTTAAATTTGATGGTTTTAGGCTAAAAACAAGTCAGGCAACCAACTGATTTCAGTAGATTTAACCTAAATCTGTAGCATTGATACAAATTTTTTGACTTAATTTGGATAACTTTGCTGCAATTCATTGAAACTGATGCAATAGTTCCCTTTTTTATGGTAAAACATGATGTATGAAGAGCTGTGCGAGAGCAGAATACAACATTTTATCTTCTGACCACTAGAGGGAGGCAAACACACACCGTTCAGGTTAAATCCACATCGGCTGCTCTCTAAAGCATAGGCGTTTCTAGAACATTTTTGGGGATGCTCAAGCACCCCTAAATTGAATCCCAGCACCCCTAAAATTTGAGGGGGGTTTTGTATTGCATGTCCTTTTATTAACAAACCAGAAAAGTGTAAAAACCATACAGTACTTGGTTGATAGGTAATGTCTTAACAACAAAAATACTGCAACCCCCCCCAATCTTGCCTCTAAAATGGTTTGATCCCCTCCAACTTTCCCACCTGGGCTCTGAGCTTCTACCTGCACAGAGCTCAGCTGCCTCCCAGAGATGTACAGTGATGGTGGAAGTAGCTGCTTTAAACCAGGAGATGTGGCACAGTTCTGAACTTCTACCACCCAATACCAACTCATTATTATCATTACAAGTCCTTATTTCTGCTGCATTTAATCACAGGTTCCTGTTTATGTTGTTAGCTAGGAGTTAGCTGATGTTCTTTCTAGCTAGCAAACGTTCCAGGTGGTGATGTTACGAGACGTGCCGAGGTTTCGAAGCATGTTGAGTAATGGAGGGGGCGTGTCCACGAAGCGCGTATCGAGGCTTGCTTCATTTAGGGGAGGAGCCAAAAATGATGACGTTCGAAGACTCGCAAGCCGGTCGTACCACGTGACTGGTTCAGGAAGTGGTTGGCAGGTTTGACGTTTAATTCAAAATATCAGGGGCAGCGAAACGCAATGGATTCCCTCGTTCACATTTATTGGATTTTTACCTGCTGTATCTTTGCATTCAATCGCTTTGAGACTCTTTTTTTATATAACCAGCCAGAAAGAGAAGATTCTCCTCTGTCTGGGAATACTTTGACCTGATTTCTCCTAATAAAGTAGGCACATAACAAGTGTAATATGAATAACTGTGACAACACCACACACCGCTTGTTCTAATTTCTCCTTTTCTGGTATTTTAAAAGGTGAAGTGTCTGTTGTGTTCCAAGGAGCTCGAGAAATATTGTCCAAAAAAAAGAAGCTGCTGGTGTGTCAAGTTCATGTGTTCATATTAAAGCCAAGGTGCTGCTGACTGGATGCCCAGGTTCAGGTAAGAGTGTCAGATCAGATGGTCTATCAGGAGTAATGTTGGATCAATGTTTATTTCTATTATTAGATATAAAACGCATTGTTTGATTATTTGCCTTTAGGTTGACAGTACAAAGAGAGAGAGCGTATGTTATTTATTAGTATTCTTATTGGTATTTTTTCATATTTATGTAATTTTTCATCTAGTTGAATACAATCTATTTGTGTATGATCGTCAGTCCAAAGAGGGAGATGAAAAAGGAGAGGAGAGAGTTTAAGGTCAGAAAGAACCAGGTAAGAAAACAAACAGAGAATCATGGCAGCAGAACAGCAACTGTTAAGCTGACAAGCATTTAAAGAACCTTTATCAGATTGGATGGTTTAGTCTCAGACTTTTTCTTTCACAAATGTGGGAATGAAATTGCGTTAAAATGTACAAAACAGTGAACTTTATCTTGCCTGTCCGGGAACATCTGGGTGCTCAGCATCAGTGTTTCCAACTCCTCAGTAAGGAAAGTAGCTATTGGCTGTCCTAGAAGTCGCTAGAAGTCGCTAAATGACATCATCGCCTAATTTGCATCATTTCCTGTTTGCATGTAATTGTAATCAACGTTGTAGGAGAGATAAAAAGTGAGTATAAAACACCCAAAATCTGTTTCTGAACTAGAGGCTGAATGCAGGGATTTATTTTAGTGACATTTTCATTTCCATCCCGCTCTGTAAGCAGGACGGATCTGCAGAGACTTTGATTCATCTGCCGTCTGGACATGGAGTGATGTGGGTCTCCTTCCTCTAATCAGACAGTGGGATGCTGCAGGTCACTAGACTGACCTCCTGTGCTTTGGAAGGGGAGGAGCTCACAGCGCCACCTGCTGCTTGTTGAGGACAGTAACTGCAGAAAGATCCCAGCTTTCATGTCAGACAGGGGCGGATCCAGATTAATTTTAGTGGGGGGGCACAGGGGGGTACAACAGATATTTTGGGGGGGTTGTAAGAAAAAATGAAAGCTGCTACCAACCTCTCGCTTTTACAAAGTATTTTTCATGTGTTTTTTGGCTCTTTAACCCAATAGGAAAGCTGTATATGACCTTTTCATTTTGAACTGTTAACATTCAAATTATGATGGACGTGTTTCCTTGTTTATGTGAATTACAGCATCATTAGCTGCAACATCTGCCTGTTCTGTAAAACTGGTAGCTCAATGACAGCATCCTGAGGGCATTTAAGTGACAAATATTGAGCAAGAACAGCACTATTACAACCCTGTCAATTTCCACTTCTTAGAATGTTTACTGCCAATTATCACACATAAAACAAGAAATAATATTCTGTACTTTTACCAGCCAGTTCTCAGCTGTAAACCATAAACATCACAGGGTTCTGTATGCTAATCAGTCTAAATCACAATGAGTACTACTCAATACACAGTGAATAAATATTATCTGAAAGTCGGGTTATTGTTGTTTATCAGCACAATACAAAAAGATTCATGTTAGACATATTCCAGTTAAGACTCTGGAATATCATGATTTATGTAAATTTACCTCAATAATATGAATGTTCAGGTTAAGATTGTACAGTGATATTTATTATGTAAGTTTAGCTGATTAAAATTTATGACTCTGCACTAAAATATTATTTATTATTTAAATTTACATCATTATTATAATATTTAGGCTCAGACCCGACAGTATTGAGATTAAGAAATCAAATATTCTATAAAATGTAAATACACTGAACTCATTTGGATATATTTAAGTGAGACTCTACAATATTATTTATGACACAAATCTAAATCAAAATTTTACTAATTTTTACTCCAAACATTTACTGGACTGATTTAAATATTAAAATCGCTCCTTTCTAATCCTCTGCTGTACGTTCAAACCTGAGGCCTTAAATAGAAACACACAAGTATCTGATTGAAGGAACTTCTGCAGAGTCCTGTAGAGTCGTTTTAAAAATTTTGTTTAATATCATACTTACATGTTTTGTATCGTGTTTAATTTTCTAATTCAATATTTTGGCAGTTTAATGTCAGTTAATTGTATTAAATGTTTAATTTCATTAAACTGCCAAAATATTAAATAGAAAATTAAACACGATACAAAACATGTAAGTATGATATTAAACAAAATGTTTAAAATACAATTATTACAAATTACAGAGAACATATTTCAGATAATTAAACATTTAAAAAAAACACATTTTAAACAAGAATGATATTAAACATTTTTAAAAAAATACTTTTTAAACAAGAATGATATTAAACAACAAATTAGTATCTGAGTGAGTAGCTCAGGGGATAAGAAGACAGACTACCAACTGGAAGGTTGCAGGTTCAAGACCTGCCACTGGCCTTTTCTTTCTTTGTCAGGATTTTGATAAAAATTTAAGAAGGGTCTGGTCTTATTTAACATTGATAAACACTCTTTATTCTTCTACCTCAGAATAAGATCTGCATGTAAAGCCTATGGGGTTCCCTGGGGATCGGAACTGAAGGATCACCCCATTTCTAAGCTGTTACTAGATGCCCCCAAAAGGATAGTGTCTTTTTTTTATGATCAATTGCTGAAACAAAGTGTGGTGCCCTCTGTGGGGATGAAAACATGGGAACAAGACATTTCAACAGACACATTTAAACCAGACTGGCAATTAATTTGGTGCAATATCGAAAGAGCTTCCAAAAATTCTAATCATCGCTATATACATCTGAAGTATTGCCATAGAGCATATTTAACTCCATTGGTGAGGCATAGAATGGGGGCAGCACCTGATCCCTACTGCCCTTACTGTCTCCCGGGAACTTTAGGCTCCTTTATTCATGTTGTATGGGAATGCCCAGCAATTCAGGAGCTCTGGATGAAGGTGGTGAACTGCCTTAGTACATTAACAGGAGTCCCTCTACCAATGGATCCCGTGGTACACGTTTTGGATGATGACTCTCAAATATTGCTTCATGGAAAGATGCGTAAAATCTGGCTGGCAGGTCTCACGGGGGCCAAAAAGATCATTGCTCAAAGATGGAAAACTAATGATGTATCATTCACTCACTGGCGTCACTGTTTTCTGGACATTGCTTATATGGAATTATCTGCTGCAAGGATTAACAATGCAGCATCTAATACAACTGAACTGTGGTCACAACTGATAGAAGATCTTGGAAAAATACTCTCAGAATGAAGTGTTATGTAACTGCCATTTATATGTTTTGTGATAATGTAGTTGCATGACATGTATATGTACTGTAGCTTGTTGATGGCAGGGGGATAAAGGGAGGGAGGATGGGGGGGTGGGACTGAGGGAGGGAGGATGGGGAGTTGGGTCAGAACGTGTGATGTTAACAAAGTTACAGAAGATCACCAGTTATGGTTACATTGTACTGTTCAATGTACATGCTTTAAGTATACTGTGATTTTCTCAATAAAAAAATGATGATTTAAAAAAAAAAAAAAAAAAAAAAAAAAAGAAGGGCCTGGTCTTGAACCAGCAACCTGCAACCCGAAAGGCAAATCCTTAACTCACTGAGCTACAGATCAGATGGAAAGAAATAAATACGTCATCCTACTATGGAACCAATTTGACATGTTCAGGTGTTCTTTGTGTGAAAACTCAGAGATTTCAGGTATCAGAAGGTGGTTTTCAACTTTCTTTGTTAACTTTCTGCTTCAACTTTAAACTAAATTTACTTCACTAAGCCAGCCCTCTGGACTTCCAGGAAGCTGTGTTCCTATTGGCTGTCCAGGTGGCTGCTTGGTGTTATCAGGAACACCTGAGCAGCTCAGTGTCTTCCTGCTTTATTTAGCTGCAGACAAACATTTCCTCTGTTTCTCTTCACCAGTGAACTGGGTTTGGCTCCATTGCTGTAGTTTGTTCTTTAGACATTGGTTTGCAGCTTCCAGCAGTAAAATCGTCTTTAATGTGTTTCTTGGTGTGTTTTAGGGCTTTGTACTGAATAGTTGTCTTGGTAAATGTGGCTCTTTGGCCACAGTTAGTACATGGTGCTAATGTGTGCAGTGATTAGTGGATTTGGTGCAGCTGAGTTGTGTCTTTATCTTGGCTGTAGTGAGTCTTCAGAGGTTTCTGGTCAGACACATTCTGTATTCTTGTTTGAGAACCAGCGTTGGTTGTCCAGAAGGTAAGAGTTCCTGTCCTGATTCTCTGTTCTCAGAGGTTCTCTGGTAGGCTGCAGGAGACTTTAGTGTTTGGGTTGTGCTAGTGTGGTTTTTGTATGGTTTCATTTAGACGACTATCTTGAGGCCCCTCCATGTGGTTTAGTGAGGTTTTCTGGAACAGTTCTACAGAGCAACCTGCAGCAGAAGAGACTTTGAGAGTTTTTAGGAAGTTCTGGAGAGCAGACTTTAGAGCAGCAGAAACATTTGTCAGCAGTTTGAGCAGGAGAAGGTGAGCTTCAGAGTAGAAATGAGACAGAAACCTTCTTGATCCGTGTGGTGAGGTCCTGTACCAAGAGTTTGAGCAGGTTGTGAAGAGTCTGTAGTTCTTTGGTCTGAAAGCACAAGAAGAGTCGACTCATTAAAGGAGAAAACAGGAGATATTGTTGGTTCTTCTGTCGCTCTGCAGTTTCCTTAGACTGAATATCAAGTTTATATTTTAAATGATTTCCCATGTGAGCCCAAGAAGACTTCAATAAACTCCCTCCATCCCCTGGACACAACATATTTTATCACCATGTTAAATCTTTCTTTAAAATATGTTTTTGAGTTTTAATCATAGTTTTAGTAGTTTTTTTCTCTTTGCTTGTTTAGTTTTGTCATCTGTGTGAAAGGTGCTAAACAAATAAAGTTGAATTGATAAAGTGAATAATTGACTAACTCATGATTGTGACAACAGAATTATTTTCACTGTGATTTAAGGGTTTGTTTCATTTTTAAGTTTGGGGTTAAAATCTTGATAGAAAAAAGATTAAAGCAATAAACTACATTTAAGAAGCAATGAAAGGAAAAACACATTTAACACAATATAACTTTAAGAAAGAAAATTAAACATTAAATACAATTAAATTATATTAAACAGACAAAATATTTAATTGGATAATTAAACAGAAGATACAAAACATGTAATTATGAAATTAAACAAAAATGTTTAAACAAAAATATTAAAAATTAAAGATGAAATATTTGAGATAATTAAACATTTAAAAAATACAATTAAACAAGAATATTAAACATTTAAAAAAATACAAAACATTTAATTCAATTATTAAACATTTAAAAAGACAAAACATTTAATTAAAAAATTAAATGTTTAATAAGAAAATTAAATCTTAAAGACAATAAAACTTTAATTAGGAATTAAACAGAAAATCCAGTGAAGCATTTAAAAAGAAAATTAAACATTAAACGGTGGTAAAACATTTAAAAAGAAAAACCTTGACAAAGATTTAATCGAAAAATTAAACATTGGGAAAGAAAAGGAAATTTTTCAAACAAGCCGATAAAACATTTGAAAAAACAACAATTAAACATTAAAAAGACAAAACATTTGGAAATCAAATCAGACATTAGAAAAGAATAAAAGGTGAGAAAAGAGCAAAACGAAACATTTAAGAAGAATCAAACTAAAGACAAAACATTTGAAAAGACACCAGTTAAACTTTAGAAGATCAAATTAAACAGAAGAGACAATAAAAGGATCAAAAAGAGCAAAAACAGATAAAGGTCTTCAAGCGTTTTCTAGTCTGAAATGAAAACATCAAGTTGTTTCTTCAAACATTTCCTTTTTCTATGTTCTTGGTTTGATTATGGACAGATTTACTAAGAACTCATTTCAGAAAACTGCTTTCCAGATAAAGTCTACTAGTAGTTGAAGGCATCGATCAAACTAATGTTACCTTCTGATCTCCACAAACTTTACTGTTCAGTGAAGAGAATCAAAGTTTGTTGAGGATTTCTAAAAAACACACAGGTGAAGGTCTGAGAAGAACTCAGATGGATGATCTAAATGTGAAATCAAGACTCATGGTCACAAGTTTTAAGGCTTCTGTTAACCAGAAAGTTCAAACTAACAG
This sequence comes from Amphiprion ocellaris, assembly GCF_022539595.1. Lineage (NCBI taxonomy): Eukaryota > Metazoa > Chordata > Actinopteri > Pomacentridae > Amphiprion > Amphiprion ocellaris. The sequence goes on from NC_072768.1 coordinate 38,970,262, forward strand.
AGAAGTACTGAGAAACTTTTAGGATTTCAGTCCTCAGACTGTCTGAAGGTTCAAACTATCAGAGAAGTACTCAGGAACTTAGAAGATATCAGTCCTTGGACTGTCTGAAGGTTCAAACTAACAGAGAACTACTGTGGGACCTAGAAAATTTCAACCCTCAGACTGTGTGAAGGTTCAGTCTAACAGAGAAGTACTCAGGAACTTAGAAGATATCAGTCCTTGGACTGTCTGAAGGTTCAATCTAACAGAGAACTACTGTGGGACTTAGAAAATTTCAGCCCTCAGACTGTGTGAAAGCTCAGGTCCTGAGGACTCGGGAGGTCTGGAGGCTTTGGAAAGTCTTGGAACTGAGGGTTCCACCCTCCAGCACAAAGGCTGAAGTCCAACCTCCTGAGAAAAACGGTCGAGTCGAGACTCAAGTTAAAAAAAAACTCGAAAATGACAAAAAATAGATGATAAATGCGCAAAAAAAAGGAGATTTAGTATCTGAGCGAATAGCTCAGGAGGATAAGAAGAGAACTACCAAGTGGAAGGTCGCAGGTTCAAGACCCGCCACTGGCACTTTTCTTTCTTTGTCTTTGTCAGGATTTTGAGAAAATTTAAGAACTGTCTGGTCTTGAACCAGCGACCTGCAGCTCCATAGGCAAATCCTTAACTCACTGAGCTACAGATCAGATACAAAGAAATAAATTCGTCGTCCCTTTGACATCGTAGTTACTGAAGTGACCACATGGGTGGAGCCAAGGCGGAGTCTGGGTGGAGTCAGGGCGGAGAGTAGGCGGGGAGGTGGGTGGCGGCCTCCCCCCTCTACTCCCCCACCTTCTCCCCACCACCCACCACACCTTCCCCCGCCCGAGGAGTTTTTCGAGTCTCCACGAGTTCTTCGAGTCTCCACAGGTTTTCCCCAGTTTCTGGAGTTTCCACCAGGTCAGAGGCAGAACAAGTTGTCATGAAGAGGTGTTGAAGTCGGTCAGGATGGACTGACTTTTTACAGCGACTAGAAGGAAGACCACTAGAAGAGCAGGTCTTTAACCACCATCCATAAAATCCATGGAGTCGCTCCACAGAAATGAAGGGAGATCAACTTTTATCAACCTCCATCCACATGTTCAACTTCATATCTTTACTTGAACATTTTTAGCACCACAAACCTTTAGTATCACACTTTATTATCATTTATTAGGACTTTCATGGAATCCACCAGCAGATTTAGTTTTTGTTGACAAACTTTATTCTTGTCGTCGTGTGACTGCAGTATTTAAAACTCTTCCTTCTATTTGACCTCATGTTTATTAGTTTTAGTGGAGAAAGTTATTTTAATTGTCCATTAGTCTCTTAAAAACCAAATAATAAATTGGATTAGTCAAGAGCTTTAAATTTCTTATTTTGTCATATTTTTAAAAAATACAAAAAATATAAAAATAAAGCATCTTGAGACAGTTTGACCTGTAATTGGCGTTATATAAATAGAATTGAATCAAAACTGTATGTATCTTGTAATGTTGGAGTAATTCAGACATATATGTTGGAAAACACATTTTCTTTGTCCATTAATCTGTTGATTGTTTTCTCCACTAATTCAATTCTTGTTTTGGTTTATAAAATGTCAAGCCCAAATATATTCCGTTTACTGCCATAAAAACCAAAAAGATTTACATTCATGATGCAGGAATCAGGCAGTTTTTCACTTTTTATCTTAGTTTAGTCAGAAAGATAGTTGATAATGTGTGAATTGTTGCAGCTTGTGAGCCGTAAAAGGTTTTAATCTTTGGGGCCGAGTGTCAGAAAACATTTAGAAACCAACATCAACAAAACACTCAACAAAGATTTGAACATCATTAAAGGGAAATCCAACTTTTGCATGACAATGTCTAATTAAAGGACATTTATTTCCAACGTAAATGTGTGATATTCATCCTCTGGAGCTTTCTCTTCACATCGTCTTCCACCTGGACTGGTTTGGTCGGGAGCATGTGCAACAAACATTTGAAAAACTGCACTTTAACATCAATGAATGACACTGAAGTTTAATCTCTACATAAATGAGACTGAGTCTGGATGTGCTGCTCTGTCATTAACTCCTAAGTTTAGGGAAAGTTCAAACAAAAGAGGACAGTTCAGATCAGACTTGAGAATGAGCTTATTTTGAACAAACATCTCAGACTTTCTGAGCTTCAGCACCTCTAGCAAGATATTTTAACAACAAGCAACTCAAGAGATCCAGAAGTTGGAGAGAGTTAGCTTTAGCTGAACCAAAGAACATGTGGGACGCTAACCTAGCAAACATTTCAGACTTTTCTCTGGGAATTCTGAGAAATAATTGACTATTTAATGACAGAGCTACACATCTTAACTCAGTCTCATTAAAACAGACTCTAATTCAGTGTCATCCATCCATATTAAAGTGCAGTTACCCAAAATGTTTGTTGCATGAGCTCCAACAAAACCTGTCCAGGTAGAAGGCCACTTTGACAAACAGGAAGTGGAAGATTCCAAGCAGATTTATAGAAGGGGGAACCGGACTGTACTAAGTGTGGTCCAGTATAGAGGGGTGTTTTGTGGGTTTTTAAGGCTGATAATGATTATTAGTGAGACAGTTGGAGTAGATAGTCATTTGCAGTAAATGAAAGTATTTACAGTATTTCTTAATTGATTCTCAATTCTCAACACTGTCAAAAAAAAAGCGATTTTTCAACATGTCGTGAAAATGTGCCATATGATAAAATAATGTAAAAGAAGCCATGAAAAACACTCAAGAAAGGTTTTCTTTGAAAAAAAAAATCAGCATGAATTTTGGCGCAAAAAAAACGCCATAGTATACTATGTCGAAAAAAAATGCCATTTTTCAACATGTTGTAAAAACGTGCCATATGATGAAATAATGTAAAGCAAGCCATGAAAAACACTCCAGAAAGGTTTTCTTTGAAAAAAAAACAAATCATCATGAATTTTGGCCCAAAAAAACGCCATAGTATACTATGTCGAAAAAAAGCGATTTTTCAACATGTTGCAAAAACGTGCCATATGATGAAATAATGTAAAAGCAGCCGTGAAAAACACTCCAGAAAGGTTTTCTTTGAAAAAAAAATCATCATGAATTTTGGCGCAAAAAAACGCCTTACTATACTATGTCGAAAAAAAAATGCGATTTTTCAACATGTTGTGAAAATGTGCCATATGATAAAATAATGTAAAAGAAGCCATGAAAAACACTCCAGAAAGGTTTTCTTTGAAAAAAAAATCAGCATGAATTTTGGCGCAAAAAAACGCCTTACTATACTATGTCGAAAAAAAATGTGATTTTTCAAACATGTTGTAAAAACGTGCCATATGATGAAATAATGTAAAGGAGGCCTTGAAAAACACTATGGTAAAGTTTTCTTTGAAAAAAAAAAACCATCATGAAGTTTGGCGCAAAAAAACGCCATAGTATACTATGTCAAAAAAAAATGATTTTTCAACATGTGAAAACATGCCATATGAAGAAATAACGTACAGTAGGCCTTGAAAAACACTATGGTAAAGTTTTCTTTGAAAAAAAATCAGCATGAATTTTGGCGCAATAAAACGCCATAGTATACTATGTCGAAAAAAATGCCATTTTTCAACATGTTGTAAAAACGTGCCATATGATGAAATAATGTAAAGCAAGCCATGAAAAACACTCCAGAAAGGTTTTCTTTGAAAAAAAAATCATCATGAATTTTGGCGCAAAAAAACCGCCATAATATACTATGTTGAAAAAAAATGTGATTTTTCAACATGTTGTGAAAACATGCCATATGATGAAATAATGTAAAGAATGCCGTGAAAAACACTATGGTAAGGTTTTCTTTGAAAAAAAAATCATCATGAATTTTGGCGCAAAAAAACGGCATAGTATACTATGTTGAAAAAAAATGCCACTTTTCAACATGTTGTAAAAACGTGCCATATGATGAAATAATGTAAAGGAGGCCGTGAAAAACACTCCAGAAAGGTTTTCTTTGAAAAAAAAAAAAATCAGCATGAATTTCGGCGCAAAAAACGCCATAGTATACTATATCGAAAAAAAATGCCATTTTTCAACATGTTGTAAAAACGTGCCATATGATGAAATAATGTAAAGGAGGCCGTGAAAAACACTCCAGAAAGGTTTTCTTTGAAAAAAAAATCATCATGAATTTTGGCGCAAAAAAACCGCCATAATATACTATGTTGAAAAAAAATGTGATTTTTCAACATATTGTGAAAACATGCCATATGATGAAATAATGTAAAGGAGACTGTGAAAAACACTATGGTAAAGTTTTCTTTGAAAAAAAAATCACCATGAATTTTGGCGCAAAAAAACGCCATAGTATACTATGTCAAAAAAAAATTGCAATTTTTCAACATGTTGTAAAAACGTGCCATATGATGAAATAATGTAAAGGAGGCCGTGAAAAACACTCCAGAAAGGTTTTCTTTGAAAAAAAAATCATCATTAAGATTTGGCGCAAAAAAAACGCCATAGTATACTATGTCGAAAAAAAATGTCATTTTTCAACATGTTGTGAAAACATGCCATATGATGAAATAATGTACAGTAGGCCTTGAAAAACACTATGGTAAAGTTTTCTTTGAAAAAAAAATCATCATGAATTTTGGTGCAAAAAAACGCCATAGTATAGTATGTCGAAAAAAAATGTCATTTTTCAACATATTGTAAAAACGTGCCATATGATGAAATAATGTACAGTAGGCCTTGAAAAACACTATGGTAAAGTTTTCTTTGAAAAAAAAATCATCATGAATTTTGGCGCAAAAAAAAAACGCCATAGTGGGCGCCCGTATAGCTCAACGTGTTGAGCAGGTGACCCATGTACAGGGGCTGGTCCCCGACGCAGCTGGCCCGGGTTCGATTCCCGCTCGGGGCCCTTTGCTGCATGTCTTCCCCTGACTCTTCTCCTGTTTCCTGTCTCTCTCACACTGCACCTATCCAATAAAAGCCCATAAAAAGCCAAAAAAATAACTTAAAAAAAAAACAAAAAAAAAAAAAACGCCATAGTATACTATGTCGAAAAAAGTGCGATTTTTCAACATGTGAAAACGTGCCATATGATGAAATAATGTAAAGGAGGCCGTGAAAAACACTCCAGAAAGGGTTTCTTTGAAAAAAAAATCAGCATGAATTTTGGCGCAAAAAAACGCCTTACTATACTATGTCGAAAAAAAATGTGATTTTTCAAACATGTTGTAAAAACGTGCCATATGATGAAATAATGTAAAGGAGGCCTTGAAAAACACTATGGTAAAGTTTTCTTTGAAAAAAAAAAACCATCATGAAGTTTGGCGCAAAAAAACGCCATAGTATACTATGTCAAAAAAAAATGATTTTTCAACATGTGAAAACATGCCATATGAAGAAATAACGTACAGTAGGCCTTGAAAAACACTATGGTAAAGTTTTCTTTGAAAAAAAAAATCATCATGAATTTTGGCGCAAAAAAACGCCATAGTATACTATGTCGAAAAAAAATGCGATTTTTCAACATGTTGTAAAAACGTGCCATATGATGAAATAATGTAAAGGAGGCCGTGAAAAACACTCCCGAAAGGTTTTCTTTGAAAAAAAAATCTGCATGAATTTTGCCGCAAAAAAACGCCATAGTATACTATGTTGAAAAAAAATGCGATTTTTCAACATGTGAAAACATGCCATATGAAGAAATAACGTACAGTAGGCCTTGAAAAACACTATGGTAAAGTTTTCTTTGAAAAAAAAAATCATCATGAATTTTGGCGCAAAAAAACGCCATAGTATACTATGTCGAAAAAAAATGTGATTTTTCAACATGTTGTAAAAACGTGCCATATGATGAAATAATGTAAAGGAGGCCGTGAAAAACACTCCAGAAAGGGTTTGTTTGAAAAAAAAATCAGCATGAATTTTGGCGCAAAAAAACGCCATAGTATACTATGTCGAAAAAAAATTGCGATTTTTCAACATGTTGTAAAAACGTGCCATATGATGAAATGATGTAAAGCAAGCCATGAAAAACACTCCAGAAAGGGTTTCTTTGAAAAAAAAATCAGCATGAATTTTGGCGCAAAAAAACGCTATAGTATACTATGTCGAAAAAAAATTGCGATTTTTCAACATGTTGTAAAAACGTGCCATATGATGAAATGATGTAAAGCAAGCCATGAAAAACACTCCAGAAAGGTTTTCTTTGAAAAAAAAATCAGCATGAATTTTGGCGCAAAAAAACGCTATAGTATACTATGTCGAAAAAAATGTGATTTTTCAACATGTTGTGAAAACATGCGATATGATGAAATAATGTAAAGGAGGCCTTGAAAAACACTATGGTAAAGTTTTCTTTGAAAAAAAAACCATCATGAATTTTGGCGCAAAAAAACGCCATAGTATACTATGTCGAAAAAAAATGCGATTTTTCAACATGTTGTAAAAACGTGCCATATGATGAAATAATGTAAAGGAGGCCGTGAAAAACACTCCAGAAAGGTTTTCTTTGAAAAAAAAATCTGCATGAATTTTGCCGCAAAAAAACGCCATAGTATACTATGTTGAAAAAAAAAAATGCGATTTTTCAACATGTTGTAAAAACGTGCCATATGATGAAATAATGTAAAGGAGGCCGTGAAAAACACTCCAGTAAGGGTTTCTTTGAAAAAAAAATCAGCATGAATTTGTGCGCAAAAAAACGCCACAGTATACTATGTCGAAAAAAAATGCGATTGTTCAACATGTTGTAAAAACGTGCCATATGATGAAATAATGTAAAGGAGGCCGTGAAAAACACTCCAGAAAGGGTTTCTTTGAAAAAAAAATCTGCATGAATTTTGGCGCAAAAAAACGCCATAGTATACTATGTCGAAAAAAAATTGCGATTTTTCAACATGTTGTAAAAACGTGCCATATGATGAAATAATGTAAAGCAAGCCATGAAAAACACTCCAGAAAGGGTTTCTTTGAAAAAAAAATCAGCATGAATTTTGGCGCAAAAAAACGCTATAGTATACTATGTCGAAAAAAAATTGCGATTTTTCAACATGTTGTAAAAACGTGCCATATGATGAAATGATGTAAAGCAAGCCATGAAAAACACTCCAGAAAGGTTTTCTTTGAAAAAAAAATCAGCATGAATTTTGGCGCAAAAAAACGCTATAGTATACTATATCGGAAAAAAAATGTGATTTTTCAACATGTTGTGAAAACATGCGATATGATGAAATAATGTAAAGGAAGCCTTGAAAAACACTATGGTAAAGTTTTCTTTGAAAAAAAAACCCATCATGAAGTTTGGCGCAAAAAAACGCCATAGTATACTATGTCAAAAAAAAAAGATTTTTCAACATGTGAAAACGTGCCATATGAAGAAATAATGTACAGTAGGCCTTGAAAAACACTATGGTAAAGTTTTCTTTGAAAAAAAATCAGCATGAATTTTGGCGCAAAAAAAGGCCACAGTATACGATGTCGAAAAAAAATGCGATTGTTCAACATGTTATAAAAACGTGCCATATGATGAAATAATGTAAAGGAGGCCATGAAAAACACTCCAGAAAGGGTTTCTTTGAAAAAAAAATCAGCATGAATCTTGGTGCAAAAAAACGCCATAGTATAGTATGTAGAAAAAAAAATGTCATTTTTCAACATATTGTAAAAACGTGCCATATGATGAAATAATGTACAGTAGGCCTTGAAAAACACTATGGTAAAGTTTTCTTTGAAAAAAAAAATCATCATGAATTTTGGCGCAAAAAAAACGCCTTACTATACTATGTCGAAAAAAAATGCGATTTTTCAACATGTTGTAAAAACGTGCCATATGATGAAATAATGTAAAGGAGGCCGTGAAAAACACTCCAGAAAGGTTTTCTTTGAAAAAAAAATCAGCATGAATTTTGGCGCAAAAAAACGCCACAGTATACTATGTCGAAAAAAAAATGTAATTTTTCAACATATTGTAAAAACGTGCCATAGAGAACTACTCAGGAACTTAGAAGATATCAGTCCTTGGACTGTCTGACAGTTAAATCTACCAGAGAACTACTGTGGGACTTACAAAATTTCAGCCCTCAGACTGTGTGAAAGTTCAGGTCCTGAGGACTCGGGAGGTGTGGAGGCTTTGGAAAGTCTTGGACTTAGCTTTGGTCGGGAGCATGTGCAACAAACATTTGAAAAACTGCACTTTAACATCAATGAATGACACTGAAGTTTAATCTCTACATAAATGAGACTGAGTCTGGATGTGCTGCTCTGTCATTAACTCCTAAGTTTAGGGAAAGTTCAAACAAAAGAGGACAGTTCAGATCAGACTTGAGAATGAGCTTATTCTGAACAAACATCTCAGACTTTCTGAGCTTCAGCACCTCTAGCAAGATATTTTAACAACAAGCAACTCAAGAGATCCAGAAGTTGGAGAGAGTTAGCTTTAGCTGAACCAAAGAACATGTGGGACGCTAACCTAGCAAACATTTCAGACTTTTCTCTGTGAATTCTGAGAAATAATTTCCTATTTAATGACAGAGCTACACATCTTAACTCAGTCTCATTAAAACAGACTCTAATTCAGTGTCATCCATCCATATTAAAGTGCAGTTACCCAAAATGTTTGTTGCATGAGCTCCAATAAAACCTGTCCAGGTAGAAGGCCACTTTGACAAACAGGAAGTGGAAGATTCCAAGCAGATTTATAGAAGGGGGAACCGGACTGTACTAAGTGTTGTCCAGTATAGAGGGGTGTTTTGTGGGTTTTTAAGGCTGATAATGATTATTAGTGAGACATTTGGAGTAGATATTCATTTGCAGTAAATGAAAGTATTTAAAATCTTGGAGTTAAACTTAGAAGAACACAAACTCTAACAGAAAACTTTGTTGATATGTTTTCGTTTTGTTTACAGATGTTAAAGGAGTTTTATTGGTGACGTCTAACCAATCAAATCACTCCATAAGACAGAGCGACCACAGGTAGATAAAGGTTCAGAGCAAAGTAAATGTATTTATTACCAGTAAAAAATCAAATATCAATAATCAGTAAATCAATCAGCCCACAATTACTACAATTCTACAGTGTATGTCTCTTTCCTTTGACTTGTTATTTGTACAATCTACGATGTATATTTTCTACTATACTACTACGTTTGTTTCCTCCTCCTCTGTTGTTTTCTGGATTGTACTCAGCTGCATGTCTTCGTCCACCAGGCCTCCGTTGACTCGTCCCACCTGCCGTCTCTGGAGCTGAAGCTGGACTGGAACAGACCAAAGTACAGTCCAATCACGATGCCAGCTGCCTCTCAAAAGGCTCCTTCATCTGGCAGGTGGCAGCACTTCTTCTGAGGGGAAGCTGAGCTGGTCCAGCAGAACTTTGGAGATGTGTTCCAGTGGTTGGTGGATGTGTGGGGAGATAGAGAGGGACCTTTGAATTGTTCACAAAGGAAAACAGGGAACCCATTGGTAGTTTTAGTTTAGGGTGCTACTGAGGTGTGTTTTTGGGTTTTAAGAGGTGAACAGGAAGAGGTTTTTTTTCCTACTGATTATCTTTTACTTTGTTTCTGGTTGGAATGTCCATCAATGTCAACATGAAGTTCACTTTTAGTTCTGTTTATTTTTATTTTACTAACACCCATTTGCTTTTAACCCCCTCACATGTTGTGTTGTTGTAAACTTACTCTTTCAAATAAATCCTCGTCTAACCCTCTGGAAACCAGCGTTTGGACTGTTTTTGTGTTGCTCCTCACCTCCTTCAGACAGCCGGGACAAAACAACGTTTTGTGGACTAAAGGCTTTTCTATGACGTTTTTAGAGCGACATGCTATACTATGACGTTTTTAGAGAGACATGCTAAACTATGATGTTTTTAGAGTGACATGCAAAACTATAGGCTTTTTTAATAGACATATTACTATGACGTGTTTTTTGTTTTAGTTTTTTTGTTGTTTTTTCAGCAACATATAAGAATTTGAACAGTTTTAAAAGTTACTATACTTTTACTTGTGCAATGAAATTATTATTCTATGGCATTTTTTAGATGACATATTATACTCTGATGTTTTCATGAATTACATACTATTTTGACAATATACTGCACTATGACATTTTTTGAACCACATATCATACATGACAATTTTAGGCAACATCCTATCATTTTGCAATTTTTGAACCACATAATAATCTATGTTTTTTTTTCTCTTGCCAACATGCTGTACTATGAACTACAGGCCATACTATGTTATTCTTGAGTAAAGCATATTATACTTTGACATTTTCTGAACTACATCCTATACTATGGCGTTATACACAGAGTGCTTTGGTTATATGTTGATTTATAATCTAGATTTTTTTCTGTTTTGTTTTTTGACAGGATTACCACAGACCTGACTGTGAACACCGTTGACACCCACCTGAGGGAGACGCTGTCTAAGATCTCAAGGCTGCTTGGTCGTGGTCTTTCTGGTCCTGCTCCAGAACGCCTTCATCAACTACGTCTTCTTTTGAAGAGGCCCTCAGATGCTGCAATCTCTGACCTTCAGGAGGAACTGCTACTTTCACTCTGTAACGAGACGGTGGTTATTTTAAAGACCCAGCTCCTGGCGGCTTTGAGTGAAAATTTAACATCCATCAAAACAGAACTACAGACAGTTAAATCTGAGCTGTCGGTCAGTATTTCAAACATCAAGTCCGACCCGGCTGCCCTAAAGCATGCTGTGGGTGAAACGAAAACTTCACTCTCCACATCAATGATGAGTCACACTCCAAAGCAGAGCACCTGTCTGCTGAACTTTTAAAAGTGGACAATGAAAAGTGGAAACCTACATGGAGTAAGTAAAGTAGACGGACAAGTAAATAAGTCTGTACACAACATATTAAAAAGAAATCATGCTAATAAATTAAGTCCAAAGAACCGAATTCGCCAATATACTGGAGACCAGAGCTATTTAATTTGATAAGTATAACCTTGTTTAGTAACATTTCAATTATTTGAGAGCAGTCCTAAAGAACTGCCTGTAATCCCAATCATAAAATGGGTTTGGAGGAAGAACATAGATGGTAATCTGGATATACATGAGTTAGGCTTCATAACTACTATTGGTAGTATTGGTAGTAGTAATAGCAATGTGACTACTACTAGTAGTATTGGTAGTACATTAGCTGCTGCTGATACTGGCACTGCTACTACAACTTGTAATATTATTACAAATGCTGATACTACTTCTATGACTCTGACAGCTGTTTATACTACTACTGCTGCTTGTACTTTTAGTATTACTACTACTGCTTGTACAACTATACTACAGCTACTATTAATCGTCTGGTATTTCGTTGTCAAGCTGCTAGCTCGCCTTAGCGTTTTGCTAGTGGCTAACTAGTTAGCTCTCATAGACTGGAAGCTGTCAACAAGATTTAATAATGAAAAAAGAGCCAAAAACTATTCTTACCTATGAAAAGTCATTCCAAGTTTCCTTGTCTCAATCGTACGACGTAGTGTGTAACTGTATGCAGCACAGTGAGACGGCATACTTGTTGTCTCCGTTTTCACGCCGTCTACATCAACAGAATGCACTGAAACTTTTCCCCCACTAGCTTAGCCTCGCTGTAGCACGCAGCTCAAAGGGGCGTGGCCTATCTACTGATTCATATCTATAGGCGTGGCCTATCTACTGATTCATATCTATGGGCGTGTCCTATCTACTCATTCATATCTATGCCACTAGTCTGGTGCGATTAGGGTTGCCACCTTTCAGAAATGAAAATAAAGGACGTCCACCACGGCTCCTCAGGGCCACAGTTTAGTAAAGTTGGAAAGATATTCACAGATTCAGACTTCCAGCATCAATAACTCATATATATGTTGTGAAAACATAAACAATGCCTCTTTTCCATCATTATAAGGTACACAATGTGCTACTTGATAAAACTGGGCTTGTAGCACATTGTGTACCTACAGAGTACAAGATTGAAGTTATTGAATATTTGTCTCTCTTTACTGTTGCAGAGGTTTTGCAAATTGCAGACGGACCCTGTTCACTCCATAGACACCAACGTTATTCCTGTAGCTTGAAAGACAGCTACTTTTGATAAAACTGGGCTTGTAGCACATTGTCTGCCTTGCAACAATGGGAAAGAGGCACCGTTTATGTTTTGACAACCTATATCTAATGAGTTATTGATGCTGGAAGTCTGAATCTGTGAATATCTTTCCAACTTTACTGAACTTGGGGCCACTACCACCTAAGGAGTGATATATTTAATTTTGAAAAAAGCATTTAGCCATATTTAAAGTTTTAAGTGCTTTATTAACACGGAACTAAGAATTTTGTATTGTTTTATTATCACAGGTTCTGTCTGAAAAGAGGTGGCATCATTTTAAACAGTGAAATCAAACTAACAAAATGTAATGACCAACCAGTGAGCAATACTGGATTCTGCAAAAACATAAACAACTGAATGCAGAATACTGTACAAAGAAATTCTCTACAGACATTTTTTCCCATCTAAATCTAAATGTTACCTTAACACAGTTAATGTATTACCTTATTTATGTGTGTATGCATGTATTTATTGATTTATTTAGTACTGTTAACATATCAGAGTTCTGAGTGAATTTTTCTCTAGGCCATTTATTGATTACATATTGGCTATTAAATAAATGTTTATTAAAAACTAAAAGGCATTAAAAAATACTAAACAACTTAGGCATTTATTGAGTCACTAGAATACTGTAGAGTACAGACCACATCAGCATGATTATAAGCATCCTCTGGTAAATGAACAACCAGATACTGATGTCTCTCACCATATGGACTTCAGGAGATGATTAGATGATGATAAACTGTGACCTACTGGTTGGGTTCTCTCTGTTCTCATGGTTCTTACATGTTGGTCTCCTGATGCTGCTTTACTTCAGCTAATCCATGAGCAACAGAAAACACAGTTTGCCTTTTACCCACTGCCAGGGGTTCCACTCTTCCCACTCACGTCTGTACATTTGCAAACGTTTTTGCTTCTGTGAACGTGGTGGGGTTTCGGGTGTAAACATTTTTAAACACGTGGCTGCAGCGTGATCTGCTGGACCTGGCATCAGGTCCTCGCTACGTGGGTCCTACGAAGTTTATTATTGGCTGCCCTTAATATTTCCTGTGTTTTATTTTGTTCTTTATGCAGTTTTGATGGCTGTGTGACAGACGTGTACGGGACATTTATGAAAATACGGAACAATTTGCGTCCCGTATTGATTCAATACGGGACGCTACAATTAATTGTCAAATAAAGGACGATTCTGTATTTTAAGGGACGGGTGGCAACCCTAGTTCTGATGCAGTCTCCATGATGACGTTTCACGAGTACGTCAGAACGTAAGTCCGGACAGTTACCTACTGAGAAACGGCCATAGTCTTCTTACCGCAAAGGTCCAAAGCTGCTCGTCTTCTCCTCCGGCATCAGGAAACGTCTTCAAAGCTTCTTCAAATCCAAACGAAATGCAATCAAAAGATCAAACTAACGTCATTGGTGCAATCAGTTGCAGTCGGACAACGAAGTTGCGTTCAGGACCGTCGGAAATCGGAGTTTCAGTAATGTAAATTTCCAATGAAAATTTTGGGGGGGGCACACGGAGTGGCCAATCAGATCACGGGGGAGGGGGGTGGCACTGATGTCAGAGTCTCCAAAACGCCAGAAAAAGTCGTTAGATTTGTCGCTAGTTGCTTTTGACAAAAAAGTCACCAGGAGGCTTTGGAAAGTCGCCAGATTTAGTGAGAAAGTCGCCAATTGGCAACACTGCTCAGCACACTAAACCTCTGATGCTAGAATCGCCCCTGCTCTAAAGTCTTATTTTTACTGCTGAAAAGTGCTTTTCTCTTCATATCTGCATGCAAAAGAAAAGCAGGTCTTTTCTGTTTTAAATTAAGGCTGACACACGATAAATAAAACATGTTTGTCGAAGCGTTTCTGACCCTGAGATAAAAGCCAAGCAGCCGGATGAGGCGACCTTCAAACGCAGAAGACGGAGTTTCATGGAAGACCTTGAATCCCAGCTGCTTTTTTACGCCTTCGACTCAGTGTCACCAGCTTTTTGTGTGTGTTTCTGATAAACCTGCTGATTCCTGGATTCCCTTTAAACATGCTGACATCAAGAGCTGGACGACTTCCAGCTTCATTCAGGGTCCAGGTAGTGAAATAAAATCAGTTTTCTCATCAAAAAGCCAAAGAAAATGGTGCGATTTCTTGGTTTTTCCGTATTAATTTTACTTCTTGTGTTGATTTGTGGTCATCACTTCACAAAGAAAAAATGGGAAAATGGAAATTACACCAGGGAAAACAACAAACCAGTTGAAAATGATTGAAATATAGGGTGGTTTTCATTTACAGGTGGCCAATCAGAACGTTTAAACTGAAACTTGCTTCCTGATGTAGCTCAATAATAGATATTTAGATTTTAGGGGTTCAGTAAACCAAACAGGAAAGTTGCCATAAAACATAAAAATGTTGGTCTTCTTTGTTGTTTTGGACCCAAAACTAAGCTCTGTATGATATTTTGGCAAGATTTTAAAAATTTCTGGAGATGTTGAACCCTAAAAATGACATCTTAGGTAAGAATTTTTTTTGAACATTAGGCTTTGGAAGTTGAAACTATTCAAATTTATTTCTATACATCCATATATATACACTTACAGGAACTTTATGGAGACACAATACCAGCCTTGATTGGAAATTGTACACTTTTTCCCCATTTTTAAGGGTCAGTAATTATTAATTATTGTATTTTGGACATTTTTTGTCATTTTAGTACATGTTTGAAATCATATTGGACACAATACCACTCTTGCTTGAAAATTTTGGACTTTTTTCCCATTTTCAGGGACCAGTAATTAAAAATTTGACCTCTGCTGGATCAGTTCAATCATTCTGATCGGCTGGAAACTATTCTGTCTGAGTCCTCACCTTGGGAGTTTTATTTCTGCAGATTTTTTAGCCCTAAACATTGCAGAAACACTGCTATCTGAAGGGTTGGGACGTTTGTGCACCAAAGAGCCAGAACAGTGAGGTGAAAGATGCTAAAACATAATGAAAAGCCCTTTCACTTTATTATTGCATGCATTTTTAGGGTGACGCAGTCAGTTACTGGATCTAATCACATATATGTACACTTACAGGAACTTTCTGGGGACACAATACCACTCTTCCTTGAAAAGTTTGGACTTTTTCACATTTTTAATGGTCAATAATGATAAATTATTGGTATTTTGGACATTTTTTTTATCAGTTTAGTGCAAGTTTCAAGTTATATTGGACACAATGCCACTCTCGGTTGAAAATTTTGTACTTCCCCCCCATTTTTAAGGGTCAATAATTATTAATTATTGGGATTTTGGACTTGCACTTTTTTTTTTCCATTTTCAAGGACCAGTAATTGAAAATTTGACCTCTGCTGGATCAGTTCAATCATTCTGATCTGCTGGAAACTATTCTGTCTGGTTTTATGGTTGTGGGAGTTGAATTTCTGCAGATTTTGAGTCCTAAACATTGCACAAACATTGCTATCTGAAGTGACAATAAGAAGTTTGTGCACCAAAAGCCAAAACAGCAAGCTGACAGATGCTAAAACTCAATGAAAACCCCTTTCACTTTATTATTTCATGCATTTTTAGGGTGACACAGTCAGATAGTGCAGCTTTAATGTGTCTGAATCGTGTTTTGTGTTTTTTCGAGGTGAAGGAGCTCATTTGGACAGATTAAATCAACACGGCTCTGTCTAAACCCTGGAACAGCCTTTCTTTGTGCTGCTCAGGCACCTTTTCTCAGCTAATCTCCTTGTTCTCGTCAGCTAAACGACGCCACGTTTCGCCCAGAACAGCATCTTTTTGTTCCTCGGCTCTCCATCCTGTGTGGCGTAACGATTTAACCGAGGCTCTGTTTAATCTCTGCAGTCTGTAATTAACGGCTCATCTCTCCCAAGTCAAACAAAGGGGAATTAGAGGAGCTCTCAGATCAGATTTCAGAGCTTACGGCGGAATTAGACACTCACAGTTTGTTCACTTGGAGGAGTGAATTAAGGGGAGAGTTTGTCCGAGTCGAGTCTGGGTTTGGTTTTTCCTGATGGTCGACTGCTGCTGCTGTCGTGGTTTAATAATAATAATAAGGAGGGAGGAAGGGGAGTGTTTAGCTGGTGTTAATTAAGTTTGGACAGCCTCTCCGGGGAACCATTATGGAAGTCTTATCTGCTAATAAGAAAAAGGAGACACTGTAATTATGGTTCTATGTACAGGAGAGCAGTCAGGGAGGAAAATTATTCTCTGCTTTTAAAGCAACGCAAACGGAAACTTTTTTAACATTTAATGGCGAGGTATAATTCTAGCTCAAGATGTCTTTAATAGCGCTCTGACCTTTCAGTCGGGGTTAATTATAGCAGAAACTGTGCTCAAATTATTCACTTTTAATTAGATAATAGCTGGAATAATGCAAATGTAAAGGATTTTCTTCAGAGCACAGCAGGTGAAGTGAACATACGGAGCTTCAGCAGGGAAGAACAGGAATAAATGGATCATTAATTCATGTTTTCTCTGCTTTGAAATGAGCTTTTCTTTTAATTGCACCATGATTTCCTCAGATTAAAATAGGTACATGAGAAGCCATTGTAAAGGTTCAGTATCGCCAGAAATAAAACTCCAGCAGCCATGAAATGTGGTGAAAACTCAGAATAGCTTCCAGTAGATCTAAATGGTCAAATGGATCCGGCAGAGGACACATTCTTAATTACTGGTCTTTGAAAATGAAAGAAAAATGCAAAATGTTCAGTCCAGGCTGATATTGTGTCCCCATAAAGTTCCTCTAAGTGAATATATATATGAGGATGGATCCATATTTCTACTAAAATCCAGTCTTTGGTCAACATTTCTCCAACTTTTGAGGCTCTAACAACAGTAGAATGTGATGTACTTGTATTTGTTCTCTTGTGTTTCTGTCTCTACGCCAAGTTTCCATCCTAAACAGTGAAGTGAGTGAAGATTGATGATCCTCATATCTGTCCAGAAACTGGAGCTCAGAGGAGGTTAGCTTAGCTGGTGGCTTTTTAAAGTCATCTTTATAGAACTTATAAAACCTCAAACATCAGGAGTTTTGAGACAGAAAACCAACTTTACTGCTTTTATAGTCAAAGACAGTTTAAATACGCTATCTGGCATCAGTTTTAAAGACTGAAAATGAAGGTTTGGTAGGTTTATGAAGATATATTTTACATAAAAGTAAAATAAAGACTTGTTTAACATTTCCCAATGTTATAGGAGTCTGTTTTCTGTAGTTTGCTGGTTCTACTAATTTGGATTCTTCACAAAACTAGCAGGAAAACATGAAAACTGTCCAGAGAAGATGAAGGCGGCTGGATGAAACTCACGTGAGGTTATGGTAGATTTGATTTAAACAGCCTTAATATCCTCAAAACCTGGATTTAGACAAGAAAAACTGACCTGAAAACATGGAAACAACATAAAAATGTGTTTGTTTCAGTAGAACTGAGCTGTCCAGATACAGATCTACTCTATCCTATATTTAACTCTCTTATTATTCTAACATATCCAGAGTGTGGCCTGAACTTTACGCCCACATGTGGCTGTTAAACGTCTCCTTCTGTGTCTAACAGCCTGCAGCGTTTTCTGGAAAACTTTCCACAAGAAGCTGCTGAGATCCAAACTGATACTGGAGGAGATAAAGCTCAGCCTGAAGTTCTGGGATGGACGTATTTCTGTATGAAGCTGCATGAAAGGAGCGAACAAGAGCTGCTGAGATCATCCAGTGTTTAAACCTGAATGAGACGCAGCAGCACTGAAGGATTTCTGCACAGATTTAAAGCACTTTACTGTCTGGAGGTTCTGTGGTCGCAGCTCTGGAGAAACTCCAATCACACACTAGTCTGAATGCCATTGTTGCTGAAACACCTCCAACATCTCAGCAGTGCTTTTCACCAGTAGATGGCACTGTGAGATCCTCTGTGAGATCCTCTGTGAGATCCTCTGTTAGAGTCTCTGTTAGATCCTCTGTGAGATCCTCTGTGAGATCCTCTGTGAGATCCTCTGTTAGATCCTCTGTTAGAGTCTCTGTTAGATCCTCTGTTAGATCCTCTGTTAGATCCTCTGTTAGATCCTCTGTTAGATCCTCTGTGAGATCCTCTGTGAGATCCTCTGTTAGATCCTCTGTTAGATCCTCTGTTAGAGTCTCTGTTAGATCCTCTGTGAAATCCTCTGTGAGATTCTCTGTTAGATCCTCTGTTAGATCCTCTGTTAGAGTCTCTGGTAGATCCTCTGTTAGATCCTCTGTTAGATCCTCTGTTAGATCCTCTGTTAGAGTCTCTGGTAGATCCTCTGTTAGATCCTCTGTTAGATCCTCTGTTAGATCCTCTGTGAGATCCTCTGTTAGATCCTCTGTTAGAGTCTCTGTTAGAGTCTCTGTTAGATCCTCTGTTAGATCCTCTGTTAGAGTCTCTGGTAGATCCTCTGTTAGATCCTCTGTGAGATCCTCTGTGAGATCCTCTGTTAGATCCTCTGTTAGATCCTCTGTTAGAGTCTCTGTTAGATCCTCTGTGAGATCCTCTGTGAGATTCTCTGTTAGATCCTCTGTTAGATCCTCTGTTAGAGTCTCTGGTAGATCCTCTGTTAGATCCTCTGTTAGATCCTCTGTTAGATCCTCTGTTAGAGTCTCTGGTAGATCCTCTGTTAGATCCTCTGTTAGATCCTCTGTTAGATCCTCTGTGAGATCCTCTGTGAGATCCTCTGTGAGATCCTCTGTTAGATCCTCTGTTAGATCCTCTGTTAGAGTCTCTGTTAGATCCTCTGTGAAATCCTCTGTGAGATTCTCTGTTAGATCCTCTGTTAGATCCTCTGTTAGAGTCTCTGGTAGATCCTCTGTTAGATCCTCTGTTAGATCCTCTGGTAGATCCTCTGTTAGATCCTCTGTTAGATCCTCTGTTAGATCCTCTGTGTGATTCAGAGACAAAACTCTGCAGGATCTGATCCAAAACCACAAACTGCTGCTTCTCTTCTCTTCTCTTCTCTTCTCTTCTCTTCTCTTCTCTTCTCTTCTCTTCTCTTCTCTTCTCTTCTCTTCTCTTCTCTTCTCTTCTCTTCTCTTCTCTTCTCTTCTCTTCTCTTCTCTTCTCTTCTCTTCTCTTCTCACACAAGATCAGATTCTATCAACATCCTTCAACTGAAAACAACAAACAGAAGAAAACATGTTGAGAAACAGACTGAGGGAAAAGTGGTTCCAGACTGATTTCATCCAGTGGAGACACCAGGAGTTTTTAAAACACATGAAAACTAAAACAACTGAGATCCAAAATATGATTTGAATATAATGTGTAATATTTGTTTTCAGCAGTTTCAGTATCATCTGTAGCATCTTGTTCTATGTTCAATATTTCACTTTCATTCACAGCATTTTAATTACATGTTCCATATTTCAACTCCATTTCATATTTCAGCTCATTTTTGGGTGGAATACTTCATTTTTTTATCTCTTTTTAGCTGCAATATTTCATTTTCATGTAATTTCCAGGTGGAATATTTCATTTTCCTCTCATTTTTCAGATACAATATTTTATTTTCACCTCATTTTTTTCAGGTGCAATATTTCACTTTCAGTTCATTTTCAGGTAGAATATTTCATTTTTATCTATTTTTTAGTTACAATATTTCATTTTCAATTGCAGCATTTCTGTCTCATATTTCAGGTGAAGTATTTCATTTTATTTCTTATTTTATATACAATATTTCATTTTCAGGTGCAGCATTTCTGTCTCATATTTCAGGTGAAGTATTTCATTTTATTTCTTATTTGATATACAATAGTTTATTTTCAGGTGCAACATTTCATCAATATGTCATTTTGCATGTGCGACATCTCATTTTCATCTAATATTTCAGTTTCAATATTCATTTCCATTGAGTTCCAGTATTTCATTTTCAGGTGCATTATGTAATTTTCATCTCATATTTCAGGTACAATATTTCATTTTCACTATTTTTCAGATGCAATATTTAATGTTTTAGATGGAATATTGTATTCTCAGGTAAGATTTCATTTTCATCTAGTTTTTTAGTTCCAATATTTCATTTTCTGGTGCAGTATTTTATTTTCATCTCATATTTCAGATACAATATTTCATTGTAATCTCATTGTCACTTGTAATATTTTAATTACATGGGAAAGTTTCATTTTTCATCTCATATTTCAGGTGTAATATTTCATTAGCATGCCGACATTACTTATTACCTCAGTATAATTGCCAGCATTACTTTCTAATGTACTCTTCTAGTCTTATTCTAGTTTACTTATTTTATTTCAGTGATGTATAGGACTGATATTTTACCACTTTTCTACATTTTTGATGCTACATTTTTTATGTCTTTTTTTTCTCTGTAATGTGCCTTGCACAAGTATTTCCTTTGGGATTGATGAAGTTTCATCTCATCTTCTGTCCATGAACCTTAGAATTAGGCTCTTTTCAGCTCATATTATGAACTTTATCTCGTTTACAGCTCTGAGTTTTGTGGCCGTTGTGAAGGAAAGTCATCATTTACGTCCCTGTTGTTGTGTTCCAGTCCGTCCATCCATTGCTGTGACGGCGACACATAAAACAACAACGATCCCCCCGAGGGTCTACTGCACTGCTCTCCACATTATCTATCCATGTTTCCCTCTCCTGTTCCTTCACCTAAAATCAAAGCTACTGGATGAATAAAATAAATGCAGCTCGGCTCAGAAACAGTGAACAGAGGAGCAAGTTGTTGGAGATACATTCAGCATGGAGAAACATCTTTCTACATGGAAATATTCACATTGGAAATGACTAGAATTTGGTCCAGAATAGTTCAGAATGGTCCAAAATGATTGGAAGAAAAGGTCTAAAATGACTTAAATTTGTCTGAATGATTGCAAAAAAAGGCCCAAAATGATTCCAAATTTGTCAGAAATTATTTTAAAATTCCTTTAAAAATTGGTCTGAAATGGCTCAAACCTGCCCAAAATGATTGGAAAAAAAATGTCTAAGACTTTCCGAATAACTGAAAATAGACCCAAAATGACTAAATGTGTCCGAATTGACTGAAATCTTGTCCAAAGTGACTTAAACTTGTCAGAATAATTGAGAAAAGTGTCTAAAATGACTTCGACTTGTCTGAGTGACATTGTCTTTCCATTTTTCCCTCCCCTGTTCCTCCACCTAAACACCTCCGTCAATCATCCATCATTTCCGTCTATTTTAGTGTCTGTTCCTGCAGCTGTGGGTCTGAAAACGGAGGTGTGATCGTGTTAATTGGCGTCGAAGCTTCACTTCCCTGCTGCCTCCAACGCACACGAAGCCGCTCTTTGTCCAGAGGTTGAATCAACACCTGATCGACGGCGTTAACCTCGCGTGACATTTGCCATTCGTCCCATCGAAAGGGGAGAAAATCATGCTAATTATGAATCCATTTGACAGGTTTTAAAAGCAGGCTTTCATTTTCATTACCCACTTAATCATTTTCAGGGTCGTGGAGCCTCGAATCGAAGCGTCGCTGGGAGGTCAGCAGAGAGTCGATGCATTCTTACAATCTGCAGGACAACAAGATGAGAAAAAAGACCAGATTCATGTCATCAGGAGGGAAGAAAAGCACCAAGAATCCAACCACTAGAGAGTTTTTTTATTTCTGAATTGTCCAATCAAGTCCGTAAAGATTCTGACTGATGGAAGAGTCGTTTGCTTTGAGTTTTTTTAAAGCCAGAAGTTTTAATTTGCATGAGCGGAGATGGACGGCGGCATCATCTATCACCGCAAGAGCCAAAAATTAAACGACAAAACACACCAAACACCTCCACTCTGGAGCTGATGTATGGATCTGTGATGTGCAGAAAGATGGAAACTGAGAGATAAGTCTTTGAAAAGAGAAAAGAAACACTTCACTTTGAAGTCATCAACAGAGGAAGAAGAAATAAAAAGACTAAATGTTGTCTTAAAGTTTGCATCGAGCAGATTGGACTCTTTCATATTCGGAGAGAGTAAAGAAATATGACTCGCATGAAAACAATAAAACGCACAAAACCAGCACAAGTTTTCCCAAAGGATTTCAAATATAATCTGCATAAAGACTTATTTAAGAATGAAAAAGCTCAGGCAACAAATTTATCTGCAGCTTTATTGGCAAATTTGTTCAACGCAAAGAAGTTAATTCTGCTGAAATAAAAATATGTTAAATTACTAAATTACAGAATCTTTCACGCAAAAATCCCAACCAATAAAGTACCCGAGTTACTAAAGGTGTCAGGTACATTTAGTGGGCTTAAGTGTCAGTGTCCACAGGGTTTTACATCAACATGAGCTGAGAAGGAAGTTCTTCTTCTACAAGCAGAACCTTAAAGCTCCACTCAAGTCTGCTGGACAAAGAAAAGGCCTTCTGCAGGAAAGTTACCATCAAGCATGGTGATGGTTTATGTTTGGTTTCAGTCTTGGTTCTCCTGGTTTAGGTCTCAATTTTGTACTGGTTTTTGACTTTTTTAGGACTGCTTTTAGACTGCATTCTGACTGGTTCTAAACATTTTTTTGGACTGATTTAGGTTTGATTTTGGTCCTGGTTTTAGACCTTTTTAGGACTAATTTCATACTGTCTTAGGTGGGTCTTGGACTTTTTTTTTTTAACACCAAACCTACCATCCAGCATGGAGGTGGCAGTATCATGCTCTGGGGCTTTCTAGAAGAGCTTCTGGACTGGTTTCAGACTGGATGTTGGACTGGTTCTGGACTTTCTTGGGACTGGTTTATGTTTGGTGCTCCTGGTTTTGGATGTGATTTAAAGTTGGTTTAGGATTTATTTGACTCTGGATCTGGTCCTGGATGAGGACTGGTTTCAGACGGTCTTGGCCGTTTTTTTCAGAGTAGTTTAGATTTGTTTCTTTTTTTTTCTCCTACCTTTATTAATCCCCAGAGGGAAATTCTGTTCAGAGCGCAGAGTCAGCTGCTTCCTGGAGCAGGAAGGGTTAAGGGTTGCTCAAGGGCCTGACAGTGGCCACATCAGGGTTTGAACCAATGACCTTCGAATCAGTAGTCCAGAATTTACTCATTGCGCTACCACTGCCCCCAAAACTTTTAGCACAGGATGGTTTTGATCCATCGACCTCTGGATTATGGGTCAAGCACCCTTCCACTGCACCACTCTGCTTCACAACTTCAGACTACATTCTCACTGGTTCTGAAGATTTTTTTGGACTCGTTTGGGTTGGATTTTGGTTTTAGACTTTTTTAGGACTGGTTTCAGATTGGTTACAGACCTCAAGAACACCAAGCCTTTTTTTTTTTTTTTTTTTTGTCTGCATTTGTTCTCATTGTTTAACTCCACAAAAGAGGTGTCAACATTGTATGAGATTGATGCATATTTTAGTCTTGCAACCAAAAAAAAAAAAAAAAAAGAACACCAAGCCTACCATCAAGCATGGAGGTGGCAGTATCATGATCTGTGGAACTGGAGCTTTACACAAAGTAAATGGAATAATGAAGAAGGAGGATCACCTCCACGTTCTTCAGGAAAACCTAAAACCATCAGCAGAAGGTTGATCTTGGACACAGTTGGATGTTTCAACAAGACAATGAGTCCAAACACACATCAGACGTGGTAAAGAAATGGTTCCATCAGGTTAGAATGAAGGTTCTAGACTGGTCTCCCCAAAGTCCTGACTTAGACCCATCAACAACCTGAAGAAACAAGTCAGAAAGACGACAAGTTTAGTTGAACTGAACCAATTCTGTCCAGAGGAGTCAAAGAAAAACCAAAAGATTGTGGATGGAGCAACACATTCCTTGAGTTCTGTCGAAACTGACACCAGCTGACCTCTATTCTTTTCCTTACTCAGCAGCTCGTCTGCTTTGTGTCGATCCACTCACTTTCTCACAAAACGTCTCGACTTCTTCGCTTTCTCTCTGACTTTTCTCTTTACTTCTAACTCTTCTCTCCTGCCCGAGGCGCCCACTCACTGCTGCACCCTCTCACCACATCTACCTGCTAAACATCTGCTTTAAGTGCTGCTGAATTTAATTAAAGCTTGACTGACACTGTTTGCACAAAAAGACAGAACAGAATGCTACTCGGTGTTCCTGGTGACAAAAACTCACCGGCATACATTAAAGCAATAAGTTCGGGAGTTTCTTTTCTACATTTGCATGAAGGCGCCTTGACATCGGCGGAGGTCGCCTGGAAACTGAGCAAAGAACTGAAGAGGGCGAGATGACAAACAGCTGCAAGTGGGTAATTATTTTTTAAGAAAAGCGTGAAAATGTTAACAGGATAATAGAACCTTAATAGAATAATGGAGCGGGTGAAAAATGAAGGGGGGTGGCGGCGCTAAGAGGAGTAGTCATCTAATTAACTTTCACTGTGGCTCCATTTCCATCACAACAGCAGAACGACTTCTAAAAAGAAAAGCTGCAGAAGACACTGTGCTGGAAGAACGACAGAAATGTGGCTTTTTAATTTTTTAAGAGTCTTACAATTGAGCGTCTTGGATTCATTCCCCGTCCTCGCTTTTAAAAGAAATCTCATTAGTGCTGCTGTTGACCAAAGAAAGAAAAAGGGTCATGAATAAACCAGTTAAAGGAATATTTGCAGAAAGAATAGATGAGTGAATATGAGACAGATACACTGATGTTGTAGATGATCCCTGCAGGAATATGAAGTCTGTTTGTCACCACATTTCTTGTGTTTGCTGTTGAGCGTTGAGGGGAAGAACGTACAAAATCTACACTGAACTCTTCTTATCAGCTCCAGAAGGAGTTCCAAGGTGGCGTTTTACAGCTCTGCTATTGTGGAGATTAAAGCTGCACTGTCACTATCTTTATCAGGCCATCTATTGTCTGTATAAAGTGTGCTGTACTGTGAAAGACTCTGTTGTTCCCCTCAGCTCTGTGGAGCATTTTAGCGTCTTCTGGGTCAATGTTTTGGTTTTACGGACTCCGACTTCACCTTCTTCTTGAACAAAAAGAAAAAAAAATCTCAAACTATCACCTGCTGCTGAGAGACCATTGGTCAGGATGGTCAAGAGTCAACCAGGAATCATCAGAAAGCAGGTCTGAATGAATGAGAAGCTGCTGGAACACAGCTGTCAGTGTCCACAGGGTTTTACATCAACATGAGCTGAGAGGATCCATGAAGAAGGAAGTTCTTCCTCTAGAAGCACAACCTTAAAGCTCCACTCAAGTCTGCTGCTGATCACATGGACAAAGAAAAGACCTTCTGGAGGAAAGTTCTGTGGTCAGATGGAAGAAAAACTGAAGGTGAGGCCTTTAACCCTAAGAACACCAAACCTACCACCAAGCATGGTGGTGGCAGTATCATGCTCTGTGGAACTGGAGCTTTACACAAAGTAAATGGAATAATGAAGAAGGAGGATCACCTCCACATTCTTCAGGAAAACCTAAAACCATCAGCAGAAGGTTGATCTTGGACACAGTTGGATGTTTCAACCAGACAATGAGTCCAAACACACATCAGACGTGGTAAAGAAATGGTTCCATCAGGCTAGAATGAAGGTTCTAGACTGGTCTCCCTAAAGTCCTGACTTAGACCCATCAAGAACCTGAAGAAACAAGTCTGAGTCAGAAAGACGACAAATTTAGTTGAACTGAACCAATTCTGTGCAGAGGAGTCAAAGATAAACCAGATCGTGGACGGAAACCAGAAGAACCTAGCTGAACCAAATGGCCTTGCTGTATGTATATTTTTGATCCAGCAGATTTTATTATATTTCCAGAAGACATTCAATATATCTATGAAAAAAACAAAATATATGACTGTTTGTTCGTGACAAAGATTCATGTTTCAATGATTCCATCAGAGAAAATTTTTAGGTCGAGGAGTGTTTTAGGGGAAAGGCATATGTGTGTTCCAACATGGCTCAATAGCGTCCCCTGGAATATTTCAATTTTTTTTTTACCACCAGTACATGTGAGCTAGACTTATGAACTTTGGTACGAATATGTAACTCATCAAGACGCACAAAACTGTAATTGACACCCATGCCCAAAACACAACAGGAAGTTGGTCATTCTGAATTATGTGTTATATTTTAGAAGATTTTGGGTGATTTTTGGACATTTTCAAAAGCTATAAACTCAAACAAGATCACCCTGAAAGAGCTTAAATTTGGCCAGGATGTACACCAGTAATGGGTGATCAAAAGCTCCCAAAACGCTCCACAAAAGTCTGAGGGCGTGGAAATGATGGCCGGCGGAATTTCGACATTTCGCCATGAAACAGGAAGTACTGTCTAACTAGCCTGTACATGCATCAATCTGCCTCAAACTTTATATGTATGATCAGAGTCCGGCCCTGATCCAGTCCATAGGCTGATATACATTCACAGTTATAGCGCCACCTGGCGGACATGCTTGGATTCGCTGACCAGCGAGGATGCAAGGACCCGACCAATGCTGCTTGCCGCTTTAATTCAGTCTCATTCTGCTCTCATGCCTAAAATAAAAACAGTCTGGTTCTTCTTAATTAAAAACTCTTCCTGCATGATAGATTTGATCTGCTAAATTAGTCTGAATATTCATATTTGCACAGACAAGATTTAAGTCACATCGGAGAAGCAAGTCAGGTTTTACTCCCCTACAGAAAAGGGTAACCCAGACATGACCCCAAGAATCAATCACTTTTATTATCACCTTTTAACTATGTGACCTTTTGGAATTTCTCACTTTAATAAAGCCTTCATTCATCTTCCTCTTTCCAATTATGATTTCATCCAGCACCTCCAAGCTGCTTCTTCCTTTTCACCTCGTGTGATTCACAAGTTTTTCGCCATCAGAGCTGCTTCTGGGTCGAAGAAAAAGACAGATTTTTCCCTGTGAATAAAGAAGCAGGAGGACAAAAAGCCGGCAAAGAAACCGGACATGGAAAGGCGACATGAATTCAGGCTTCCACCTGTTCCATTCCCACTGATTTATGCAGCTTTTTACCGTCCTGTCACCGGCTGGTAGAAGGTCACGCTCAGTAATGCACTTCTGCTCCACTCTCTATTCACTTTTTTCTTATTTACTAATATCTTAACAGTTTTTTCTCTTCGGGCCATAGCAGCCAAATGGAGAAAAATGATTGTCTTGCTGGTTATTGAATGAATAAATCACCAGTGACGCCTTGGGTTTTTGCCTGGGTGTGTGTGGTTGTGTGTTGCTGATGTTGTGGGGACCTAAATGTGTTTACGCATTGTGAGGGTCGTCAAAGCATAAAACTAATAAATTGTGAGGTCAGGGAGTGTTTTTTGAGGTTACGTCTCCAGGAAATGAATGCAAGTCAATGCAAAGTCCTCTGAAGTCTGCGTGAGGTCAAGTAAACAACTTCAAAGAGGATGCGCTTAGTTTTTCTATGCCAAAAGATGAAATAAAAGCTTTTCTGTGTTGATATGAATCTGCACCCTGAATGATGATGCGGTTTATTGATAATTTTTGAGGGAAGAAACCGTTTAATACTGTTAAACAGCTGGAGGGAGTGAATAAAACATGAAACACTGATGTAAATGTCATGTTCTGGCAATTCAGAATCAAAGAGGAACAGCTTTTTATTTACAACAACACAAGGCAGAAATCCATCACAGATGAAAGTGAAAATAGTCATAGTTCATATAAAATGAACCAAATATGAGTAAGAGTTCTCATCAGAACCTCCTCAGAACCATCTGGTTATTCATCTCCAGTAACTTTATCAGTCATCAGAGTTCTACCTTCATCCTGGGAATATTTCCAGAGTTCCATAGAGGTGGGTCCATATTTATCACTTTTTAATGGACTTTTTCCATCATTTCTGAGCCTCAGAACTTCATCAGTCCAGCAGATAGAACCATGACATTTAGGAGGAGAAACACATCTGAGTTCTGGGGAAAAAAATGGAAAATTGCCACAAAAAGGCTTAAACTACCAAAAACAGGGTTC
Source organism: Amphiprion ocellaris (assembly GCF_022539595.1). Taxonomy (NCBI): domain Eukaryota; kingdom Metazoa; phylum Chordata; class Actinopteri; family Pomacentridae; genus Amphiprion; species Amphiprion ocellaris. Next base: position 38,998,191 of record NC_072768.1, read on the forward strand.
AAATCACCACAAAAATAGGTGAACATAGCAGAGAAAGACACAAAATCTTCACTAAAAGAAGCAAAATGACCACTGAAGAACCATTTGGTTCTTCATGTCCAGTAACTTTATCAATGATCAGAGTTCTACCTTCATCCTGGGAATATTTCCAGAGTTCCATAGAGGTGGGTCCAGATTTATCACTTTTTAATGGACTTTTTCCATCATTTCTGATCCTCAGAACTTCATCAGTCCAGCAGATAGAACCATGATATTTAGGAGAATTGGTTTGTCAGAACAGTTATAGACGATGAAAGGATCATTTTACATAAAACCTAAAAATAAATGTTGTCTATTTCTTGAGTAATTTTAGACAACTTTCATGTCATTTCGTACATTTTTTTGACTAATTTCCGACATTTTAGTAATTTTCAAAAGTTTTCCAATTGTTGTTGTTCAAAACAAGTTCTAGACGTAAACAAATGAGATAATTTTGGACAGTTTTCAAGTCATGTTGGACAATTAGAGTCATTTATAGAAAAATTTATAGAAATGTTGGTACATTTTGGAGACTTTTTTTGAGTATTTTGGACACTTTCTAATCATTTTTAACAATTTCTGATTAACGTGTAGTAGTTGGTTAGTCAGAATGAGTTTTAGACGATGAAAGGATCATTTTTATACACAGAAGAGTCCAGGATTAACTTAAATAATGTGTTTTCAATCCCTCAAAATTCTGGAATGACTCTGGTTCTGTAACCCAGAATATATTCACAGTATGAAGGTAAAATCTTGTGTGGTTATGATTCTGTTGGGGTCATGTCTTTTTTCAATAACACTTTAACATTATGGTTCTTTTATTGCATTTATTTTATGTTTTAGATGCCAATTGTACACCTTTAACTGTTTTTCTCAGCTTTTTCTGTACCAAATGGGGGTGAAAAGAACATTAAAAACTCGTCACCTGGAGAACAATGAACCCTGATGACAGTAAACAGCATGGAATTGCTTTAACTTCATAAATATAAACTCCTGTGGAATAAAAGATTGTGTTTGTGGAACGTTTGTTAGCGACTGACAGTAATCAGTGCAATAAGATGACATGTAAACAGTGAAATGGACCCAATCAAAGGCGTCGTGTCGGTTATGGATCCCCTGGCTTCGGGGTTTTTCGTCTTTTTCCCGGTGTGCAGATCTTCCACCACCTGCAGCTCCGTGGAGAAAAGGTTGAACAAAGAACATGACATGACTACTTGCAAGGATGCAATTACATCAGTGGGCCGCTGTCATGTTTCGGTAAGAAGCTGCCGTGTGCTGAGTCCGGGGTATAATTGTGCTTGTCAGAGGGGATGATGGATGACGGCAGAAAGTCTCCAGCTCCGGTAATGACTCGCATTAGGGATAGTTCATCCAGCGAGGTAATACATTACACAGCCACGTTAGCATTTATTCAATAAAACTGCAAGTTTCGCTCAGCGGCGAGTAATCCGATATCTTTTCTAATCGTTTCAGGGAATGTTTGAGCGATTCGAAAAAGCCACATGCTCTCGTTTTACTTTTAGAATAATGAAAAACGGAACTTTCACGATGCTTTGTGTTTTTAACCCCAGAAAATGTTGAGTAGAACCAACAACAAAGTTATCGTTTCAGAAGTAACAGTACAGCAACTGCAGGAGAAGGTTACAGAACCAGCAGGGAACGTTCCTACAACATTATCTACAAGTTCTAATCATGTTTTATGGTTTTAATCAATGTCCCAAGAATGGATGTAACTTCCAACAGAGTTCCTATGAGGGTAAAAGTGGACTAAGACTTTTAGAGTTTGTTGAGAACATAGATAAGCTTTTATGACTTTTACAAGGAACGTTCTCCAAATGTTTTCCACATGTTACCGACACTTAAGATGATTGTTTTAATTATTAAATGTTCCTGTAATGTGACATATTAACAAAGGTGGAACACTGAACTGCAATGTTCTGAAGATGTTTTGGGGATGTTGTTGAAGGAACTAGTTCTTCTATAACATGACGAGAACACAGGAAGGTTGTTCTCAGTGACACATTCCAAAACTATTTTTAAAGATGTCAGGGAGACCTCAGATAACAGAACGTTCTTTATCAGACTGCAGTTTGTGAACAAAAGTGGAACATTTAGCTGTTATGTTCTGAAGATATTCTGGGGGTGTTGTTGAGGAACACGTTATATAATGATTTTAAAGGCAAATCTGGGCGTTGAGGTGTGAAATATCTTGCAAAGTGTCCCCATAAGGAGTCAAAATCATCCTACAGAGAAGAAAAATGAGCCCAAAGTGAGTGGAAATGAGCATATGATCCCTGTTCCAGCCCTTTTCCTTCCTTTCTGTCTCCTTGTCCACTCGTCCTCCTGCTCTTCCTGCTTCATCTGCCTGCATTCTGCTACCTGCTGATTACTGTGATGAGTGTCAGCTGCAGTAATCAGTTCACTCCATTCACCTGTTCACAACCACCTCCAGGTGTTTAAAGCCAGTTCATCCAGTCACTCCTCGCTGGACCATAGACTCTGATCCCCTCATGGACTCTGTTTTACGACTGATCCCAGCTGGCCTCCAGTCTGCCATAACCCAACCTGGACTCTCATCACCCCCCATCCCTGGATACCCCCCTGTCCTCAGTCTGCTGACTTCCTGCAGGGTTTCTGCAGGGCATTAAAAAGCATTAATAGTCATGAAGTTGATTTTGCAAAAATTAAGGCCTTAAATGGCATTAAAAAGCATTAAATTTGCTTCTCAGTGGCATTATAAATTCTTTCTGCAGTTTTCAAGAAAATATTTGACAATAATAATATAGTAATGTAAAATTATAGACTGTGATTTTTCAGATATGTGCGTCTGCGTAAACATGCCGAAGCATTGCGATAATTCTTCCAGCCAGTCGGGTACAATTTCCAAAAACTGCATGTTTTTAACCCTTGTGTCGTCCTGCAGGTTAAATGGACCAGTTTTAAAGTTTGAAAATGTGGAAAAATATATATTTTCACAGTGAAACTTCTGATGTCCACATTTTCAACATTTTTGGGAAATTTTTGAAAATTTTTTGGTGGAAAAAAAATGCTAAAAATGTTTCTTTAAGAACATTCACATAAAAATCAACCAAAATCCAGCGAAATTCACTGGATTTTGGTTGATTTTTATGTGAATGTTCTTAAAGGAAATATTAGAAGTTTTACTGATATATGGAATCACTTTAGATATTTTTAGGATTTTTTTGGAAGATTTTTACAAATTTTTTGGAAAATATTAACAAGAATTTTCTTGCCACATTTGGGAGAATTTTTTTTTTAAATAAAACTTTTAAGGGAAACTTTAAACGAATTTTCTTCCTGAAACTTTTGTAAATTTTCAAATATTTGGGGAATTTATTTTGCTGAATTTTTGGATTTTTTTCAGACAAGAAAACAATATTTTTTGGTGCCCGTAAATGAAGACAACAGGAGGGTTATAGTGGGCGGCAGGCTGGACCAGGTGGAGGAGAGCTGGGAAGTGGGGAAACGCAAATTCCAGCAAAAATGGCCAGAAAACGTGGATTTCAGAGAATGACTGCAGCCAATGGGTGGTCAGGGCTGGTTTCTGGATTCAGAAATAGTGAAATGTAGGGACAGTTTTCATATAAAAGTCATCTTTTACGAATAAAACAAACCCATGTAATTTGTTGAGTTCACGGTCGTGGCATTAAAATTTACAGTTTAGCATTAAAATAGCATTAAAAAGCATGAAATTTGACTGGCTGATTTGTGCAGAAACCCTGTCCTGGAGCTCCTGGATTCCTCGTGTCTGCTTACCTTCCCCTTAGTTTGGCTCCCCCTGGGTTTGTAAGTACACCATTTGTTGATTTAGTTTAGTTACCCAGTTTGGGGCTTTCCTTGTATTCCTATGTAGAGTGTAGTTGTTAGTTTTTGTTTTGTAGTTTTGCGTATTTTTGTATTAGGTCTGGTTTAGTTTTTCCCCTCCACTTTTGTTTCCTGCTCTTCCTTGGGTTGAGTTGTTTTTCTATTAGAATACATTTATTAGAACCTTCCATTTGCGTCTTACCTGTGTCTGTACTTGGGTTCTCAGACCTGCCTCCCGTAACATACAGTGAGGAAAAACGAGCCTACAGTGACCAGAAATTAGCCCAAAATGAGCTTTACATGAGTAAAAACGAGCCCACTGTTAGGAAAAATGAGTCAAGTGTCGGTCAAGCGCAAATGTTTAATGTAATCTGTCCCTGTGGGCTGATAATAGGTAATTGAAACCTGGCAAATTAATATTTCGATACGTTTTATCAGGCTAAAAATTGACGACCCGATCAGCTGACCTCACCATGAAAACCCTGCAGACAAACATCGCTGCTTCTCATTGGACAGCAGCTTCGTTCCGGCCTTTTCTCTCACTACTAGCGACGGTTTCTGCTCTGCGGTGGTTTTAAAATGGAAAGAGGAGCTGGCTGGCTGCTGGGGCCTCCACATTAACCACAATCATTATTTGAATTGTTCAGCGACTGCAGCAAAGTGTTGGTACTTTCCATAATAATAGAGAGAGAGCTCGGCGCTAATGGCTGCAGGCTGAGGAATTTTGAAAAACGGTCATAACCGCATCCCGACGGAGCGATGGTGCATAATTTATGGTGTTTGCTATGCTGGGAATTCACTCATTTAGTGGCATCAAGTAAAAAGGAAAGTTAAAGCTACACTGTTTTCAGTAAGAAGACACATTTTATAAAGCTTAGACGATTTCCTTTTGTTGTAGAGACAATTATTTCTCTGTAGATTCAATATACGCCACATATACTTTATTTGCACAGACAGGAGCTTTTTGGGGCCAAAAATTTGCACCTTTATTCCATTTTCAACCACCGATAATTTAAAAACTGTTCTCTACAGGAGCCATTTGAGCACATCGAGACAAACGAGACAAAACTACAAACAGATCCCAAAATGAGCCCATAGTAAGTCAAAATGAGCCCTCGGTAGGTAAAAAATGAGCCTTCAGTGAGGAAAAATGAGCCTTAAATGAGTGAAACTAAGCCCAAGGTGAGGAAAATGAGTCAAAACAGAATCAAAAATGAGCCCACAATGAGGAAAAAATGAGCCCAGAGGGAGTCAAAATGAGCTTACAGTGTGGAAAAATTAGCCTAAAATGAGTCAAAATGGTTCCAAAGTGAGGGAAATGAGTCAACAATGAATCAAAATTAGCCAAAAGTCAGGGAAAATAAAGTCATAATATGGAAAAATCAGCCCATAAGACATCAAAATCAGGTTAAAGTGATAAAAAATGAGTCCACAATGACTCAAAATGAGCCTAAAGTGAGAAATATGAGCTCAAAGTGAATAGAAAAGAGCCAACAGTGAGAAATAGTGAGCACACAATGAATCAAAATGAGCCTACAGTGAGGAAAATTAGTCTAAAATGAGCCTGCAATGAGGCAACAGTGAATATAAATGAGTCCCCAGTGAGGAAAAATCAACACCCAAAGAATCAAAATAAGCCCACAGTGAGGAAAAACTAGCCTAAAGTGAGACAAATTAGCCCACGGTGATTAAAAACAAGGCCAAAATCAGTAAAAATGAGCCCACGGTGAGGAAAAATTCACCCCTGATGATGTGGTTTGGACCTTTTTTCTAACTTTCTCCACCTGCAGCCGTTAAAACTAAGAGTCCCCATTTTTAAAGTTCAGATGAGCTCCTTGTGATAACTTCTCCTCTGCAGATTCTATCTGTGTGAACAATTACAAGTTTGCTTTAAAGAGGAAACTTGCAGAAGGTGAAGGGAGTAATCTGGAACCCCCCCAGGCGACTGATGTGATGTGTTTACCCATTTAGACCAAACATTACTTTCTGTGTCGGCTCGGAGCTGAAAAATAAGCAGCTTTTAGCCACCAGCCTCGTTCGATACGAGTTTATCTGCTGGGACTTTGGCTGGAGGTCAGAATGATCTTCTTCTGCAGGAAAACAACAAGACGGGGACACTTTCTGGGAGGTTTTTTCATGTTTGGGACAAAGTTTTATAACGACTGGCAGCAGAGATGCAGTAAATCCAGATGATTCTCTTAACGTTTTCCTGTTTCCTGTCTAGAAGATGGCGTGAATTAGAAGAGAAAGCACGTTTGTGTCGACGCCGATGTTCTGTTCGCTGTAGATCTTTGTTTTTCATCTTCACTAAGTTCACTTACAACAACAGCAATTACTCGGGACAAACAGATCTTCATTTCCACTTCCTGTTTATCGCCACTCTCATTAGGTTTGCTTGCAGCAGCTGTTTGCAGCAGAAAGCTCCGATAAAACCGTCCAACAAGCATCTATCAGGTGAGGCAAAGTCAAAAACAGAGCTACAAGGAGAGAGAAATAAAGTTCTGACCCTTAAAGTTTACCCAGAATGCACCTTTTTCAGCAGATAACACATCCAGGGTACCACAGCTTGTTTCTATTGGACTCTATGGGAGAATGGTGCTGCAGGAATTACCATAGTTTTAATCACTTTAGCAAATAAAATCGCAAATTTAACATTTTGCAATTGTCAAAATACAACAAAATTAGTTCTTCCGCAGAGTGAATCATGTCTAGAAGATGGTCCTGGGATTAAATGTAGGTAAAAATTAGAAAGTTACTTGAAATTTGATTCAAAATTCAAGAAAAATGACTTTAAAAGGTGTCCAAACTGTCTCAAAAATGAGTTTTTAGGTAAAAATTTACTGACCAACCTCGAAATAGTTGAAAATGACCAAAAAGACGTCCAAAATTACTCTGAAAATTGTTCACAGTGACAAACAAGTTGTCCAATTGGACAAAAATTCTCCAAAATTACTCACATTTATTGTAAATCACTACAAATCTGTCCAAGATGACTTGAAATTTGACGAAAAATACTGAAAAATTTGTCTAAGCTGACTAAAAGAATCAGTTTTTAGGTAAAACTGAGACCTTTTATTGTCTATGATTTATTATGGCCAGATGTCATGTTACTCAAAAAACATCCAAAATTACTTCAAAAATTGGTCGACAAGACTTGAAAGTTGTCCAAAATTACTCAAAATTATCGGAAATTGCTAGAAATTTGTCCAAGATGATATAAAATTTGACAAAGGTGACATATATTTCTCCAAACTGACTCAAAAATTTGTTTTTAGGTTAAAATTGGACCTTTCATTTGCTATAACTTATTCTGCCCAACCGTCTATCACGTTAACACAAAATTCTCCTCGGAGACCCTGAAGGCTTATTTGCTTCAATTTCCTGAAATATTAAGAAGGAAAAAGATTCAAGGCGCTCTTCTAGCTAAAAAAAAAAAAAGAAGTCCTTTTTCAATGGCTATTTTATGATGAAATTCTAAAAACCTAGACGATCTTTGTTGAAATGAAGCACAAACAGAACTCTTCAGAGCACACAGTGTTCCTCTTCAGCTGATGGAGGACGACCGCAAACACCTGAGCAGCATACTCTGGAGAGCCAAACACAATGGGACACAAAGGACTCTAAGGATAGCAAAAAAGAGGAGAAAAACAACAATAAACCCAAAAAATATATACAGTATTTAACTATTTAGCACCAGCACCAAACATGTCTCTAAAAACATACATTCCTAAAATACTAAACTGCATTTTTATTAAAACAAACGCAATTCTGTTCTGAAACAAAAATGTTTTTGCACCTGTGAGAAAAGATCCACAAAGTCTACAAAAATACATAGAATAAATGGTAAAATTAAGTTTAATTTTCCCTCTTTTATTGTCAGTTTTTATTCTGTTAAGTTTAAGCACCAAATTTACACTGTTAGATTCTCCATCTGCTTGCTTCCACTGGGATGAATCACAGTATAGCTGTTCATTTCTATGCAGACAACTCACTGATATTCATATGAGATTTTCTGGGCTGAAAAATACATTTTCATTCTGTTAAAAACTACAACCTGATTAGTTTTACATCCAGTCTAGGTGTGATAGTCTAAAGACTTAAAACACTGGTCATTCTGGATAAATCTGAGTGATTTCTGGCACACTTATCAATGCTTTCACACTGATAACTACGCGCTAGAAGTTCAGTTTAGGAAAATTAGGGTTTCAGTTAAAAAAAAAAACCAACCCCTTTACAACATGTTTGGCGCAGTAAACAAACAAAATAAAGAACTAAAATATTTTAATTGAAAAGATATTTTAGATGCCTCACAAACATAACCCGGCAGAAAATACATTTCCATCAACATGCGATTAATTATATCATTAATACTTTAACTTGTGCTTGCTTTGTGTGTGCTTTACAAACAGGACAAAATAAATAAATAAATGAGGACACTAAGGAAGGTCACTGAGCAAAACAAATTAATACAGGAACAAAAATAATAAAACTAATGCGTGTTTCTATGGATGTCAAGTTGAAACTGTTGAAACTACAATATATCCCATAATACTGATGCTTAGAATTGATTAAAGAAAAGGGAATTGATAGTTGAAGTTGTTTAAAATGGTAAAAATCTATTCAAAACGACTCACAAAGTGTTCAAGAAACCATAAAAGTTGTTCAGAACTACTCAAACGTGACTGAAAATGAACAAAAAATTGGCCAAAATGACTCAATAATTTGCTCATGATGATGTAAAAGTTGTCCAAAATCACTCAAATTTCTCCAGAATGACTCACTTTTTTTCATCTTTAGATTCTGATACCTGGATGATGTAAAACTGATTTGGTTGCAGTTTTTAACAGAACTCAAATGTGTCTTGCAGCCTTGAACATCTCGTGTAAATCAATGAGTCATCTGCATAGAAACGGACACATGGTGATGTTAAATAGATGGAGAATAAAAGTGGATCTAAAATTGAACCTTGTGGTACACCACAGCTAATTTAACCTACAGCATATGTACTTTTTAAAAGGTTAGAACAAAACCAACTAAGTAATGCAGTTTAGTTTTATACGAACATAATTGTGGGTTGATCTGCGTCTTCATTTAGACCATAAATAAATGAATATTAGTTGTTTTCTATGACAGCAGGCACCATTTAATCAAACAAATGTACAATTTACTGCACAAATTTAGTATAATAGGGAAAAAAGGTGTGTGAATAATGCCTAGTTTCCTACACAAGATATGATCTACCTAACGTAACTGTTTTTGGTAAATGAAAATCAGGCAGTTCAGCGAGTCACTAGTTGATTTTCAATGTTTTCTGTCCTGTAACTTCAGACGCCAACTTGGTTGCAATTTTTAACAGAACTCAAATGTTTTTGTCAGCCATGAAAATATCATGTGAATATCACAGAGTCGTCAGCATAGAAACAAACAGACACATCGTGATTCATCCTAGTGGAAGCAAATACATGGAGAATAAAATGGGATCTGAAATAGAACCCTGTGGTACACCACAGCTAATTTAACCTATAGCATACGTTGTTTTTAAAAGGTTAGAATAAAACCAACTAAATAATGCACGAGTTGTAGAGGAATGTAAATGTGGGGAGACTGGGTTGATCTTGATTTAGACCTGAAATAACTGAATATTAGTTGTTTTGTTTTCTGCAACTAAATGTTGTGACACTGGGTTCCCTATAATCAAACAAATAAACTTAACTTCAAGGAGATGTACAATTCTGTCTGCAGCCATTGGAATTATACAATTTACTAACAAACAAAGTATAACTGAGAGAAAAAACCCAAAAAGGTGTACGAATAATGTCTGGTTTGCTACACAAGATGGGACCTATCTAATGTTTAACTTGCTTAAATATGGTAAAACTGGGACACAGTGTTTTTGGTAAATGAAAATGAAGAACTTCAGTAAGTCAGTGTTGATCTTCAGTGTTTTCTGTCCTATAACTTCAGAAACTGAGGTGATTTCCCAGGAATACCTCCTCAGTTGTGGATAATTATGTCAATTAAACCCATTTACAACCTAAAATCTGTCATTGCAAGGCTGGTCTGGGTGCAGACGGGTGTCTTTTTATGTTTATATGTTGTTGTTTGGGTCTCTTTCCTGCAAAGGTTTGATTCTGGGTGAACTTATGTTGCTCCTTGATGTAAAGGTTACAACAAAAGTAAAAACCCAAAATAACTGAACAAAAACTGCCAAGGACAAGCCGAGTTAATGGACTTCTGCAGCAGAGGCAGATACGAACAGAGCCTGAGGGGGAAACTCTAAATATACGACCGATACGACCCATTTGCACTTTAATGGCTCATCAGACAGATGTGTATACGTGTGTTTTTGCAGGTAGACATTTTCATTTTGTTGGTGTCTGTATGAATTGAAACTTTCTTTCTGTAGCCTGCTGATAAATGCAGCGACTCTTCATCACATCGGGAGTCTGTTCGCCGCCTTTTCCTTCTTCTTCTTCTTCGTCTCTGCAGTATCGACTCAAAGCTGATAGTCGTTGAGAGCCAGAAAGGCTTTAACCGAGTTGTCACCGTTTGTAAATCGCACAGCAGGATGACGTGGATTCACAGCAGCTGGTGGAAGGAAGTCAATGCAGTCAAAGAAAAAACTGGAAATATCATTACTCCGCCTGACAGGCTGCATGTTTAGCACATTTTCACAGGAGAATAAAGGAAACCTGCTGTTAAAATCTCTTTCTGGCACATGTAGAAGCAAATATATTTCATCTTCTCATGCCTGCACACACTTTTTCAGCTGATTTGGACGTTTTCCTGCATCCTAAACAGGTTCAGATTAAATGTAATATACATATATTTGAATATTAAAGGTTCCTTGATGTGTGGTTTGGTAAAATCCCTGCAGCGATTTTTATTTTTATTTCCAGTTTTTGGAATATTTACAACCAGTGAGGCTTTAGGAGAAGAAAAATACTCAAATTTAAGCCGTTAGTGTTGAATTAAGGACGTTTTAACTTGCTGTAAATGTGTTTTTAAGTGGGAAATTATCGGATGGACACATGAGATTTTGGGGAGAGTTCTGTTTAAAACTGACACCAGATCAGTTTTACATCCATCCAGGTGTCACAGTCTAAAGATAAATGGAATTGGACCAATTTTGGACAATTTTGAGTCATTTTGGGCAAATTTTCAGGGCCTTTAGTACATTTTTTTGAATAATTTGGGGAAATACTGAGTCATTTTGGAAGGTTTTTTTGTCATTTTTGAATAAATTTTAATAATTTTGGGACAATTTTGTGTAATTTTGGACACAGTTCATGTAATTTGACCTTTTTGTTTAAATGAAAAACACATCTGAGTTCTGCTAAAGACTAACACCAGATCAGTTTTACATCCATCCAGATGTCACAGTATGAAGTTAATCAAAATTTGCCCAATTTTGGACAATTTCTGAGTCACTTTGGGCAAAATTTCAGGTCCTCTGGAACATTGTTTGAATAATTTGGGGAAATACTGAGTCCTTTTGGAGGGTTTTTTGTCATTTTTGTTAAAATTTTAAGACATTTGGGACAGTTTTGTGTCATTTTGAACAGTTTTTTTGAGCCATTTCTTTCAACTGTTGAAAAATTTGGGACAATTTTTGTGTAAATTTAGCCAGCTTTCATGTCATTTCACCAATTTTTAATGAAAAACGCATTTGAGTTCTGCTAAAAACTAACACCAAATCAGTTTAACATCCATCCAGATGTCACAGTCTAAACACTAAATCTGGGTCTTTGTTCAGAACCATTTTTCTATTGTTTTAGACTCAGAAAATGGATAATTTTCAAGTAATTTAGCTTTAGGGCCAAGCATTGTTGACTAATTTTGTGTCATTCTGTGACTCTTCAGTGAGCTGAGCTTGATAAATTTGGTGGTTTTCATTCTGTTTTGGAGCAAATCTGTCCCCCGGTGCAGCTTGTTCACTGACTTCTAAGTGTGTAATCTAAGTTTGGGAGCATCGGGCTCTGCTTCGTTTGCAATCAAGGAAAAATCCATTCAGCGATTCCAGCTGCTGCAGGGAGGAAGCACTTTTATTTTCTAGTTATAGGAGTCATTCCTTTGTCCCAGGGTTCTGTGTTCTCCAGATTTATGTGGCACATAATGGGGGGAAAATGGCAAAAAGTCTTCTGGTTCTATACGGCTCAGACAACCCTCAGAGTCCAGTTTATTTGGTTTATGTGGCTGATAGTGTAACAGGAGATGTATTGGAGGCTCAACAGCGACTCTGGCTGCACATGTAGCATCACAATAACCAGCTTCTTCCTATTTACAGCGTTACTTTTCCTATTTTCCTATTGGTATTGAAATTGAAGTTATTGCTATTGCAGCCTTGAGGAGCAGTCACTTTGCATTCCACATATACAGTATTTTCTCTATATTACGTTCCATAGCAATATGAAACAGTTAAATCATCTTATTTTGCAGCAATGAAACAGCAGACAAGGTTTAATTTTAATTTTGGAAAGTGATAGTAAACAGCACTGCCAATGAAGCATCCAATTATGAGCTAAAACCCTGAAGAAGTAAAAAAAAAAAAGTGGATTTTGATGATATTCCTAAAGATAAATGAGCAGAAGGAACCCGATTCACTGTCTTTTTGTCAAATAGCAACAAATATCCATAATAATAATGACATTTTTACTGGTTTAAAATAAGTTTAAATGATGAGAACATTGAAAAACTGTTAAGAAAATACAGTAAAAATTGTGTAATTTTAAAGACAAGAATTTCGTCATTTAACCAAAACAAGAAAAATCTGTAAAATAACAGCAATGTTTTCAATAAATTCCAAGGTTCTGTACCGTTCCATATTGTCCAAGCTGTTCTAACACATTCTAATTACCCTCATTCAGTGGAAACAGCTGTTTTAATCAATTCAACAGGTGAAAAACAGCAGCTCTCTGCAGCTGGTTTGTGGACAATCATGGTTAAGACAAAGGAGCTCACTGAAGACCTGTGGATGCTCACAAGTCAGGAAAGGGCTACAAGACCACATCTAAATGTTTTCTAAGCTCCAGTGGCTACAGTGCAAAGTATTATTAAAAATACAAGACGTTAGACACTGTGGAAAATCTCAGAAGACATGGTTGGAAGCCAAAAGGGACAGCTGTGCTGGCCAGGAGGATAGTGAAAGAGGCGGAAAAGGATCCAAGGATCACCACTGAGGCCATCCTGGAGAATCTGGGCCCTGCAGACCAAAGAGGACACCACTTCTCCAGATAAGACACACAAAAATCCGTTATATTTTTTATTTAATGTTCAATGTCCTTGTGTGTTTCTTGTGTTTTTACTTCCACCTTTTGTCACCTTTCCCTCCTTTTTTAACATTCAATGTCCTTGTGTTTCTCTTTTGGTTTTACTTCCTCCCTTTGTCACTTTTCCCTCCTTTTTTATTTAACGTTCAATGTCCTTATGTGTCTCTTGTGTTTTTGCCTACTCCTTCCATAAACACACACTGAGAGAATCAAACTGGATTTTACGACGGTTCTATCTAAAATTAAACCAACCCTACAGTGACAGTAGAGAGTCCACAGCTGTGAATATGTAGAACGGTGTTCATGTGTGGCCTTTCATGTGTAGGATGTCGCGGCATTTTAATCAGCGCGTCAGTCCCGAGCTGCCGATGTTGACTCAGAGCATGTTTGATCAGTCCGCTGTTTTTTTCCAGCATCCAATATGTGAGCAGATGATAACACTCCGCCGCCGAGTTGGGCCTTATCTGAACCACTACGGATCGAAAGTTTAAAAAGGGCAACCCTTGCGGCATGAGAAAGACAATCAATTTCTGTCCCAATCACAGATAAGATGAAGATGCCAGATGAGATATTCAAAGTGCTGGTGGCGGTGGCGGGCTGACATACCGATTAGCAGCAGATTTGTTTTTTACGTGCTGCAATAGTCGGCTGGTTAAATCTCCTGTATCTCAAACTGCTGTGTCTCCTCAAATACTCCTGACAGACAATACCTCCCACTTAATTATAAAACCCAACCTGAGCAGAATATAAAACAGGACTGGAAAAGATGGAAAAACTGCACACTACAGTACCCTCGAGGGAAATAAGGTTTTATTTATAGAAAGATGCACTTCTTCAGGACTAAAGAAAAGGCTCGAAATCAAGTAAAGCAGTTTTAAAATGTGAGTAATGTTGACCTGTAGTCACCAAGGACTTTATGTTACTCTTGAATGGCGCCACAAGCTAAGAGTTTTCTTTAAAACTTACAGAATGTCAATTAGAAGAGTCGTGTCTAATGAAAGTATATCTACCAGGGTACTTTCAAAAGTACAGATCCTAATGTAGTAGTACCCTTTGTCACAGCTTCACTGCTTTTTATTTAATGACTGTGTTCTTGTGTCTCTTGTGTTTGTACTTCCTGCCTTTGGCACAGTTTCCCTCCTTTTTTAAAATTTTGTTGTTCCCTGTCCTCATGTGTTGTGTTTTGGCATCCTCCCTTCATCACCATTTCCATCCTTTATTTATTTTGACATTCCCTGTCCTTCTGTGTCTCTTGTAATTTTACTTCCTCCCTTCGTCAGTTTCTCTACTTTTTTGAAAAAAAGGCGTTACCTGTCTCTTTGTCTCGTTTTTTTTTTACTTTCTCCCTTTGTCACTGTTTACATTCCTTTTTTTATTTTGACATTCCCCATCCTTGTGTGTCCTTTTGCGATTTCAATTCCTCCCTTTGACAGTTCCCTCCTTTTTTATTTTGACATTCCCTGTCCTTCTGTGTCTTTTGTACTTTTATTTCCTCCCTTTGTCATTTTTCCCTCATTTTAAAAAAATGTTGACGTTCCTTATCTTTGTCTGTCTCGTGATTTTACTTCTTTCCTTTTGACAGTTTCCCTCCTTTATGAAAAAATGATGTTCTCAGTCATGTTTTTTTTTGTTTTTACTTCCCCCTTTGTCAATGTTTCCCCTTTTATTGTCTTTTTGTGGTTTCGCTTCCTGCATTTGACACAGTTTCCCTCCTTTAAAAAAAGACATTCCCTGTCCTTGCCTTTTTTGTTTGACTTCCTCCCTTTGTCAATGTTTCCCTCCATTTTCTCAAAAAACGTTGATGTTCCTTGTTTTTGTCTCTCTTATGATTTCACTTCTTCCCTGTGAGTTTCCCTCCTTTTTGACATTCCCTGTTGTTGTCTCGTTTTTTCTTTATTTTCTTCCTTTGTCTCCATTCTCCTCCTTTTTAAAAAATGTTGACATCTCCTGATCTTGTGTGTCTCTTGTGATTTTGCTTCCTGCCTTTGACACAGTTTCCCTCCTTTTTAAAAATTTTGACGTTCCCTGTCCTTACTTGTCTTTTTTGTTCTAACTACCTCCCTTTGTTATGGTTTCCCTCCTTTTTTAATGAAAAAATATTGACATTCCCAGTCCTTGTGTTTCTTGATGTTTTGACTTACACCCTTTGCCACCACTTCCCTCCTTTTTAAACTTTGAATTTCCCACTCTTGTGTCTTTTGTGTTTTTGCTTCTCCCTTTGTCACTGTTTCCCTCCTTTCTTCCTTTGTTGCCATTTTCCACTTATTTTCATTTTGACATTCCCTGGCCTTCTGTGTCTCTCATGTTTTTACTTCCTTCATCACTGTTTCCATCCTTTCCACCTTCCAACTTTTCCAACTTACATATTAGCTTTACTCAAGCGTAAAATGTAACATGTTTTTGCCATCAGACTTAATGTCCTTTGTAGAAAAATGTGAAGAAACGTGGACATCAATGCTAAAGAAACAGAAACTTTTCCATTTTAATCAAATTTACGCACTTCAACTGACATTAAAACCCCAGTTTTAAAGGATAAAGTGTTATTTTAAGTCAAAAGAAAGAGAGAGTTTATTCAAAAGAGTAGCTGAAACACACTTTACCTTGAACAGTCGCAGCTTTATTGTGCTGCCAGGGGATTATTTTCTGGCTAATCTGAGCTCTTGTTTACAGCCTGAATACATGTGTTTCTTTCTGTAACATTTAACCATAGTTTCCCTTTGAGCCTACAAACTGTACTTTTCATTTGAGGCTGAAATCAAATCAAAAGCAGTTCTCAGTAATTTGTGACGTTAGCGCTAATGTTCTCTCAGTACGGAAACTGTTTTCCCGGCATCTGATTAGGAAGATAAAAACCTCACATACATCTAAATTACGCAAAGATTACAATGTTCTGTTCTGCGCAATCAAAAACCTCCAGCCTGTTTTAAATAGAATGGCTACTTTCTGTGCCAGGATGCCGGTAAATCCAGCCCCTTTAAAAATGAATCACAGCTTTTTGAGTCTCTCGAGGGGCCGAATTGCTTAACAAATGAAATTAAAGAGCTCTGCAACTGACAAAACATGTGATTCATCGCCGGGAAGGAAGAGTCCTCGAAGTTACGAAGAAAAACGCTGAATAAATCCAGCTGTAAATGCTGGATGCAGACATCCACTGCAGCTCTTCACACCTAGACGACTTCCTTGCTGGTTATATATGCTCACAGGTTATATTTTATGCATTGCGATTTAGATATGTGCTGCTTGGAGATGCTCCAGAATCTCCCGAAAGGCCACGAAACCCACCGCAATGACAGACTCCGAGTTTCACACGAGTGGGTTATATTTATGCACAGTGATTCACACCGGAGCTGACAACTTCTCGGAGATGTTCCAACTCCGTTCCCCCCCAGAAGGCCTCGGGAAGCATCTTTTTCCTTTTCAGAAACAAGTCTTTGTAACTGCTACTTTGGAGAGGAGATAAGAGAGAAAATGTGCTGCTTTTCTTGTTGTCTAACATTAATTACACGCTGCGTGGGTTTAAGTAAATTGAGAAAAGGCAGCACATGAAAAGTGTCGGTTGTGTTTGGCAGATTTTTCTCCCACCTGTGCGCTAAAACTCTCCTCTACATTCCACAGTCAGGTTGAAAAACAAACCCGCAGTTTAGCAAATAAGTGAAGCTGCAGACAGGAAACCTCAGGTATAGAAATGTTGATTCTAATCAGCTTCCTGCCCCAGATGTTGCAGCAGCTGTTCCACTCTTTGTGCATTTCTTTCTACGTTCATACCTGCCACATGCACCTGAGCCAACTTGTTTTGTAATCGTGCAGCTCCGCCGGCGTTTATGTGCTGAAGCATGTCGATGTAGGCACAGCTAATAAGATTAATCATGTTGGAATTCCTTGCAGGTGTTCAGCTGGCATCGCATCACTTGGCACACCTGAAAGAAACCTCCACGTTACAGATGTGCTTCTCACTGCCACGACACGTCAAAATATCCACCGTGAGAAAAAAATGGGTCAGCTGGTGTGATGTGAAACCTAATTAATTCCAGCTGGACGCTCTATTGTGATGATTTCCCAGCTGAGGATGTGATAAGACCAGTTGGGTTTCTGACAACTTGGCCTGAGAGTTAAAAGGAAAAAAAAAAACAAGGCAGAGGACACATTTTAGTGTTCAATCAAGAGGGAATCATGGGTTCAAAATGCATTCAAGTGTATCTAGTTACCTACAAAATGTACTAATTATGTAGATATAAATGTAAAACGCTGAGAAGCTGCAACACTGACGTCTTAAACATCTACATCTGGGGTATTTTGTCAAAAGAGCAGGATCTTTATTTAGTGTAGCGAGATATTTATTAGACTACTGACCTTTTTCCTTTGTCACAGTTTCCCTCCTTTTTTTCCCACTGTTTCCCTGTTTTTGTATTTTAAAATTCCCTATCCTTGTGTATCTTTTGTGTTTTCACGTTCTCCCTTTGTTATGGTTTCCCTCCTTTATTTAAAAAAAAAAAAACTGACATTCCCTGTCCTCATGTGTCTCTTGTGATTTGGCTTTCTCCCTTTGTCACAATTTCCTTCCTTTTGTAATTTAAAATTGTATATCCTTGTGTCTTTTGTGTTTTTAATTCCTGCATTTGACACCGTTTCCCTCCTTTTTAAAAGCTGGAATTTAATAAATGCATTAGTGAAACATTTACTTGATGACTGTGTAGCACTTGCTTAGATGTGGGCCAATAGCAAAGCTAGCTAGTTAACTAGGTTCTGGAGGAGTTAGTTAAGAAACGGATATATTTGCAATTTATAACAGCCGGCAGATTTATTGCAATTTAACACACTAACAACTTTTAAACAGTACAATATAAAAAAGTTAGAAAACCCCCAAAAAACACAAAATAGTCTCTTTGCATAAGAAAATAAAGAGTAAAATAAAATAGAAAATGTCCTGAATGTCTCTCTGGGAGATTTCCTTGGTTTGTGTCCCTCCTTGTGTCACTTGTTCATTAAAGTTTTCTCTCTTTACCTCTACTATACCCGGGTAGGATAAATGTGTGTAGTTCTGATTGTTCCTTATCTGGAAATCCTTGGAAACAACACAACTGATTCTTTCAACGACGGTTGAAACAGCTGGCCACACTGCCTCAAACATTCCTCTCCAGAAGTTCTCGCTGGGTCTGGCTCGCCATCGCGTTCAGCAGAAACTTAATCCAAGTATCTAATCCAGTCAAAAAACCAGTCTGCACATACAGTACAGAGCAATCAGAATAAATCATCACAAAGTGCTTCTAGTCTATATAAAAATGAATGAATGAGATCTCATCAAATTCCAAAATCCATGTTCTTAGCTGTTCTTTACACTGTTTTTAACCCTATTCTGTTTAAGGCCTTTAAGTGCAATTTTAAGAGCATTCCAGTCCAAAAATACATTGTTCTGCAATGTTAAATTCACAGAAGAATAACTGTATTATATTTAACATGAAATAAATCATTTTCCATGAATTCAATGATTTTTACTTTCAAACAACATTAAACCACAATAGTTATTTTAACATACACTTGTCATGAATTAGCGTTATGTAAACACATTTAAACACAATATTACAAAACATTCAATGCTTCAGGAATTACTCCAACTGGTTTTAGCTTATCTTAACTCTATACACGCAGACATGAAACAGCTACGCTGCACAAGCTAGCGGTTTGCTACGCTATTAGCCCTAAGCCTGTGTCTCTCTGCACGCGCTGCAGCAGCGTCTGCTCAGAAAGGCTGCGCAGAAGATCAACAGACCCGACGTCAGGGAGTTAACCCTTTAGTGGCCATGCATTTCTGTGCAGGTTACAACTGCATTTATTAAATTATTCCTAAATATTCTAACACACTTGAGTCGAAAAAACTAAGCAGTGTTCAGTGATCTTCAGTCCACTTTTAAATGTAAAATAATTATTTGTAAAATATCTCATTATGGACTGCACAGTGAGGTAGTGGTTAGCACTTTCACCTTGCAGCTAGAAGATCCCTGGTTCGCGTCCCGGCTTTCCCGGGATCTTTCTGCATGGAGTTTGCATGTTCTCCCTGTGCATGCGTGGGTTTTCTCCGGGTACTCCGGCTTCCTCCCACAGTCCAAAAATATGCTGAGGTTAATTGATCATTCTAAATTGCCCGTAGGTGTGAATGTGAGAGTGATTGTTTGTCTCTGTATGTAGCCCTGTGACAGACTGGTGACCTGTCTAGGGTGTCCCCTGCCTTCACCTGAGTCAGCTGGGATAGACTCCAGCCCCCCCATGACCCTAGTGAGGATTAAGTGGTGTATAGATAATGGATGGATGGATGGATGGATGGATGGATGGATGGATGGATGGATGGATGGATATCTCATTATACAGTTGTAAAGTAGTTTTTGTTCTTGTGTCTCTTGTGTTTTTACTTACCCTTTCGTCAGTTTCGCTCCTTTTTCCTGTCACTGTTTCCCTCTATTTTATTTTGACCTTCCCTGTCCTTGTGTGTCTCTTCTGTTAAACTATTAAAGAATATTTTCATTTCCAATAATGTTCCTACGTAGTTAATATGTTTTAATGTCAACATTCAGAGGATGTTTGTAGCAACACAGGTGATGTTCCATGAAGACCAAGGAGGAACGTTCTCAAATCGACCTCAAAAAAAATTTTTTTTCAGATGTTCTCAAGGTCTCAGATGCCTTCACACCACGTTCTTTTAACATCATATATTAACAAAAGTGGAGCGTTCTTCCTGCAATGTTCTGAGGACGTTTTTTGCAGATGTTCTTCTATAAAACATTTACACAATGATACGAGAGAAGAATGTTCTCAAAGCAACATTTGGAAAGCATTTTCAAGATGCTCTTGAGGTCTCAGATGGCAGAAAACTCTCAATAATGTGTTTCAGAGGGAACAACTTATAGAACATCCTTCTATAACAAAGGTCTGAAAACAACATTCACAAAATGTTTTCCTGAAGTTATGGAGGCCTCGGATGACAAAATGGTTTAAATATAGAACGTTCCTGTAATGTGATATCTTAAAGGTAGAAAATTTAGCCTTTTTGTTGAGAGAACTCTTTATGGAATATATAAAATGTTCCCTCAATGCTGCAGAGTGTTAACATCTTTAGTCGTCTTTCCTTTAAGAATTCTGGGAACAATATGAAAACTTCCCACTGAAAACTTTAGTAGAACTTTGCAGAATGTTTTTGGAACGAAAGCATTGTAGCTAGGATCCAATGTTGTTGATTTCTGTTCTGTTGATTACAATGTGCCAAGTAATTGTTCTAAAACAAGGTGAGAATGTTCAGCTAAGTTCTAGTAACATTTTCTTTAAGTTCCCAGAGTGTTTCTCCAACGGGTTCCTAAAACATTTTACAAATGCTGCGTTGAGAACATTCTTACTTTGTTAGGACGTTACACTGTGGGAACATTTCATAGAAGAACATTTTCAACATTCCCGAAACATCCTCAGAAAGTTACAGGTTCCACCTTCATTAAAGTACTAACTTACAAGAATGTTTTTTGAATGTTGTTCTGAGAACGTTCTTGGTTTGTTGTCGTAATCCGACAACATCCTCTGAACATCTTAGATTTCTTTTAAACATTATTACAACGTGTTGGTAATGTTGTGGGAACGTTCAGTACAATCAGATAATTAGAGAAAACCTGTGGGGGAATTCAACTTGAATCCACAATATCGCAGATCCAAAGCTGAGATCTGTTCTTTCTGAGATAAACTTCAGGCTGCAGAGGGAAGATAAGATTCACTGTTATTAAGTGCTGTCATGGAGGTAAACAACAACAACAACAACAAGAAAGAATAAAAGAAAAGGATCAGAACAGGCTGACATTTTATCGTTATCAGTCTGTTCTCCGGAACATCACAGCGACTTTATCAGACAGAAGCTGGCATTCAGACAGAAGCTTTCATGACAGAATCCAGTCAAAAAGGTCAGGAAGAATCAGTGGGAATGAAAGTCTGGATGAGGAGGGAATGTAAGATGAATGAAATGAAGTGTAAAACAGAGATTCGTCCACAGTTAACAGGAGGAGAAAGATGCTGTATCTGCTGTTTTACTGCTGCTTCTCTCAGATGTGGTTCAAATTTATCACTTTTCACTAAAAAAATACTGCAAGAATTAGATAAAACATAAATATGTAGAAATACAAGAAAATCTGGTTGAAACTTAAAGGAAAACTGGAAATGTATTCTCTTATTTACAGTCGTGAACAAAAATTTACACATCAAGACAGTCCTGAGATTCCAGTGACTCCTATAACTGAATTTCCTATGATGAAATCATTGAAACACACAAATCTTTGTCACAAAAAACAATCATGTGTTTTGGTTCTTTCTTCGAGTTATTAAAGGTCTTCTGGGTCAAAAAATAAACATACACCAACTTCAATTGAGTTTTGGTGATGCAGAAAGTTGTGTTGATCAAGTTTTCTTAGGTTCATGGCCTCTTAACTTCTCCTGAGTGATTCCAGTCGACTACAGCTGCTGACTCCTCTGATCCAGTTTAAATAGAACCCATTAGATCCACTCATTAGACTCAAACTCTACAGTGGGAAAGTCTGAGGAGCTCAGCAAAGATCTGAAAAAGCAAATCATTGCCTTGAACAAGTCAGAAAGTCACTTGGAGCCATTTGAAAGCAGCTTCAGATCCAGAATCATCTGTTTGTCAGAATAAAGCTCATGGTCCAGTTGTGTTACTGCCACCATCAGGAAGAAAACACAAACTATCACCTGCTGCTGAGAGACCATTGGTCAGGATGGTCAAGAGTCAACCAGGAACCATCAGAAAGCAGGTCTGAATGAATGAGAAGCTGCTGGAACACAGCTGTCAGTGTCCACAGGGTTTTACATCAACATGAGCTGAGAGGATCCATGAAGAAGGAAGTTCTTCCTCTGGAAGCAGAACCTTAAAGCTCCACTCAAGTCTGCTGCTGATCACATGGACAAAGAAAAGACCTTCTGGAGGAAAGTTCTGTGGTCAGATGGAAGAAAAACTGAGCAGAAATCTGTTTGGAGGAGAGAAGGTGAGGCCTTTAACCTCCAAGAACACCAAACCTACCATCAAGCATGGAGGTGGCAGTATCATGCTCTGTGGAACTGGAGCTTTACACAAAGTAAATGGAATAATGAAGAAGGAGGATCACCTCCATGTTCTTCAGGAAAACCTAAAACCATCAGCAGAAGGTTGATCTTGGACACAGTTGGATGTTTCAACAAGACAATGAGTCCAAACACACATCAGACGTGGTAAAGAAATGGTTCCATCAGGTTAGAATGAAGGTTCCAGACTGGTCTCCCCAAAGTCCTGACTTAGACCCATCAAGAACCTGTGGACTGTGGGCTTGTTAATCCCACTGTGGCTGAACTTTGCTTAGTATCTTAGCATAGCACTGAATATCTAAAGTTAGGATTAAAATTAGATTAGTCATAGATAAATTTGCACAGCTGCAGCCCATTTCATCTTCACAGGAAATTGAATCATTTAGTTCATTAAGAGGCTGTGGAGCAACTGTGGTATCAAGAATACTGGAAAAGTGACACGTTAACGATGTCACATGACCCAAAAGGTCTTAAAGTTCAGTCAGTAATTGTCTTAGAGTTCCTGTGATGTGACAACCGGAGCAGAAAGTGTCAGACTGGACGTTTAAATCTGGAGATGAACAACAACAGTTTGATCCCAGTGAAGTACTTATCATAGTTTTAGCACCATTAAGCCCCAAACATCTCACCCGTCCAATGTTTTCACACAACAGATTCATCATTTCCATAAATGTCCTCAGAGTAGTCAGGAAATTATTCTTTTCCACACAAAGCGAAGGTTCTGAACAGATGAGCATTAATTGTGTGGAAACAGAAAATACCGGCGGCTTTAGGGGAAAACAAAATCAAGTGTTTTTCACTCGATGAATAATTTATGACAGCATGGATTTTATTTGTTTTTTTGCTTTTAATTCTCCTGCTGAATCCATGCAGACCTCACACACTGAATCATGAGGCTTTTGAAGTCGGCAGCACATCTATTCAGGAGGAAGAAAAACTGACATTTTAACAAATGTCAGGGCAAACCTTTATTTTCCTTTTGGGTTTGAAGGTGAGACGCACCATTAATGGATTAGCACCCATTAGCTGATGTTCTCACAATAATTTATCCTGTCTGTCATCAGTTAAAGGTCTCACAGTGAAAAAATATTTCATTGTGTTTTGTAAAGCTGATAATGTTTATTTCCTCCAGTTCTCAAAGTACCACAAAATTAGAAAACCTCCCAGATTTAAAGGTGGGCATGAATTCATGCTACTTCACACCAACCAATAGTCATCCAGTTCAGACTCTGAAACTTCGCCCCCTTACTGCCTCCAGTTGAACCAATCAGGATGAGCAGCTGCCCCTCAATCCACCAAGTTTACTTACTTTCTCAAAAGTTGGTGAAATGTGGACCAAAGACTGTATTTTAGTAGAAATATGGATATATCCATATATATACACTTAGAGGAACTTTATGGGGACACAATACCAACCTGGTTTGGAAATGTTGCACTTTTTTCCATTTTCAAGGGCTAACAATGATTTGCTATTGTAAATTTGGACAATTTTGAGTAATTTTGTGTAATTTTGGAAAAATTTGAGAGGTTATGAAGATAAGATAAGATCAGTCCTTTATTTCTCCCCACCCCAGGGGAAATTTACATTGTTACAGCAGCTTATGTAGCAATAGACATAGTAATAGGAATAAAATAATAATAGAACAGTAGTAATAATATTTACAATATATACAGGGGTGAGAGATGAGGATGAAATAGTACAGTATTGACACACTGTAAGACAATGACAGTATAAACAATCTTTATCTTATTTTAGACAATTTTGTTCCATTTTGTACAAGTTTCAAAGAAATGTTATACAGTTATTTGGGTCAAATTTAACTTGTGTTGGACAAATTTCAAGTAATTTTGGACAATTTTGATTCATTTTGGACAAATTTCAAGTCTGAACATCACATTCTGCTGATGTTCGAATTTCAAAAGTTGGTGAAATGTCGACCAAAGACTATATTTTAGTAGAAATACGGAACCATCCATAGATATATGCTTACAGGAACTTTATGGAGACACAACACCAATCTGGTTTGGAAATTTTGCACTTTTTTTTCCATTTTCAAGGGCTAGTAATCATTCATTATTGTAAATTTGAACAATTTTGAGTAATTTTGGACAGAATTGAGGGGTTATAAACAATCTTTGTCTTATTTTAGACAATTTTGTGTTAAGTTTCAAGCAATGTTAGTTATTTTGGTCAAATTTGACTGAAGTTGGACAAATTTCAAGTAATTCTGGACAATTTTGATCCATTTTGGACAAATTTCAAGTCTAAACATCAGATTCTACTGAGGTTAGAGCCTCAAAAGTTGGTGAAATGTCAAACAAAGGCTGTATTGTAGTAGAAATATGGATCCATCCATATACACTACCCGTCCAAAAAACAAAAAAGTCGCACACTCTAATAGTTCATTGGACCACCTTTAGCTCTGAGAATGATACATTTGCCATAACATCGTTTTGATAAGCTTCTGCAATGACACAGCATTTATCTCTGTCCAGAATTGGATTCATTTTCTACCAAGATCTTATGCTGATGATGGGAGAGTCGGACAAAGTCTTCTCCAGAACATCCCAAAGATTTTCAGTAGGGCTGAGGTCTGGACTCTGTGGAGGACAATCCATCTCATGCTCCCTGATCCACTCAATCACAATGTGAGCCCATGAATCCTGACATCATCATCTTGGAAGAAAAACTCCACTGATGGAAAGACCTGGTCATTCAGTATCTTCAGGTAGTCAGCTGACCTCATTCTTTGGGAACATAACGTTGCTGAACCTGACCAACCCCAGATCATAACCCTAACCCCCACTAGCCATGATGAGGGCATCACTTCATCTGCCTCTCTTCTTACCCTGATGCCCCCATCACTCTGGAACAGGGTAAATCTGGACTCATTAATTGGGGCCGAATATCCGGAGCCCAGAAACTGCTATTCGGGCCAGCCCTAGTTCTCCACTATCCTTCAGGTTTTAATAATGTGTTGGACGGTTCTTAGCCTGATTTTAGTAGTTTCATCTCCTTAGTTGTTTTCTTTGCTTGATGCAGGCCAATAATTTGACCCTTCTGAGACAGATTAACATCCTTTCCATGACCACAGGATATGTCTTCTGACATGGTTGTTTAAGAAATGAGAAGCTGCTCACTGCATCAGCTGGGGTTAAATAAGTTGTTGTCATCACTGCAGTAATTATCCAGTGGAAGGCTCTGACCTGTTTGCTCAGTTTAATCCAGGTGGAGATTTTTCTTTGGCCAGGCAGTGTATTTACACTTCCAGGAACTTTTTGGAGACACAATACCTGGTTTGAAAATTTTGTACTTTTTCTTCCAATAATTAAAAATGTGTCCTCTGCTGCATCCATTCAGTCTTTTGAAACTATTCTGCTTGAGTCCTCACCAGATTTCATGGCTGTTGGAGTTTTATTTCTGCAAATATTGACCTCCTAAAATGGATTTCAAGGTAATATGCAAGAATTCGCAGGTCTGAAAACATGAAATTCTTTCACACATTTTAGTTTTTGACCTCAGTTAACACATTTTTAAAGAAAGTCTGAGGCGGTGCAGCCACGTATTTCTTGAATTCTGTCTGAATTGACACCAACTGACCCAGAAAATGGAGATTTGAAGGAAACTTTGATGCCCTCGTGTTCAGAATTATATTTTCCTCGACGTCGCTGCACCTCCAAACCACATGTCCAAAAATGCTTCTTTTTTTAATAGACGGCTCCTAATCTGCAGCATGGCATCGCGGAGTGTTGAGACGGGAACAGAAATATGCCTTCACATCATCTCCTGAAGTGATTACTTTTCACCATTAGCGCCATGTTTGTGTGTTGCAGCTTCGCTAGCCTGGATCCAAACCCCAACGCAATCAGTTTTTAATTTCCCTGAAATCAAATTACATGGAAGGGCAATAACCGGAGCACTGGACTATAGGAAAGTCATCTTGGAGATTATAAATCGACCCCGGAGTGTGTAAGTGCACGGATTCAGTGTGTGTACATGCTGTATATGTGTGTGTGTGTAATATATACCCAACAATAAAATCAGCCACACTGCAGCCAGCTGCTAATGGCGCACGTGGAAGCCTGGAATGGAAAACTAATGTCACAGATAGATTCTGAGCAGGTAATCAAGCCTGTAAAAATGTGCTGACTGTTTCCTGTAAACTCCTGCAGCACCGTGCCCAATTAATTAGCTCGTTAAAGAAACAACTATTAGGAGGCGACGCCCGGCTCCATAATTCCTATTGATCGGCTACAACCTGCTTCTGCATGTTCCACTCAAAGCTGGTTCTCCCACAGAGGTTTGCAACAAAGTGGGACATTAAAACAGAACACTCTGTACAGATTCTGGAGCTCCTGTACTTTTAAATGAGTTTACTTTGCTGTTTGGGGTTTTATAACTTATATTCTTAGAGAAAGAAGGCAAAAGTCTGCAAGTTTAAAAACATCAGGTCAGTTTTATTTCATATAATTGTAAAGAAAAGGGTTAGAATGATGAATTTTAAACAAATTGCTCTTATTTTATTGTCTGTGTTTTGTGAAATTACAAATATCTTCTAAAATCACAGAAAACGTGTTTATATATGCGTTAACCCTAAAAAAACAGACCAAAAATCTGTATTTATACAAAAAACTTTACAATGTTTGACCACAAATTCACACCATTTTTTTGTTTAAACCAGCAGGGAAAAAAAACTTTACAGGTATTTGCTGTTATTTGAAATAAAAATATGTATAGTAAGGATTGAAAACTGATAAACAATTGTTTTTAACTATAATTTCACAGACTTTTCTTGTTTTTTTTAAATTGCAGATGATATAAAATAAATAAATGTACATGTTGACTGTAAGACAAGTCCAAAACAAAGTAAAAAAGCCACAACTGTAAATAATATCCATATCTAGAATCTGTATTTTAACAGATATACTACTACTGACACACTTTTGTATTTTTAATTAATTGGGTTAGGGTTAGGGTGTCATTCTGCAAATCATCGGTCAATTCGTATTATTTTTAAGTAATTTTGGATGAATTCTGGACAAATTTCTTTTCATTTTCCACAAGTTTTATGTCAACCTGGATCTTTTCTCGTCATTTTGGATCATTTTTGTGTCTTTGAGCTAATATTTGAGTCATTTAGGACAAATTTCATGTCATTCTGAACTACTTTTCTGTAATTTGGGATAATTTTAAAGTATTTTTGGAATATTTATTGCTTAAAACAGAGGGATGTTCTTTGGTCTTCGGTTTCAGGAGCTGAGGAGGCTTTTAAAGGAATGCCGTCCATCAGCCCAGACCTTTTATGCGGCATTAAGACGAGGATAAGAGCTGCTCTCCACCTGAGATCTTACTGCAGCGTCGCATTCATTTACTAAACACACTCAAGTGCACGTCTGCTTGCTGAACAACAGAGGAGAAAGTGATGGAGCTAAAACCGCTCTGAGAGGAGGATTCGTAGAGATTTAAATCAATCAGCGGCAGCTCTGCGGGGAAATCAGAGGCCGACGGCTGATTGATAGATTAGTACCGAGACATGTTCTGTCAACTATCCCGGTCTGGTTCCAAATCCCAGACTTAATGCAGCCACATTATCTGCTCTGGCTTTTCTTCTCTGCAGGAGTTTGGTTTGAATGTGTGTGGCAGGCTCCAGTCGGAGGGATTTGGTTAAACATGCAGAATGGCTTTGAACCCGGGGAGTTTGGCTGCCATTGATCCTCAGCTCAGTGGAAAGAAAAGACTTTAATTGGCCTATTGGTTTCTGAGCTTAAGAACTCTACTCTGTGGGATTAGAGTTAAACAAAAAGCAAATTTTACTTCCTCTTCACGACCTCCGTGTATGAGTTCTCTACGAAATATAAATACGCAGCGCAGACTGAGCTCTCACTTTTGCTGAAGCAGCTTTTCCTGGGTAATTCCAACCAAAAGTTCCCACCTGAACCCCTCAGAATGATAATATTTTATTCTACACTCGATCCAGCCCAGGTCGAAAACTACAGACCAGTTTCACTCCTACCCTTACTGTCTAAAATACTTGAGCGAACTGTCATCAACTGTCTTGAAAGTGAAAGTAGATTTGCTCTTACACTAAAAAATAACTCAAGGGACCTATTCCTACTACTTAATTAAATGTATATCTAATATCTAATGTGGTTTTCCTGATGTTGTACAGGGCGAATCGACACCACAGAGCATCTGAAGACACATGAACCTTGAAGGTTAGTTGGTCATCGATTATGACCCCCAAGTTTCTGGAAGACTTTGTGGCTGAGATGACAAGGAGCTCAATCTTGGAGAGGTTGAGTTGAAGGTGGCATTTTTCATCCATGATGAGATATCTGCAAGGCATGATGAGATCCGGGCAGAGACAGTGTGGTCGTCTGGGAGGAACGACAGAAAGAGTTGGGTAAATTTTGAGAAATTTGAGATCATTGTTGACAGCTTTTATGACATTCTCCACAATTTCAGATGAATAAAAAAACACATTTGAGTTCTGTTAATAACTGCAGCTATATCAGTTTTCCATCCATCCAGCAGTCGAACTTCTGTGAAAATGGACCGACTCCACCGGCAACTTTTACTAATACAGCAAAACAGCAAAAAAGTACAACAATGTAAGACACAGCGATGCATTTTAATAGTTTCCAACTTATTAAACATCAGCAGAACGTTGATGAATCTAGTCTTGATTAGAACCGACACAGTCATTTAACACCAGAGACAGAAACATGAAGCTGCCAAAAACATCCAGAGAGACAAGCTGCTCAATCATAAATGTGAAAATGACAAATTTGTGGTGAAAAAGCTGTTTAGGAGCTTCAGTGTTTGATTCAACAGATACATGGAGGTGACTGTGGTGCATTAAAACACTAACTAGTCCATTTATCACGTTGTTGTTGGTTGTATCTGTTGATAATAGGAGATGAAAGCATAGTCAAAGTTCACGGTTTTAAAATGTCACTCCGTAGTTTTTGTATTTGTCATCCAAATGTGATCTGTAACGGTTTTTATTGATGAAATTAATGCTGGAGTGTTTGTTTGTTGATATGGAGATACGGCTTCTAAAGTGACATTTAAAACTGGAAGTTTAGGTCAATTCCTTCCAAAATCTAGTATATATAGCTACACATGGCTAAGGATTCAACTTCCTTAAAGATGTTCACCAATAAAAATCAAGATTTTTGTCCATATCTTGGGTTTTACATGCTTGAAGATACATAATGAGTAAAATGAGCCATCAAAACCATGGATAAGTGTGACAATGACAGTCTAAAAAACACAAACTCAGACTGCTGGGGTTTACCAAACTGAAAGAATCATTATTTGAGGACGCAGCAGCATAACATGCATGACCTTCTTCTTTTTCTGCCTTGCATCAACAGGAGCCAGTTGAGGCGGTTTGGACATCTGATTCAGGTGCCTCTGGGGAAACTTCCTTTGGAGGTTTTCCAAACATATGCGTCTGGGAGGAGACTCCGAGGTAGACCCAGAACCCGCTGGAGGGATTATGTATCTCATCTGGCCTGGAAACACCTTAGGATCCCCCAGGAAGAGCTGGAAAGCATCGATGGATGGATGGATGGATGGATGGATGGATGGATGGATGGATGGGCGGGCTTGAAGCATGGTTTTGGTAGCATCATGGTGTGCAGCATGGTGGTGGCAAAATGTCTGAAAAAAGAAAAACAATATTAAAAAATGCCTCAAGATTGTCCAAAATGATAGGAAAAAAATCGAAAATGACTCCAGAATAGTCAGAAATGACTTTAACCCGTCCAAAATGGTTGTAAAATTGTCCAACGTGATTAGAAAAAAATCCCCAAGAGCTTTCTAGAAGTGCTTCTGGACTGGTGTCAGACTATTGGACTGGTTTTGGACTTTCTTGGGACTGGTTTATGTTTGATTTCAGTCTTGGTTCCCCTGGTTTTGGATGTGATTTAAAGTTGGTTTAGGATTATTTCACTCTGGATCTGGTCCTGGATGAGGACTGGTTTCAGACTGTCTTGGGAGGGACTTGGACTCTTTCAGGAATAGTTTCGGTTTGGTTTTGGTTCCAATATTGAACTGGTTTTTGACTCATTTAGGGCTGGTTTCAGACTGTATTCTGACTGGTTTTGAACATTTTTTTAACCCCAAGAACCCTGGATAAGCAGAAGAAAATGGATGACTGGATGGAAAAAAAGCTCTCAAATACAACTTTAAAGTGTTTTTAGGGTGTAGTCAACAACCAGAGGTCAATTTTAAGGAGTTAAGTCGCACAGAAAATGTAAAAAGTCCACAAAAATGAGCAACACATTGCTGGAAGCATCCGCCTTTAAAAGGTGTTTGAACCAACAGCTGTCATGTTTTTGAAAAAGATGGACAGTTGTCAGTGTTAACCTGCACAAACGATAAATGTGAACTCCAGCTCCGGTACAGAGATGATTTATAAGACAGTAACGTTTCAAACTCTCCTGACACTTCCTGAGATCCAGATTGCTTCTTGTCAACACATCAGCAGCATCCGGGGAGACGATAAATGACAACCTGCTCGGATGCAAGACGCCTGAGTGAAGTTTCCAATTTGTCTCTCGTCCTGCAACACATCAAACGTCACGACGACAGGAAAACGACACGAGCCAGAAGGCTTTCTGAGGGACGGAGCTCCAATTCATGCATCAGGAAAACACTGATCACCTCCTCCAGAGTTAAAAGACTTTTTCACTTTGGAAATTTAAATATTTCCAGAGTTCCAGGTCCTTGAAGTGCATAGAGGAGAACGTCCCCTGTTTGTATACTCGTGAACTTTCTCCAGGGGACGTTCTCCTTTCTTGCTTCCAGTCTTTAAGTTTCATCTCACTTAGAACATTACAGGTCCTTGAAGTCCATAGAGGTGGGTCCAGATTTATCACTTTTTAATGGACTTTTTCCATCATTTCTGATCCTCAGAACTTCATCAGTCCAGCAGATAGAACCATGACATTTAGGAGGAGAAACACATCTGAGTTCTGGTAAAAACTGACCCCAGATCAGTTTTACATCCATCCAGGTGTCTCAGTCTAAACACTAAATCTGGTTTCTGTTCAGAAAATTGTTGATAACTTGGATAACTGTCAAGCAATTTAGGACAATTTTCATTTCATTTTCAACATTTTTTTTTGTAATTTTGGATCAGTTTTGAGTCATTTTGCACCAATTCTGAGTCTTTTTCTATAATTTTTGAAGCATCGTGGACTAATTTTGTGTCGACCTGCAAATCTTCAGGAAATTTGGTTCATTTTTTTACCAGAACTGAAACTCATCCTGGTGTCACAGTCTAAAGATGAAACATTTGTCATTTTTGACAAATATGAGTAATTTTGTCCATTTTTTTTGTCATTTTCAACAATTTATCAGTATTTTGGACCATTTTCAAGCCATTTTTACATTTATTTTTTAGATTTTGAACATGTGAGTTCTGATAAAAACTGCAACCAAATCAGTTTAACATCCATCCATTGAGTTGCAGCAGAAGTTTCCATTTTTTTCCACTTAGGTCTTTATTTAACCCAAATATAAATTGTAAAATCCTGATTTCGTCATCACACTTTTCGTTCTTTCCTTTTCCTTGGACCTACTGGAAGAAAATGGAGGTCAAGCTGCAGCAGTGAAATGCAAAGAAACGTGGACAGGAAAGCAAAAATGTTGCACTTTCGCTCACTAGTCTCTTTCTTGTAATTCCTTCAGAGGAGGCAACATTTAGTGGCCAAAATGTTGCACTTTTGCTGAAACTAGAATGCTGTTTTAAAGGGAAGAAGTGTAACTTCTAGTTTATAGAATCCACAAAATTAAAGTGCCATCATTACAAACAGAAAGATAAATGAGTTTTATTTGAAACAGGACTTAAAAATACACTTTTTTACATTGTTATAATTCAGATTTTAACTCAAAAAAGTCTTTTTTTTTAATGCCGGGATGAAATTACTCCAAACGTTCTTGCAGTGCAGGTTTTTGTTCAGTAATTTTATCTTTAAGTAACCTTTAAATGGCAGAAACCTCCAGAAATAGCTGCATGAATTCTGGAATAAAGACGAGTGTCACATCTTGTCCGAAGCAGAGGACGTATATGATCATAAATAGAAAATATAAATGTGTTTCCTCCTGTCGCAGCCCTCAGGCTCACCGTTCCTGCTGTAATGGAGGAAATATTACGGTTTCATTATTGCTGTGGATGTGGTTTCGCTGCAGCAGATGACTGGATGTTAGCAGTCCAGTTTGTCACATTAGCGTGATGCATAGCACCTTTCAATCAAAAAAACAAGCCGCACATGAACGCCTCCTTTGTTTCGGACTCTTCAGGTGCGGTAATGAAAACACAAAACACCTGAAACTGATTGCTTCTTCTGCGTCAGCACAACGTGGCACCATAAAAATGATGGTGAACGGAGCCGGTCGTTCATAACGGATAACGAAGCTCCCATTTATCTCTCTTTCACCGTCCCATGTCCGTCTCCGCTGCTCCCTAACGGATGAAATACAGCCACGAGGAGTATTTGTGGTGTTATTCTTGTTTTATTGAGCAGAAACAGCAGCCAGATTGTGCTGCCTCAGCTCCGAGGGTAAATCAGAGCTTCCAGCAGGAGGAGGAAGCTCATTAATGTGGATGAAGCGGGACAGATGAGGCCGAGCAGGAAAACCTGTTCACCTGGAATAAAGAGGCTGTTTGGTTACCTGGGAGGAAATAAAATACTTTAAAAAACAGAGACGTAATTCTAATTTGTCCTGAAACAAACCGCAAGAAGTTCAACCACTAAAGTTCACCGATACACTGATGTGCGGTTGTGTGTTTGAGAACAACTTGGCAGATTGATTTTTGCTTTTTGGTTTGGATTATTGTGCTTCTAAAAAATTGTGTTTAAATTCTAAACTATAATCAAGTCTGTCGTCACTTTCAAGGGTAAGTTCAATATTGAGAGTTAAATAATATGAAATACAAATGTAAATGTAAAATAAGTGCATCCCGAAATCTTGATGCTGCCACCACCATGCTTCACATCATGATGCTGCCTCCACCGTGCTTCACATCATGATGCTGCCTCCACCGTGCTTCACATCATGATGCTGCCTCCACCGTGCTTCACATCATGATGCTGCCACCACCGTGCTTCACGTCATGATGCTGCCACCACCGTGCTTCACATCATGATGCCGCCACCACCGTGCTTCCCATCATGATGCTGCCACCACCGTGCTTCACATCATGATGCCGCCACCACCGTGCTTCACACCATGATGCTGCCTCCACCGTGCTTCACATCATGATGCTGCCTCCACCGTGCTTCACATCATGATGCTGCCTCCACCGTGCTTCACATCATGATGCTGCCTCCACTGTGCTTAACATCATGATGCTGCCACCACCGTGCTTCCCATCATGATGCTGCCACCACCGTGCTTCACATCATGATGCCGCCACCACCGTGCTTCACACCATGATGCTGCCTCCACCGTGCTTCACACCATGATGCTGCCTCCACCGTGCTTCACATCATGATGCCGCCACCACCGTGCTTCACATCATGATGCTGCCACCATCATGATGCCGCCACCACCATGCTTCACATCATGATGCTGCCACCACCGTGCTTCACAGTGCAGTGGAGAGGGTTTGTTTGTGATGATGTTCAGTGTTTGGTGTCCATCAAACATATCATCTAGTCTGAAGGACTAAAAGCTCCATCCTGGTCTCCTCAGACCAAAGAACCTTCTTCCAGGTGTCTTCAGAGTCTCCACATGTTTTCTGGTGAACTGTAGTCCAGATTTAATTGGAGCTTTTTCCAACAGAGTCTTTCCCTTTGTCTCCGTCAAGCCTTGACTGGTGAAGAACAGACAACAGTTGTTGGATAAACAGTCTCTAACATCTCAGCTGCTGAAGCTGGAACTCCTTCAGAGGAGTCATAGGAGACTTCGTGGCCTCCCTCACTACTCTCTTTCTTGTTCAGTCTCTCAGTTTTCGAGGACATCCTGCATTTTGACAACTTTTGACTCTTCTCCAGTGTTATTTGCCTTGTTTGTTTGTTTTTTTTAAACTGTGAGACTAAATAATATTTGTGATCCAAAACAACTTCCACTTCCAGAGCTTTATTAAATGTTGGCACTCTATTTAGAGAAAACTAATCATGTTGTCACTTAGTTTTTATGGTACAATTACAGAATGAACGATCTGTTATTACTGTTATGAAACTGAACTGTAATGAAACACTAGTTGCTGAGTGATGCTTAATGATTAGCGACCTCCTTTTTCTAGCCCACAGAGACCAACCGGTCCACTCTTCCTACGTATTCTTTCCTATTAGCATATCATGCACAGTAGTAGAATCTGACATGACAGACTCTTTTGTAAGAAGTGACCACTGGATGTCCACTTAACTCCCAACATCTCTTCGCCGTAGCCTAGCAACACCTCGCTCGATCGGATGCCGACGCTTCTGAAACATTGCCAAACGTCTGCTGGAGTTTTTGCACAGAAATTTCCCAACAGTTGGATGACAGCTGACATTATCATGGATTCAAAAAGACGTTTCACGGAGCATTCAGGGGTTGACTGACTGTTCTGACACCAGATTCACTAACAAAGAGACTCATTTTGTCGAAAAAGCAACGCTGGAGCCCACAAACTGTAACAACCATTTCTAAACCAGAGCTGCGGGAAGAAATACTGTCGGCAAAGGCAATAAAACACTGTCCCTTCCTAACATAATTACACCGGATTAACAAGCGGTGGAAATTGTTTGCGGCCTCTATATCATGTTTCTGCTGCAGCCTAAGAAGCGTTATTAAAGAACAACTAAAATAACATGGACTGTGTGTCAGATTGTCCCATTATTCTGCCGACGGATCGCTGATTGGGGGATTAGGTTTGTGGCAGTTTTTCTTCTGCCTCTTCATGGCTGCTTTTATTAGAAACAAGAAATAATTGCAGCTGTAATTGGTTTCCTTGCATAGGAATACACAATAAGGCCCGGGTCAGGTGTGACACAATGACAAACAGCAGAGGAAGTAAAACTCTACCGTCACCGTGATGCACTCGGCAGCTTTTTCTGTTCTTTTTCTTAACTTAAATTGTCTGTATTTTTGAGGGGAGGCATGTGAAGTGTTGATCATTTGGAAATCATGATGACACCAGTGCTGCCGAGCTGCTTAATGAACCGTTTAGAATGACAGCTGCTGTATATAAATATGAAGTTCGGCTCAAATTAGTAGTAAAGATTCCTTAACAGAAGCAATAATGAAAAGTATTCACTCCTGTTGGAAGATTCCTCCTTCTTATTTCTTTTCAACACTAATTCATAGTTAATATAATTTTGGTTTGTGGACACAAATTTACAAAATTACGCTCTTTCATGTCAAAGTGAGAACAAATTTCTACATAGTAATGTCCATTATTAGAACATACAAAACATTAAATGTGTGTCTCTAAATCATGATGCTGCCACCACCATGCTACACATCATGATGCTGCCACCACCGTGCTTCACATCATGATGCTGCCTCCACCATGCTTCACATCATGATGCTGCCTCCACCGTGCTTCACATCATGATGCTGCCACCACCATGGTACACATCATGATGCTGCCACCACCGTGTTTCACATCATGATGCTGCCACCACCATGCTTCACATCATGATGCTGCCACCACCATGCTTCACATCATGATGCTGCCACCACCGTGTTTCACATCATGATGCTGCCACCACCATGGTACACATCATGATGCTGCCACCACCGTGCTACACATCATGATGCTGCCACCACCGTGTGCTTCACATCATGATGCTGCCTCCACCATGCTTCACACCATGATGCTGCCACCACCGTGCTTCACATCATGATGCTGCCACCACCGTGCTTCACATCATGATGCTGCCACCACCGTGCTTCACATCATGATGCTGCCACCACCGTGCTTCACATCATGATGCTGCCACCACCGTGCTTCACATCATGATGCTGCCACCACCGTGCTTCATATCATGATGCTGCCACCACCGTGCTTCACATCATGATGCTGCCACCACCATGCTACACATCATGATGCTGCCACCACCGTGCTTAACATTATGATGCTGCCACCACCGTGCTTCACATCATGATGCTGCCACCACCATGCATTATGGTAGGCATGGAGTAGTTGTTATGATGAGTTTGCCAATCATAGCATCTAATCTGATGGACAAAAAGCTTATCAGACCAGAGAACCTTCTTTTTTCAACAGTGTCTTTCTCACTGTTCCGGAAAGCTCCGACTTTCAATTAAAATGTCAAATAATTTAAAATAGAGCACCTAAAATTAATGCATGCCCAAATTATGATGGTGCTGCCAACGTGCTTTACAGTGAGGATGGTGTGTTTGTGGTGATATTCAGTGCTTTGGGTTTAAATATATCATCTAGTCTGATTTACAAAAAGCTCCATTTTGCTTCAATCAAACCAAACAACCTTCTTCTGGTTGACTCCAGAGTCTCCCACAGGCCGTCTGATGAACTCTAGTCCAGACTGGAGGAATGTGTGTCAGATCGTTCTATTATTCTGCCAACAGGCCGCTGATTGAGGGATTAGGTTTGTGGCAGCTTTCTTGAGCCTCTTCATGGCCGCCTTTATGAGAAACAAGGAATAACTGCAGCTGTAATTGGTTTCTTTGCATAGGAATACACAGTAAGTCCCGGGTCAGGTGTGAGACAATGACAAACAGCAAAGTATTTCCATCCTTCACCGTGATGCACTCGGCAGGTTTTATATTCCTTTTTAAACTTATTTTCTCTGTATTTCTGGGGTGAGATGCAAATTATCACTCTGAGCTAAAGGAAAAAACATGAATATTATATAATCCCCTACATCCTGACACCAAAGCACACACCTTTTCACCCTCAGATGTCAGGTGTTGAGGTTATTCAAACACCTTTTCGCCGAAGGAGCTTCTCCTATGTTAGCTATGGAGCTAATTGGAGCGAACCCTGGTGACTCCCACATATGCAGCCATATGGCAATTATTCATTGACTCTGAATGGGGATGACACTAATTAAAAGAATTACATTTCAGGCCTTTGAGAAAGTAACACAGGCGCTTTGTCCTTGTCATTATAATGATGTGTTCGCCTTTCATTCCTCTGCTGAGATGATTTGTCAGAACTTAGCAAGAGAGATAGAGGAGACCTTTAAATGTTGGCAACAAACAAGCCCATATATTTAAAGCTGCAATATTTGATGCAGAAGAACTCCTGAAATCCATCATGATGGAAAGCATAGTAGTGGCAGCACCATGGTGTGAAGCATGGTGGTGGCAGCATCATGACATGAAGCATGGTGGTGGCAGCACCATGACATGAAGCATGGTGGTGGCAGCACCATGGTGTGAAGCATGGTGGTGGCAGCATCATGGTGTGAAGCATGGTGGTGGCAGCATCATGGTGTGAAGCATGGTGGTGGCAGCACCATGACATGAAGCATGGTGGTGGCAGCACCATGACATGAAGCATGGTGGTGGCAGCATCATGACATGAAGCATGATGGTGGCAGCACCATGGTGTGAAGCATGGTGGTGGCAGCATCATGGTGTGAAGCATGGTGGTGGCAGCACCATGACATGAAGCATGGTGGTGGCAGCACCATGGTGTGAAGCATGGTGGTGGCAGCATCATGGTGTGAAGCATGGTGGTGGCAGCATCATGGTGTGAAGCATGGTGGTGGCAGCATCATGGTGTGAAGCATGGTGGTGGCGGTATCATGGTGTGAAGCATGGTGGTGGCAGCATCATGACGTGAAGCATGGTGGTGGCAGTATCATGGTGTGAAGCATGGTGGTGGCAGCATCATGGTGTGAAGCACGGTGGAGGCAGCATCATGATGTGAAGCATGGTGGTGGCAGCATCATGACGTGAAACATGGTGGTGGCAGCATCATGGTGTGAAGCATGGTGGTGGCGGTATCATGGTGTGAAGCATGGTGGTGGTGGCATCATGATTTGGAGATGCACTTATTTTATGTTTCATATTTTAAATTAATTTATATTATTTTGTAGAAATCAGTCTTGTCATTAAAGAGTCTGTTTTTTGTAAATTCTTGTCCAAAAACCCAAATTATATTAACTGTGACTCACATCATGCAGTTGGTTCAGTGCAGCTACTACTGGAAAAACAGAATGAGCAAATCTATCTTTAGACTCTTTGGAGGTTGGCCACTAATGAAACTTCCAGAAATAAAGAAATCTTTCTTCAAAATCCCATCAACAATCGGAAAAACACTAAAAAACAAAATTCCATCCATGCCAGGTGACTCTGACCTTGTACCGTTATAGCTTCCTCAGTTTGACTGTATTTTAATCGTACTGGTCTTTCCAACTAGCTCTCTGCAGTGTGACCTGTTGTGTTTAGCTTTCCATCCATTAATGCTAGGAGTGTACGCACGTCTTCTGACTGACAGCTTTCCTCAGTCAGACATCAGTGCTGTGGAGCTGTTTGATGAGCTACATTTCCATTGATAGTTGCTGTAAACCAGGGGTGTCCAACATACGGCCCGCGGGCCAAAAGCAGCCCGCCAGAAGGTCCAATCCGGCCCACGGGATAACTTTGTGAAGTGTAAAAATCACAGCGAAGTCATTAACTGCAAACTGTGAATTTGTATAGACTATAGATTGAAAATAATTTTCTGACCTCGACAAGTTGTTTTAATCATAAAGTAAAATACTAGATTGTTCATTGTTCTTTTGTCATTTTGTGTCTTATTTTTGTCATATTTGTCTTGTTTTTGTTGTTTTTTGTCTGACTTTTGTTGTTTGTCTCATGTTTTTGTTGTTTTGTTTCTGTTTTTTGTCGTTTTGTGTTTCCTTTTTGTCCCGCTTGTGTTTTTTTATCTTATTTTTGTCATTTTATGTTTTGCTTTATTCATTGTTTTGTGCATCAGTTTGGTTGTTTTGTGTTTTTTTGTGTTGCTTGTGTTGTTAGTCTACTTTTTGTCATTTTGTTTTTTGCCTTTGTCATTTTTGTCTTGTTTGTGTCATTTGTAAAATTTTCTCTCATTTTTGTCGTCTGTCCATTTTTTGTCTCTTTTGTTTTGTTTCATGCTGTTTGTCTCATATTTTGTCATTTGATTCTTGTTTTTGTCGTTTTGTCTCATTTTTGGGTTTTTTTCTTGTTTTTTGGTGGGTTTTTTTTGTCTTTTTTTGTCTGACTGTCGTTTTGATCATAAAGTAAAATACTATATTGTTCAGTTCCAGATACCTGCGATTAAAATCTGGCGTTGTGGTTATTTATAGGTAATTATGCTCTTCTTTTACTGTTCCGGCCCACTTGAACCCAAATTGGGCTGAATGTGGAACCTGAACTAGAATGAGTTTGACACCCCTGCTGTAAAGGATCCAAATTTGGGGTAAAGGCAACTCAATAAATGCAAAATAACCATTTAATATAATATAATAATAACTCTTTTTTTCAGAATTTCACTAAAGTTGAGCATCCGTCACTGTGTTTCAGTTTTATTTGTTTTTCATCTAACTTGAAATCCAATTTAGCTTCTATATAAACGCCCGTGTTTACCAGGAGCTTCATTAAATGTTTGCGCCGCTGATACCTGAAATGTGTCGCAGTATTTATAGAAAACTAATCATCTTGTCACTTGTCATATTAGAATTACAGAATGAGGAATGGATGTTGTTGCTGGGAGATGAACCAACAGTTTTAATTACGTTAGTGCTAGTCTTTAATTATGCTGTACAGGTGATCTGTGGTTTCTGTTTAGGGTTTAACCTCTGTTATACAAGAAAATACCTGTTCTTATGTATGTTTTTCGTGTTTTTTCTTGTTTTCCTACTGATATTTCTTAAATGTTTGCATTATAATCCCCTCTATGCTGCTTTAATGATGCACATTTTACCACTGTTGGATTGATAAAAGCTTATTAAACACAAATTCTTGAGCTGATTACTCATAAAAATAAATTGTTCCAATTAGATTTCCACCTTTTTTTAAAATAAATGTTTAAGTATTGTATATTTATTTACCATAATTATGAACAAAAGTGTATAAACTGGCAAATGTGAAACATAAGTGTAACCCAGTGTTAAAAACAGGAATAAAACTATAAATATTCATGCTTGAAAAAAAAAAATTAAAAATTAAAAATATTGTTAAAACATTAAAATAGAAGTTCATTAAAGATGTTGATAAACTGCTAAAAACACAAGAAATAAGTAAATATATTTAGATTAACTTAGGTATTCTTGCTTGACAACTTAAACAGCCAATGGCTGTATATCCCAATGTCAATATCAGCCAATCAGGTAGGGGTCACCTCCCGCCTTGCTCCTGAGCTGCGCGTGCCCTGTACGTGCTCCTCAGACACGCTCGAGCCGCGGACAGAGAGAGATCTTTCACCGATGGTGGAAAAGCTAACGCGACAGTAGCAGCGTTTTGTGGAGACATTCGGAGATTTGGTGAGCAGAAAACCACTAAAACGTGTGTAAGCATTGAAATATATAAATATAATGACAACTCGTTTGTTAAATTTAAAGATATCGAGAGATTCAAGGCTGTGAACCCTCGTGAGCTGGAATTCCCCTTGCTGCGCGTGGGCTTAGCATGGTAAGTCCCATTGAGTGTGTGTGTGGGCTAATTTAGCATGCTAATCGCCGCTAGCTTAAATGCTAACCTCCGATTGGAACTTCTACTAGCTTTTCTTCAAAGAAAATGCATATTTTGAGGCCACACGCCTAACAATGGGTTTATTTTACCAGATAACAAATGTTACTTGAAGGTTCCTGTGAAAATTATGTTGTAAAGTTGTGAAATGTGCTGTATTTTGTGTTTGTTAGCACTCGTTTTTATTTTCTATGGTGCTAATCTGTGTATTAATGTCAAGTGCATTTACCTGCACTTTGCCTAAATTTTGATACATTTAATACATTTACAAGCCAATTGTATTTCTAATCCATTTCTAAAGCAGTTTTGGATTAATTTATAGGTGTATTCACCCTATACTTTTGAGCAGATAATCTAATTACTTAATTACTAAATGTAAATTATTTTAATTTCATTTATTGGTAATTTGATAATGTAGAAGGTTGATGTTGAATTATAAATTGTTGTACAACGTGGAAAAAGAATGTAGAAACTATTGTAAAGCCTTTACAAACCGGGTAACAAGCTATAGACACTGCAGGTCATAGGTGAAGTTGCTTTATTCTGACCTGTTCCTCAGGTCAGGTTTTTTTTGGATCAGATTTGGAAATCTTGAGAAGAACCAAGGATCAGCTTCCAGTACTGGATGGCGATCGTCAGCCCAAAGAGTCGAACAAACTGGTAGCTTGTAACCCAACTGGTTACAAACACATAACCATGAACACTGAATTCTGAACCATTGACACTGAAAGACTAAAAAAAAACAAACACTAAAGACAAAAAGGACTATTTTTATTTCATTTTATTTATCTTTTATTTTTGAAAGCGCCATTTTTTTTCTTATTGTGCAAAAACCCCTTCACAATTTAAACTTTGCAATTAAATGCAAATTGTCTTTTAATACTGTGTCATCTCCCTTGTTTTCGCACACCCTGGGCTCCTGCGAATTTAGAGTCTTCTGATCTGGCCTATCCTGCTTTCTACTGTAGTACTTTGGTTAAAGGTAACTATACTGCTGTACCTAGTACAAAGACAGTACAGAAGCACTTTAAGTGTTACATTAGGTTGCTCAAGATGAAGACATTTGTTTTTAAGCCAATTTCATTAAGATATCTGAACTTGAATTTAGATTTTAAATGAACTAATACTGAAATACAAGTTATAATAAGTTAATGCAACAGTATTATGTCAGCGCAAACAAATCAAATAATGTTTACTTGTAGTGAAATGAATTTTTATGATAAAAGAATGTTGTTTTTCTCACAATCTCACAATTTTTTAAGGTAACATAATTTAACCTCAGAGTTTACAACTGATTTTACATCAACATTCATACTGAAGTGCAGAAAACAT
Source organism: Amphiprion ocellaris (assembly GCF_022539595.1). Lineage (NCBI taxonomy): Eukaryota > Metazoa > Chordata > Actinopteri > Pomacentridae > Amphiprion > Amphiprion ocellaris. The sequence continues at coordinate 39,040,383 of NC_072768.1, forward strand.
TTAAAACCAAACTAACTGGGAAACCATAAAAATATAGATTCAAGCAGCTTTAATGCTTTTAACCTGCAAAAATCTCTAAATTTGATTCCTGACTATGAGTTGTGTGTGTTCTTAAAGTCAGTTAATTCCCATCTGAAGTTCCTGCAGTAGAACCAAGTTTGAGCCACTTAATGAACACTTGTGTAGAACCCTATTGGAGTGAAAAGAATTATTTTTCGTCCAAAACAATCACATTTTTGAGGCCTAAACATGCTCAAAAATTTCCACACATATCAGAACTGAATAAAAAATTTATATTTTATGGGATGTGCGCATGTGTGTGGAAAAATGGCTCCATAGCGCCCCCTGCTACCTGACAAAAAAAGCGTCTTGGAGCCATACCATAAACCCAACAGGAAATCCGCTATTTTGAACTAATTGTGACATCTTTGGGCGATTTTTGTCATTTCCACGGGTTAACTCCTGATAGGGGTAACTCCAAGAGATCTCAGATTTGGTCAGTATATACAGCAGGCCCTAATGATGAAAAGTTATCAAAATGTTCCACAAAAATCAAAGGCTGTAGCCATGGTGACCCCCTGAACTTTGATGCTTCGCCGTGAAACAGGAAGTGCTGTCTAACTCCCCTGTCCATGCTCCAGTCTGCCTCAAACTTTACGTGAATGATCAGTGTCCTTCCCTGATAACATCCATATGATGAAATACATTCACAGTCATAGCACCACCTACTAGCAACAGGAAAAGTCACGTTTTACACTTTGATGTGCTATTGTTAGCCCGTTGACCAAATTAACCTCAAATGTGGTGATATAAGCCTTAAGATGTTGATGATGATTCATGGAGAAAATGGTGAGCTGTTGTCAAACATTGTGTCTGAGGTGGCGTGGCGAATTTTGATGTCTCACCATGACTCCTGAAGTGTTTATATCTCAGCTGCACATGATCCAATCTGACCCAAACTTCATTTGCTGGACATAGTCTGGGTCTGAAGACATCCACATTCCTAAAGTCAGTCATAGTCATAGTGCCACCTATTGGTAACAGAAAGTTATAGTCATTACATTTGCATGCACCATTGCTAGAAACTGTGTAATATCAGCCTTGAAATTGGTCAGCCAGGTCTTAACATCGTGACAATGCCACAGTGTGAACCCTTTGAGATTGTACAGTTTTGTGGAGAAGAATCAGAAGAGGAGCTGGTCCTTTGTGATTGTCAACAACACAATCTTGCTACTGATTCCCTCGACTGGAATATGTTGAGCAATCATCATCATCAGATGGGGCAACACTGAAATCATGTCTTTCGTACAGAGATCTCCATCAGTAACCATGGAAATCCACATTATAGTGAAGCACCTCTTTAATCCAAAGCCTTTGAATCAACGTCAGCTGTGATGTGAAGCGATGAGCGAAGTCGAGGCCATTTAAAAGGGATTGTGGGGAAAACAACCTTAATGTTTCTGCTGCCTCATAAACAATCACTTAATCAAGCTGAATTAATTTCCTGCTTTGCTTATTTTTTTTTCTCACCCCCTCTCCTCGTTATTCTTTTTTTCAGCAGTTTTTTTCACTCTTAAAAACAAATCAACGGTAAGAAGCTTTTCAAACTAAAAGCCTCAAAGTTAATCCCGTTCCTTTAAGGGATCGCTGTCTAATTATTAGATCTTCCATTTGTAATCTTAAGGGATTAATTTTCCTTAAGAACTTGGGTCACAATAGTTTCCTCAGACTAAATAATAATAATAATAATAATAATAATAATAATAATAATAATAATAATAGCTCAGGGAACACAGCGAACCGCTTTGCCTGAAGGTGAAATCAGAAATCTGATTATTTGTTCCTTTTAGGCTGCAGCTGATTAGTTTTTTAGCAGGACTGTACAAATTCGCACAAAGAGCAGCAAACATAATGACTAGAAGGGGAGAGAACAGACAGTAACACTGACAAACAGCAACTGGATGAAGTAAAATAACATTTTCTGGTTCTAGAGGTAATTGGTTTTATCAGGCAGCAGGAGAACAGTCAGTTCTTGAAGTTTATGATGTTGGAAAAATACGCATTTTAAGGATCTGACAAATTGTGATGGCTGAAATAATACTGAAATAAAGTTAACTTTTGTGCACAAAATCAGCTTTAAAGAGAAAACAAATAATAAACAGTCATGCAAAAAAGGAGTAAAAATTAAAGTGGTGAATGATAAAATAACAAAACACATTTTTTTCAATTCTGATGGATGGATGGTTGGTTGGTTTATTTGGATGGAGGATGGATGGACGGTCGGATGGATGGATGGATGGTTGGTTGGATGGATGGATGGTTGGTCGGTCGGTGGGTCGGTCGGATGGATGGACGGACGGACGGACGGACAGACAGCCATAATTAACTAATCATTGACAAAGTCCTTGTAGCGGCCCCTTGGATTCATTCAGCAAGACGCAGAGTTTCAAACAGGTGTTGATTTATTCTTACTCTCGACCAGCACGTGTACCATAAGCACCATGAAAACTACAGAATTAAACAGAATACAAAATGCTTCACTGTAGTATCACAAACAATTCACGTATAAATCATGTTTACATCCAATACAAATAAACGCAACTCATCTGATAATAATGCATATTTAACATTTTCATACCTCATTCCGCCGTTCCAAGGACGCTAATTTAAGTGTTAGCCATCAGCTAGCATGTTCTCCAGCTGGACATACACACACACGTCGCTGTTCAGAGCTACGAATACAGTATAATGAGGTAAATCACAATGTAAACCCTTCCTTAATACAATTCAAACAGATAAATGTGATGTATAACTACCTTGTAGACAGCCTTTACCGTTTCTCCGACGATGCGTGAGCACAACGTTGTTTAGACAAAGAAACGGGAAGTTCGGCGTCACAAAAACCGCAGAAGAAGAAGAAACGCTTGCTTAACAAAATAAAAGCGGAACAGACCACAAGGTGGCACTGCAGGGCTACAATGTCTTCTTAATACATAAACAATACTGTGCAGGAGAATAATCATACAATTTATCTGACATTTATAGTCCTTTATTATTCTTCCAGAGTGGTTTATTGAGATATGCTGTGTTTATTTTCGGTATTTATTTCTGTAACTTGTTCCTGACATTTTAATTATATCTGAGTGTCCACGAATGCTACGAATAAATTATCCACTGGAATCATTTAATTTGTCTGAACTCGACTGAAAAGATAAAATATAAAAACAACTAGTTTATGTCAACTTTAAATAGAGCAAAAAAAACACTTCAGTACAACGTCAGGAATAAAATAAAACGTGTAACTCGAAAAGTAAATGAAAAAATTTGTAAAAACAGCCTTTTGATAAAAAAATTATTTGAAATGAATACTGTTGAAACGATCTTTGAACATCAGATCAAAATGTTTTCCTCAAAACATTATTAGAACTTGTTAGCTAATGTTGTGGGAATGTTCGATGCTAATTAGAGTTTCTCTCCCAGAAAACAAAACTTATTTGTAACGAGAATGAACACAAAACTCTTTTCCTATCGGCTCCCTGTAAACAGTTTCATAAGTTTAAACCTGCAGTATTCTTCTTCTTAACACTGGAATCTCTAAAAAAAAAAAGTGTTTGGGATCAACAAAAATAATTAAAGCAACAGTTTGTATCAATCTTTTTAAGTTAAGACAACTTCTAATGAAATTAAATTCAATCAACAAGCAATACAGAGGTTAGTAAATTACCCTTTTCTCTACAATCAAAGGTGTTTTTAACGATTACTTGCATAAAAACAACTTTTTAAGCCAATTGCTGAAAGGATTAAGCTGTTCCGAATAATATTTCCACTCGGTTTATAAGAAAATTTAAATTGTTGTGTATTTAATTAGATTTTTTATGAATGCAGGTTGGAAAAATACATTTTTAATTTAGTTTTCAAGCTAATTTCATTAAATTACATCTACTTTGCAGAAATTCGAGTTTAAATTACACATAATATCATTTTTATATCAACACAACCAATCAAAATAATGTTTGAAACCTGAAAGCTTCATCTAAATCACTGAATTACAATTTTCATTTTGCGTTTTTATGTGCATTTCATTACATCTCAGAGTGTAGCTCCACCTAAAAACATTGTTTTTCTGAAAATTTTTAAGCAATGGAAGGAAATAGTCATGAATAGATGATTAAAATATGATTAACTTCACAGCTTACACCTGATATTATATTAAAAATATAAAGACTGAGCTGCAGAAATCATTTTAGCCAAAAACACCGACTCAGGCAGCTTTAATGCTGCTCAACCTCTGACTTATGCTAAAATCTCCAAGTTTGATTCTGTGAGTGTCTTTAGGTTCAACCAATTTACATCTGATTTCTGAAAAAAAAATAAAATTGTTACCAGTAATATTTCCACCCTATTTATGAGGAAATTTGAATTGTTATGTACCTAATTAGAATTATTATGAATGCAGGTTATAAAATTAAAGAAATTAATTTGTTCTGATGCAAAGTAAGTAGAGGAAGGGACTTGAAATATCCCTAAAAATACCTGAGAACACATGAAAATTTGCACACATTAGGGCCGGCGAAAAATTTGATATTTTAGGGGAATGGCACACAAAATGGCTCAATAGCGCCCCCTGCAATATTATGAAAATTCATTCTTGAACCATGTTTCCTGTACAGCAATAAAATTTGGTGCGCATATGTAACTCCTCAGGGTGCACAAAAAAGACTTTTACACAAATACCCAAAACACAACAGGAAGTCGGCCATTTTGAATCATGATTCATATTTTGGACATTTTTGTGTTATTTTTGGGCATTTTCAAAAGTTATAAACACAAACAGGTAGGGCTGGGCGATAAATCGATTTTATCGATTAATTCGACTTTGTACTTAATGTCGATTTGTTTTAATGAAAATCGATTTTCTCATCAACATCCACCACCAACACCTTCCCGCTGGGCTCCCGTAGTTCAGAGTGCCCCCCCCTCCCCCCCGCGCTTGATACACAAACAACATGGCGGCGAGTGGTGCAGATCTAAAGGCTCGTGTCCACTAGATGCTATTTTCCCACACAGCAACGCACCGCATCTGAAAATCACACGGACGGCGGGTGGTCACTAGCGGACCACAACATGGTCACATGACAGCTCTGACCAACAGCAGGCCGCTACGTGGTCACATGACCGAGCTTTCAGCTGGACAGTCCTGCAGACAAGTCAGATAAACACAGCGGCTCGGCCGCAAACTTTCCCTTTATTTCAAAAAACACGTCAATGAAAAGTATTTCTGAAAGCATTTGAGGCAGAAATAATCTGCAGCAGCTGAATCTGTCCTCGTTTTAGGTCACTGACGCCTAGTTTAGAAGTTTGAGGACAGTTTCACGATGCGTGGAATCTCCACACCCGCATTCAATTTGCATAAAGTAAAACAGTGGTTCTCAACCTGGGGTCCGCTTTGTCTGCTCTGAGGCTGTGATGTTATAAAAAATAGATTTTTACATTCTGGATAAAATCAGAGTAACAGACTCGCTGTGTCATCACAAGTCTACTTATAAAACATTTTAAAAACACATTTATTTGGTCTTTCTTCAGGTTGGCTCTAGTTCATCCCGATTCATTAGTTTGTGTTACAGTTAGAAAATTACTGATGGAAACGGTGTCTGAAAAACGCAAAACAGGTGAAGATTCATCAGTACCTAAAAACTCCGGCTATACTTCGAGTTACCTTAAATTTGGTTTTATTAAAGAACAAGACAGAATTGTGTTATTTGTGGTGAAATGCTCGTAAATGACAGCATGAAACCAGCGAATTATGGAGACATCAGGAAATAAAACAGTTTGGTAAAGTCGGAAAGGTATTCACAAATTCAGACTTTCGGCATCAATAATTCATTAAATATACGTTGTCTAAACATAAACGATGCCTCTTTTCCATCGTTGTAAGGTAGACAATGTGCTACAAGCCCAGTTTAATCAAAAGTAGCTGCAGAAATAACATTGGTGTCTATGAGCAGCTGGTTGTGAGACGAGTGAACAGGAACCATCTGCAAAATGCAAAACTGCTGCAAACAGCGAAGAGACACAAATATTCAACAAATTTACTGCAGCCAGCAACTGACTCCTGCTGATCATACTACAACTCTTGGTTTAATATTAAATATTTTTTCTCATAGTTGTAAGGAATTTTTTTAGTTTAAAAAAAAAATCAATAACTCTTATGCATTGTAGTGTCAACAAATTTACTGCAGCCATAAACTCTCTCCTCCTCGTCATAGTACAACTCTTGAACTCTTGGTTTGATATAAAATATTTTTTTTGTAATTTTAGGGAATTTTCTATTAGTAATACAATTCAATAACTTCCCTCTTATGTTTTGTAGTGTACTTATGTGGTGGTGGTGGTGGTGGGTGGGGTGCAGCTTATAGGAGGGGCTCCAAGCCACACAGGTTAGGAACCACTGAAGTAGAAGTCAGTCTACTTTATGCAAATGAGCTGCAGCCCTCTCCAGGTAAACACACCTGATCACAGCGGGAAACGGGTTAGAGAAAAGCTGCAGCTCCGTCGATGACAAGTTTCCTGGCGAACTTTTCCTGTGTTGAACGATAAGATGACGATGTGCTGAGGCAGCGTTCTGCAGGGTCAGAGCTCACATCCGTTTACCTGCATCCATTTACAGGAAGGAAAATAAACCAGCAGCTACACGTCGCCTCGGGCTCAATGTGTGGACAAAGTGTGGAGCCGCAAATGCTGATTTGTGGAGTAAATGTACAGGAAGCGGCGACTAATCTCGGCCGGTCGAATCTCCCGGGACGCTGAGGCTCATTCGGCTCTTTAAACCCGCCGAGGCTGAGGGTGTGTTTTGCTGAGACAGTGATTCATTAACATACATATGAGGGAGGCGAGCTCGCCAGAGACTTTGGAAGATTTTAAACTCTATAAGACTTTGACAGTGAGGTCATGCTGGGATGGAAATTAGACGAGGGGATCCCTGTTTGTCCTTGGCGCTTTATTTCCGTGGAAAGTGGTCAATTAGTTCCCCAAGTGTATCAGGTGGGATTTAGAAATATGATAATACGCGCAGGAAAAATGGATGAGTCGGCTTAGGGACGATGCGAAGGCAATTTAAGGGCTGCACAGCTATTGTAAGCGCTGCGAGCCTGCAGAGCCTCGGGCCTTTTAGTGAGGTAATAAAGGACGGGTGGTGTGTTCTCCAGCAGCACACATGCAGATACTTGAGAGGATTTAAATGGGATCTTCAAGGACTTTAATGCCACAAAATTCTAAGAAGGGAGCCCTGCGACGCACACCTCTGGACTCCAAGAAGAAAACTCATCTTGCAAATGGAAACTTTTATTTGTGCCATTGTTTGGTTTCATGGTGAGCAGATAAACGATTTAAGGGAAGTGGAGGATGGATACTTTTAAAGGGTTTAAGAGCGACTTTTTACAAGAACTCAGATATTTGTTGGAATTTTAAAGAGCATAAAACCAAGCAGTGCATCTCTAAGATCATACAGGAAATCAGAAGTAGCTGGAGGTTGGACTCTTTTATACTATATATAGATGAACTGCAGTTTATCACACTTCTTTACTGTATTCAGCATGACCAAGACTCTACAACCAAGCTTTAACCCAGTATCAAACATGCTACAACTGTTAGGCTAGACCACTAGTTACCCTACTTTAAGTGAAGCTTCACTTCATCTTTATCTTTAAGAAATGTGAAAAGTTTAGCTACACCAACATGGCAAAAATGGTTTACTACAGCATTTTTTTAAATATTAATTTAGCCATCCATTTTCTACATATACACTATTGGGTATCTAATGTTTGAAATCTGGAAACCAAACGTCCAAGTGCCAAAAACTGCAGTTCCTTGAATGTCCTCTAGGGTTGGCCCTGTAAGTGAGTCATCTCCATAGATCCTTATGTTAAAATATACAACTTTAAAACAGAAATAAACATGTTTACAGCCTGGTAGTAAAATGGTTTTGGTCTCTTTAGCTAATTTTACCTTTCAAGATGACTGTGAAGGAGGAGAACTTTTCTGTAACTTAGCCATTTAAATTGTATAAAGACTAAAAGTTGTGCTAAAACAAGGGCTTGACTTCTTTAAATCACAGGTGGATGCCATCATAAGCAGGTCTTTATATCGATTAGCCAGGAGTTATTACTAATACTGGCCACAGTGAGCTTCAAAACTGCTGTTCGGTACATCTAAATGTGACATCATGGAGAGTTCATCCATCTTTATACACAGTTTTAGACAGTTTATTCAAAACCGCAAAGATCAACTTCTCATTTCTCTCAAAGAAAGCTCAAGGGATCGTCATTAAATTCATTATCTGGGAACAAAGAGTGCATCTCTGGGATCTCTAGAATAATTCAATCTTTTTGTGAAAAATTTCACGGTAATCCATCAAAAAGTTTTCCAGACACTCGAGTCTGAACCAAAGTTGTGGACATACAGGCCAAAAATGTGCCCATTTGATTTTCCGGAGTGTGTTTCTAGCAGCGTTGTGGTGCAGTTAATTAAAGCAGTGGGGCAACTGGGGCCTTTGTTTACTACGAGCTGGCCCGCCCAGATTATTAGCAAGTACAACAGCAGGAGCAGAGCCAACACAAGCCGCCATCTGCTGCCACGACAAGCCCATCACCTGTAGGCAAGGCTGTCAGTGGCCAACATTTGTCCTTTAATCAGAGTGAAGGACTGCCAGTTAGTAGCCCCCAGCAAGAAGGACAACAGCTGGTGGAACAGTGAGGCTGAAACCAGCAGCAGCTTTACAAGGAGCGGAAAACAGCGTGAAAGTGAACAAACGGCAAACTTCCTCATTCTAATTTATAGTGGGACGAAAACAGCTTCATTGCACGGCAAAAACTCAAAATCTTGCCAAGTCTGTTTGTCTTATTTTTAGTCAAAATGTCTCATTCCACCTAATTTAAGATAAATTCACTTAACAAGAGACATCTCAGCAGATGGAGGGACTTGTTTTAAGACAATGCATCTGAAATATCTTGTTAAGTCAAACAATCTTGAAATTATTTTGTTTTGAGTTGAATTTTACAAGAAAACTCAAAATAAGTTTAACCCTCGTGTCGTCCTGCAGGTCAAATTGACCCGTTTTAAAGTAAAATATATTTTCACAGTGAAACTTCTGATGTCCACATTTTCAACATTTTTTGGAAATTTTTGAACATTTTTTGGTGAAAAAAAAAAAGTTAAATATGTTTAAGAACATTCACAAACATTTTTTGTGAATGTTCTTAAAGAAAATATTAAAGGTTTTACTGATATATATGAAATCACTTTAGATAGTTTTAGGATTTTTTTGGAAGATTTTGACTAATTTTTTGAAAATATTTGCACAAATTTTCTTGCCAAATTTGTGGGATTTTTTTAAAAATAAAACTTTTGAGGGAAACTATTAAGGAGTCATTGGAATTTTCAGAAATTTGAAGAATTTTTTTGCAGATTTTTTTTTGATTTTTTTCAAACAAGGAAATAACATCTTTTGGTGCCCGTAAATGAAGACAGCAGGAGGGTTAATACATCTCAAATTAGGAGGTTACATGAAAGCAAAAATCTATTTTTAAGTGACATACTGCTATTTTTTAGCATGTCTGGCTTATTTTCAGACACCTAAGCTTGACAATCCTGGTAACATGTAGCTTAAAATAAGTTTTCCCAGCTAATTTTAAGATCTCAATATTCTAAATATCATATCTTATTTCAAGAAATCTTACCAAGCCATTTTTCACTTGTTCTATTGGCAGATTTTTTTTCACTTATTTCAAGGTAAAAGTTCCTTGAAATAAGTTTTTTTTTCTTGTTTTGAGAGGAGCATTTTTTCCATTGTGGAAGTAGGTGCAAGAAGAAAGGTCATGGGGTTAGTAACATGTGGAGGTTTATCCTCTTCTATGTTAGTTCATCTGTTAGGTTAATAGGTGGATAATGGCAATTAGTTTTTGTTTTTTGTTTAGCACAGGTAGAAAGCCCTGTGATTCTGGCACCACAGGGAAGGTCATAAGGTCACCAAAAGTCTATGTAAAGTTTTTACTCCGCTTGGAAGTTTTGCCCCTTTTATTGGTTTTCAATGACAAATCACGGTCAATTTAATTTAGCTTTTTTTGACACGAATTTCCAAAACAAAAGTCTTCTGTCAAAGCAAAAACAGATTTCTTCAAAGTATTGTCAATTTGTTAATAACACAAAATGAAAAACTAAATATTGTGTATGTATTTACTGTTCAAATGATACTGTTCATGATGCTGCCACCATCATGCTTCATATCATGATGCTGCCACCACCATGTTTCACATCATGATGCTGCCACCGCCGTGCTTCACATCATGATGCTGCCACCACCGTGCTTCATATCATGATGCTGCCACCACCGTGTTTCACATCATGATGCTGCCACCACCATGCTTCACATCATGATGCTGCCACCACCGTGCTTCATATCATGATGCTGCCACCACCATGCTTCACATCATGATGCTGCCACCACCGTGCTTCACATCATGATGCTGCCACCACCATGCTTCACATCATGATGCTGCCACCACCGTGCTTCACATCATGATGCTGCCACCACCATGCTTCACATCATGATGCTGCCACCACCGTGTTTCACATCATGATGCTGCCACCGCCATGCTTAATATCATGATGTTTCCACCACCATTGATGGTGTGTTTGTGATTATGACTAATGTTGGTGTCCAACAAATACAAATAACAAACAAATAGCTCAGAGGAGTCATAGGTGTCTTGGTGGCCTCCCTCACTGGTCTCTTTCTTCTCAGTCTCAGTTTTTTAGACGTCCTGCTCTAGTCAGATTTATTCATGTTCTACATTCCTTCCTTTTCTTAATTATGAATTTACCTGGACTCTAAGAGATATTTTGTAATTTCAAAATGTTCTTTTGTGACTTTCTGACTTCTAATACCAAACTGGCTGCATCTGTGTTGAAGTAGTCACTTCAAATAGGGTGGATACTTACACAATCACATATTTTACATTTTATTTTTTTAATTAATTGACATTACTTTGTAGGAATGTGTTTATTGACCTTAATGTCCAAATCAGTTAGAGTAGCTGTATATGTTTGTAATAGATGTATTTAGGTCCTAAGCCAACAACCAGAGAAGGACTTTCAGAATAAAAATGCCAACTTGATGAAAACTTCCTTCTTCCAGATTGCTGACTCACTTCTTTTCTAAAGTATTTTCAAGCATCATTCTCCAAACTCTGTCCCCTCAGGATGATGTCGCTGCTATATTTATCTGATTAAGATGCTTAGTCTGGCTAACAAACCGAGAAATATCATAAAAGACAACCTAGTCTGACAGTGACACCTAATAAGAGACAGAATCCACTGTAATTTCTGCACCAACAGCTGCAGCACAAAGTACAGCTACAGCACATTTGCAATGTGACTCTTCTTTTGTTTCAGTTTGTGTTTTAACAACTTTTTGTTTGTTTTTGCAAGAGCTAATGCTTCCCTCCATTCATCATCCCAGCCTGGTTGAGGGAATATTTCTGCCTTTCCTGCAGCAACGGGCTGTGAAACCTGTAAGTGAACTGCGACAAACATCAGCCTTTATGTGCTGTTAGTGGCAGTTTACATGCGTTCTTGCAGGAAATGTGCAATAGAAAAAAAAGTCATGACAGAGCAGAAAGAAATGCAGCCTGACATTCAGTTCAGCGAGATGTCACATCTAAATGTGTGTGTGCATCCATGTCGGTTTCTCCTGGATGAACTCTGCAGCACTTTGCTACGTCGACAAACCAGCAATAAAATATAAAAACATCTCCGGAGACATCGACCCAAACGTTCAACGGCTTAATCTGACTTTCCACCGCCTCAGTCGATTGTACTTTTATTATATCAAGAAGATCAGAAGTCCACTCGATATCCTGCAGCGTGTCGGCCACAATCAATCAGCTGCAGCTGTGAATGTCGAAAGGATTTTTAGTTTGTCACTGACTGAGTTTATTTCCAGGGTCAATGAAGACACTCTGAACACTAAAACCTTATAAAACAGCACAATGACACCGAGGTATACATTTCTACTAAAATACAGACTTTGGTCAACATTTCAGCAACTTTTGAGGCTCTAACATCAGTAGAATCTGATGTGTGGAAAGTTTGACCAGACAAGGTTCCAGTTTTTAGATAGACTAAATGTTGATGTGAACTTATGATAGGAAACAGAACCTGGTGTTCATAGAGGTCTAGATGTTGGTGTTCATGGAAGTCTAGATGTTGGTGTTCATAGAGGTCTAGATGTTCATAGAGGTCTAGGTGTTCATAGAGGTCTAGATGTTCATAGAGGTCTAGATGTTGGTGTTCATGGAGGTCTACATGTTGGTGTTTATAGAGGTCTAGATGTTGGTGTTCATAGAGGTCTAGGTGTTCATAGAGGTCTACATGTTGGTGTTTGATGTGCAGTGAGAAGCTGCTTAATTTTGTCTTCATGTTTGAAATTTAATGACATATGAGGCAGATTCTGCTTAAATATTTGTGAATTTTTCACTTGCTTTCCATTTTCAAGGACATTAAAAGACATTTCATTAAAAATGTGTCCCTTGAAAATGAATGGATGAATTGTACTCGAAGAGTCTGTAACTGCACTTGTGTCTGGAGTGTGTATTTTGACATGTTTCATGACCCTCTGCTGCTCTCTAATTCTTCCTTGAACGTACTTCTCATCTTTAGGTGGGTTGAGACGACGCCATGAGCTTGTCGTGTTGCCGAACTGTATGTTTGTTTGTGTTTATCATGTGTTCTTGTTTGTCCATTTTGAGTTGCATATAAATATGTATAAGGATATGTAATTTCAATAAAAATTTGGTTCAAAAAAAAAAAATGTGTCCCAAATTCTAAATAAGTAAACTGTACACTAAATCTGAGACGTTGCAGCAACATGTTTCCTGATCTATTGACCATTTAAAGTCTGGTAATGTGACATTCCAAACGCAGCATTAGCTGTGGCCGGTGTGGAACATGTCTGAACTAATTGGCAGCACCTGGTTCGTTCATGCTTCACAGTCGCTGCTTCATCAGCCTGTTAGCTGCCAACTGATTAGCAGAGATCCCTGCAGTGCTGTTTGTTCTCCTCACTCATGATGGTTGTCTGTTACAGTGTTTCACTGAAAGTAACCATATAATCATCAAATATGGTTAAAAACTCGATATAAATGTATTGGACTGGACTAAGTCAATACCTAACTCTGCTTGTTCTTACAACTCGTGTTGTTTTAGCTTTGAACTGGGTTTTTAACAAATTGGATGCAAGGGAAAAAACACATTTGAGTTCTGATAAAAACTGACACCAGTTCAATTTTATGTCCATCCAGGCGTCACAGTCTGAAGACAGACAATTTGGATAAATTTTTAGTAATTTTGAATAATTTTCATGTCATTTTCAACAATTTTGCAGTATTTTTGGACATTTTTTTTTTTTTTAGCATTTTCAACAATTTTCATGTCATGTAATTTGTGAGTCATTTTGTCTTTTATGTCATTTTGTCACAATTTTTTATGAACTTGGGACACTTTTCATTTAATTTTGGACAACTTTCACGTTATTTTGAAATATATATTTTTTGGACATCTTTTGAAAATTTTAAAAACATTTCATTCTTAAAATAATTTTTTCAATTCATTCTAGTTTGTTTTCCTTTTATTGTTTGCCTTCTTGCATTTATTTTACTTTTTTAAAAAAATTATTCGTTTATTTTCTCACATTTCATTACAACATTTCTATTTTCTTTAAATACATTTTTTAAAAACATTTTATTCTTTTAATTGTTATAATTAATTTGTATTAATCACAATTGATTACAACATTTGGATTTTTTTAAATATATTTTTGGGACAGGGGCTGCACAGTGGTGTAGTGGTTAGCACTTTCGCCTTGCAGCTAGAAGATCCCTGGTTCGCGTCCCGGCTTTCCCGGGATCTTTCTGCATGGAGTTTGCATGTTCTCCCTGTGCATGCGTGGGTTTTCTCCGGGTACTCCGGCTTCCTCCCACAGTCCAAAAATATGCTGAGGTTAATTGATCATTCTAAATTGCCCGTAGGTGTGAATGTGTGAGTGATTGTTTGTCTCTGTATGTAGCCCTGTGACAGACTGGTGACCTGTCTAGGGTGTCCCCTGCCTTCACCTGAGTCAGCTGGGATAGACTCCAGCCCCCCCATGACCCTAATGAGGATTAAGTGGTGTATAGATAATGGATGGATGGAATGGATTTTTGGGACATTTTCTGAAAATTTTAAGAACATTTTATTGTTTTAGTCATTATCATTTAATTCTTTATTTATTTTCTTGTCTTTTTTGCATTGTTTTATTGATTTTTATTCGTATCATTTAAAAAGATGTATTCATTTATTTTCCTCACATTTCATTAGAACATTTGGATTTTTCAAAATTCATTTTTGAGAATTTTTTAAAAAACATTTTATTTTTTAATTGTTATTATTAATTTTTAAAATTTATTTTAGTTAATTTTACTTTCATCATTTGCTTTGATGCATTATTATTTTGGGGCCATTTTACAGGACAATTCAGTTTTGAGATGCTTCATTGTGGGTTTTTTCATTTTATTTATTTATTTGTTTTTAAAAATTTATCAGTTTATTTTTGTCACATTTGATTACAACACCTGAATTTTTTAAAAATATATTTTTGGGAAAATTTTTAAAACATTTTATTATTTATTGTTATTAATTATTTTTGTTTATTTTCCTTTTATTGTTTACTTTTTTTACATTCTTATTTTGGGGCCATTTTACATTACAATTTACTTAGAATTTTTTTTCTTCGTTTTTTTATGTTTTTTGCACATTTTTTGAGAAGCTTCACTGTGTTTTGTTTTTGTTTTTTTCAGTTTGGGGTCATTTTATTCATATTTTTTTCTCAATTAAAGAAAACCAAAAACATTTGGGTTCCTTTTCTTTTACTTTTGTGAGAATTTTTATCATTTTATTATTGCCTAAATCTCTGCTTTCGGCCATTTTTCCATCTTATTCTGAGCTCAGCCTCCTCATCTTCCTCCCTCCATCCTCAGCTTGTTAAAAGTGACTGACAGCAGCAGATATTTGTGGTGAGAGTCGACCGTCGAGGCTTTAAAATGGAACAGAGACGTCCAAGCATGAGGCCTGAACGAGTCGCATCCAGAGAAGAGATTTAGATTAAACTACAGCGAACTGATTAAACTAATTCCAGACTTTATAGCATTTATAATCAAGTTCTGGTTTCTACCGGACCAGAACCGCTGCAGAAATGCCTCTAATGTGGAGCCGTGTGTTGGTTTATTTGGTTCAGCGTGAATCTCATGAATCCTGACAGAAATCATTTCCATCCTATTCTCTGTCAGAACCAGAACCACGGTCCGTTCATGTGTCCACTATGACCGCTTTTAGCTCCACAGTCATGTTTTTTTCATAGAACGACTGAAGAAATGTTTAAAATGACTCAAAAGCTGTCCAAAATTATTGAGAAATTTGTCCAAAATGGCTCAAAATTCTCCCAGATTATTGAATAAAAATGTCTAAAATTACCTAAAGTCATGCAAAATGATTGTAAAATTGTGTAGCGTGATTAGAAAAAAATCATCAAAATGACTAACTCACCTGAATGACTAAAACAATGTCCAAAATGGCTCTAAAGACTTACATTACTTACATGTCATTTTGGACATTAAAAAAATAATTTAAACAATCTTCATGGAATTTTGAACAATTTGTGAGTCATCTTGGACATGTTTTCGTCATTTTGGATAAATATGAAGAAATTGATTACAATTTTTATGCAATTTTGAACAATTCGTGTGATTTTTGAACAATTTTTTGAGTCATTTTGGAAAAATGTTGAGTATTTTGCCTTTTTTGACAAATGTGAGCAATTTTTGGACAACTTTCAGGTCATTTTGAACAAATTTTGACAATTTTGGGGCAATTTTCTTTCAATTTTGGACAACTTTAATGTGATTTTGACTCATTTTTAAACGATGGAAAACACATTTGAGTTCCGTTTAAAACTGCAACCAGATCAGTTTTACATCCATCCAGGTCTTTCAATATAAAACCAAAACATAAGCACAAATTTTGAGCCATTTTGGACAAATTTCGGTAATTTTGGACAACTTTCATGTCATTTTCACTAATTTGTGAGTCGTTTTGTCTGTTTTTTGTCATTATGGGCAATGTTTTTGTGAAATTTGGGACAATTTTCATTTAATTTTGGACAACTTTCATGTCAGTTTGACGAATATGTTGTCAAACATAAATGTTTCTACATATAGAAGGATTTGTGCAGCATTAATGACTCTAAATACACAATTATCCTGCACAGTTTTATTATTTTCCACATACAAGGAAGCTGTACAGCATTTCTATGTATTTCCTGGGTTTATCTTATCCTTCTACATATATTTCTTTGCACTATTTCATCTGCAGACTTCCACACTGTGGCATCAATCTTTATTTTCTATTACTATTATTACATTTTTAACCAAAGCTTCTGTCAAATCTGAAAGGTTGAGTTGTTTGTGATTAAATTTAACAACTACTCGGCCTTCAAGCTGCCAAAATCCCAAATGTTCTCTGGTATTCATCTTTTAAACACAGTAAGTGTCAGCTGGTGTTCATCCTGAAAGAGCATTAAGGGTGTATCTGCTGGAAGGTGACGGTGTGAAAGAGTTTTAGTGGTAATTTAGGCTCATTTATATCTAATTTTAAATAAATAGAAGCTGTGAAATGTACTTTAAAGGTGAGGTCGAGCAGTTTGTCACACAAGTCAGTGAAAAATTCAATGAATTTCTAATTATTCCTCACTTGGAAGAAGGTAGAGGCATTAGATTTCATTAATTATCGAACAGAAAGAGGACAGAGTTTCTGTTTCTCAGTGGAGGCTGAAGACATTTTTAAGTACAGTGAGCATTTTATGCAGTCTTAAGTTGATTAAATATCTAGAAAGATTGTTGTAGTTGTGCTTTTTCAATTGTTTACGGCGATAGTGTCTTCATTACGCTCAGGACACCTGCAAAAAACAATCATGTTTTGGTTCCTTCATAGATTTATTAAAGGTTTTCTGGGTCGAAAGTACACAAACACCTCAGTTTGGTTTAAAGCTTCTGGTTTATCTTTGACTCCTCTGCACAGAATTGGTTCAGTTCCACTAAATTTGTCGTCTTTCTGACTTGTTTCTTCAGGTTGTTGATGGGTCTAAGTCAGGACTTTGGGGAGACCAGTCTAGAACCTTCATTCTAACCTGATGGAACCATTTCTTTACCACGTCTGATGTGTGTTTGGACTCATTGTCTTGTTGAAACATCCAACTGTGTCCAAGATCAACCTTCTGCTGATGGTTTTAGGTTTTCCTGAAGAACATGGAGGTGATCCTCCTTCTTCATTATTCCATTTACTTTGTGTAAAGCTCCAGTTCCACAGAGAATGATACTGCCACCACCATGCTTGATGGTAGGTTTGCTGTTTGTGGGGTTAAAAAAGTCTATGACCTGAGACAGTCTGAAACCAGTCCTAAAAAAGTCTAAAACCAGGACCATAACTAAACTAGTCCAAAAAATGTTCAGAACCAGTCAGAATAAAGTCTGAAACCAGTCAAAAAAAATCTAAAACCAGTACAATATCGGGACCAAAATCAAACCTAAACTACTACTATAAAAGTCCAACACCCACCCAAGACAGTCTGAAACCAGTCCTCATCCAGGACCAGATCCAGAGTGAAATAAGTCCTAAAACAACTTCAAATCACATCTAAAACCAGGAGAACCAAGACTGAAACCAAACATGAACCAGTCCCAAGAAAGTCCAGAACTAGTCCAACATCCAGTCTGAAACCAGTCCAGAAGCTCTTCTAGAAAGCCCCAGAGCATGATACTGCCACCTCCATGCTGGATGGTAGGTTTGGTGTTCTTGGGGTTAAAGGTCTCACCTTCAGTTTTTCTTCCATCTGACCACAGAACTTTCCTCCAGAAGGTCTTTTCTTTGTCCATGTGATCAGCAGCAGACTTGAGTGGAGCTTTAAGGTTCTGCTTCTAGGGGAAGAACTTCCTTCTTCATGGATCCTCTCAGCTCATGTTGATGTAAAACCCTGTGGACACTGACAGCTGTGTTCCAGCAGCTTCTCATTCATTCAGACCTGCTTTCTGATGGTTCCTGGTTGACTCTTGACCATCCTGACCAATGGTCTCTCAGCAGCAGGTGATAGTTTGTGTTTTCTTCCTGATGGTGGCAGTAACACAACTGGACCATGAACTTTATTCTGACAAACAGATGATTCTGGATCTGAAGCTGCTTTCAAATGGCTCCAAGTGACTTTCTGACTTGAGTCATTTTAAGCATATTTCCATGTTTTTAATAATTTTAGACATGTTTTAGTCACTTTGGACAACTGTTGAATGAATTTATGAGTCAGTGTAGACATCGCCATCAGTTTGGACCATTTTTTCGTCAGTTTAGACAGTTTTGGTTGATTTGGGCAATTTTTAATTCATTTTAGTTATAACTGGTTCTGAACATTTTTTGGTCTGGTCTTGGTCTGATTTTGGTCCTGGTTTTAGGTCTTGCAGTCATCTTGGACTGTTCTCGAGTCAATTTGGATGATTTTTGAGTTAATTTGGTCAATTTTAGCATCAGTTTGAGCAGTTTTTGAGTCATTCTAGAAATATTTTCAGTCATTTTAGAATAGCTTTGAATAAATTTGGACAAATTTTGAGTCAACTTTAACAATTTTTGCATCAGTTTGGTCAAGTTTTTAATAATTTTCAACATATTTTAGTCACTTTGGACAATTGTTGAGTGAATTTATGTCCATGTAGACATCTCCTCAGCGAGTTTAGGCTGTTATTGAGTCAATTTTGGGCAATTTTTTGCATCAGTTGAAGCAACTGTTGACTTCAAGTCAATGATTTGCTTTTTCAGATCTTTGCTGAGCTCCTCAGACTTTCCCACTGTAGAGTTTGAGTCTAATGAGTGGATCTAATGGGTTCTATTTAAACTGGATCAGAGGAGTCAGCAGCTGTAGTCGACTGGAATCACTCAGGAGAAGTTAAGAGGCCATGAAACTAAGAAAATCTGATTAACACAACTTTCTACATCAACAAAAGTCAATTCAAGTTGTTGTATGTTATTTTTGTCCCAACAGATTTTGTCATATTTCCAGAAGACCTTTAATAAATCTGATTGTTTTGTGACAAAGATTCACGTATTTCAATGAATCCATTGTAGAAAACTGGAAAATCAAGACTGTCATGATAAATATGGTCTTCACAAGTGGATGGAAACTTTTGTCCTTGACTATTTCTTTGTAGATTTTCTGGTGGCTGATGGTCCTACAGTCCAGCAGGTGGAGGTAGCGCACCTTAAAACTGGTTTGTTGACCATCAATAAACGCAAAAATAGAAGAAGATGTAACTATGAGGACAAATCTGAGGCCTTGTGACCACTCTGGAAGCTTCACTTGAACTTCTAACTCATGTAAGTTCTGGATTTTACCCAGAAGAGTCGACATATCTGCCTAATCATTCGTCTTCGTTAGACGAGGTTGAAGCAAGGACCTGAATGAAGCTTTAAATAAAATGACTTCTTGAAATGATTAGAAGTTCTACGACACATTTGAGCCTGATATCCAGGCTGTTTTAGAACCCTAAAATCCATTAGAGGAAATAACTTCTTAGATCAGTGTAATATTCATATTTAATTCACCTTTTAGCTGCTGCATCTCAGCTTATTGTCCTCATCCAAAGCTTATAGGAGCAGCCAGGTTGACTGAAGACAAATGCTTTGGTTGCTAAAGCGACAGAAACATTCAGAGAAAAGGATTTCACAGTCGGCTGGATTCTTCTGACTTAAATATGAGAGAAAACGATGTGTAACCTTGAATGTAAATTTTGAACAGGATTAATGCTCTGGTGGCTTTGAAAAGCAGCCAATACTTTAATTAAAAAAAAAAATCACTATAATTACAACGTTTATCAGAGGAAGAAACTTAAAGAAGAAAGAATGTTTTGTAACATTTTCAACCTTCCTGTAGTCCTTAAACTTTTTGTGGCCAAATCAAAGCTTCAAATTACGATATTTAGTCACAATCATTTTATTCTGCGTGTCTAATTCAAAATGTCACCAAAAATAAAACATTTGCTTGAACCAGATTCTGTAAAAAACAAAAAATTCTGCATTTCTCGGTTCAACCGTGAAGCCTTTAGTGACCCAGCCACGACCAACAGTCATAAGACAAAAATTCGGGAAATTTTTGACATTTTTGCATCTTTTATTGACATTTTTGCATCTTTTGTTGGCATTTTTTGCATCGTTTTGGGTATTTTTTTTGCATCTTTTAGTGATATTTTTGCATAATTTAGTGACCATTTTGCGTGTTTTGTCTAATTTTTCCATCTTTTAGTGTCATTTTTGCATGTTTTGTGTCATTTTTCTTTCTTTTTTGTCATTTTTTAATCTTTTTTTGCATCTTTTCATGACATCTTTCCATCTTTTAGGGCAATTTTTGCATATATTTGGGTCATTTTTAGCACCTTTTAGTATCATTTTTGCATTTTTAGTGACATTTTGCATCTGTTTGGGTCCGTTTGGCTTTTTTTAGTGAAGTTTTTACGTTTTGTGCTACTTTTGCATCTTTTCATGCTACTTGTGTCTCTCTGTGTCATTCTAACTGTGTCATACTGACAGAAGACATTTCTGTTTCAGTTCTCTCTCCTGCTTGATGGTTGTTCCGTTTCTTTAGAAGTGCAGGACTTTACGCTGCAGTGAGAAAAAAACTCTCTGAAACTTCTTGGAGTTCAGAGGGTTAAAGTGTTCTTTTACAAACAGAAGATCTGGTCTGTCTGAATGAAAACAAGTTGCTTGTTTGACTGCAGGAATGTTTGTGCTGCTCCACCTCCAGGTTGTTTTCATTGTGAGGTCGCCGGGTTGCTTCTGGACGGCGGGTCAGAACGTCAGCCATCCGTCAGACGCTTTAGAAAGCAGAGTGGCTCCAGATGGGATCCGTCACGCCGAGGCTGTTTGCTTCAACCATCTCCGGTGAACACACGAACACAACTCACACATGTTCAGCACGAACCAAGTTTCTTTATTCATACATTAAATAAACATGGAACCTGATCAGAGCTGGTTCTAAAATAGAGGGAAAAATGTAATAATGGAACAAGCTAAACTTAAAAACATTATGGCATCTTTTAGGGACATTTTTCCATCTTTTAGTGACATGTTTCCATCTTTTAGTGACATTTTCCATCTTTTAGTGACATTTTTCCATCCTTTAGTGTCATTTTTTCATCTTTTAGGGACATTTTTCCATCTTTTAATGATGTTTTTCCCTCTTTTAATGACAGTTTTCCATCTTTGTGACATTTCCATCTTTTAGTGAAATTTTTCCATCTTTTAGTGACATTTTTCCATGTTTTTGGAAATTTTGCCATCTTATTGTATCATTTTCGCATCTTTTTGTGTCATTTCTCCATCTTTTTGGATCATTTTTTGCATCTTTTAGGATCATTTTTGCATCTTTTAGTGACATTTTCCATCTTTCAGTGACATTTTTCCATCCTTTAGTGTCATTTTTTCATCTTTTAGGGACATTTTTGCATGTTTTTGGAACACTTTGCCATCTGTTTGGATCATTTTTGCACCTTTTAGAGACATGTTTACATCATTTTGGTTCTTTCTTGCATCTTTTAGTGACATTTTTGCATCTTTATATGACATTTTTGCATCTTTTTATGTCATTTTTCCATCTTTAAGTGACATTTCTGCATCTTTGGAACATTTTTTGCATCTTTTAGTGTCATTTTTGCATCTTTTATTGTCATTTTCCCATTTGGTACATTTTTACATGTTTTTGTGTAACTTTTTGCATCTTTTAGTGACATTTCTGCAACTTTTAGAGCCATTTTTTGCATGTTTTATTGACATTTTTGCATCTTTTTTGTGTAATTTTTCCATGTTCTTGGGTCATTTTTATATCTTTTCGTAACATTTTTGCATCTTTTAGTGACATTTTTGCAGGGTTAGTGTTATTTTTGCACATTTTTGATCATTTTTGCATCTTTTAATGGCATTTCTGCATTTTTTTAGGTACATTTTTGCATCTTTTGGGATCATTTTTGTATCGTTTAGTGCCATTTTTTTAAACAATTGCAGAGGGTTAAAGCGTTATTTTACAAACAGGCGACAGGACGAGAAGATTTCACGTCAATATTCTCTGTTTGAATAGTTGCATGTTTGACTGCAGGAATGTCGTTTTCATTCTTAAAGATTTCTAAAAAAAGAGGAACAAATATAATAAAGGAACAAGCCTAATTTTTAAAAAAAGAAAAAGGAAAGATCATCCCAGTTGCTTCGGCTGAGTCTAAACTACACATTTAATATGAGACCTTAAACCCCAGAATTTCCATAATCCCTCATAGTTTTCTGTGCTCTAATAAAAGTTGAGGAGATGGAGGAGTGAAGGGGAGCAGTGATGGGCAGAGTGACAGTTTCACTAAGTAGCTTCACCACAAACAACCTGGAGATACTTTGGCGACACCTGCTGGAGGAAAAACTCTCCTTTCATGTGATTGTTTGTCTGCTGGAGCTGGAAAACAGAAGATGCACCACAAGTCCACGAAGAAATCTTTGCTTTTATTTATCCAATAAAACCACAGCGGTTTGCATCTTTTAGTGTCATTTTTGCATCTTTTTGTCATTTTTGCAGCTTTCTGGGTCATTTTTGCATCTTTTAGTGACATTTTTTCATCTTTTAGTGACATTTCTGCATCTTTTGGGTCATTTTTGCACCTTTTAATGATGTTTTGCATCTTTTAGCAACATTTTTGCATCTTTTAATGACATTTCTGCATCTTTTGTGTTATTTTTGCATATTTTTGTGTATTTTTTGCATCTTTTAGTGACATTTTGCATTTTTTAATAACATTTTTACAGCTTTTAATAACATTTACGCATCTTTTGGGATAATTTTTTGCGTATTTTAGTGACATTTTTACATCTTTTTGTCATTTCTGCATCTTTTAGTGACATTTTTGCATCTTTTAGTGACATTTTTGCAACTTTTTGTGTCATTTTTGCATCTTTTAGTGACATTTTTACATCTTTTGATTCATTTTTGGATCTTTTTGTGTCATTTTTGCATGTTTTAGCGACGGTTCATTTTCTGTAGCTTGGAAAATGTGTTCAGTTTGGAAAGATGATGCACCAGATGTCCACGAAGAAATCTGTGCATCTAATCAGCAGGGAGGTTTATCCAATAAAACCACAACAGTTTGTTCTGTGAAAGATTTATAAGCAATTAAATGAATTATCTGGGGAAGAAGCAGCTTAATTAACCATCTTGGAGGTGCTTTGTTGTTTCTATTAAATCAGAATGCAGCTCACATGTGCTTAGATGTGTCACATCCGAAATATTAAGAGATTTTCTTATTCTTTATCATAAAATGGAAGAAAGCAAAATATTTTGTGCCATTTTTTTCTATCTTTTAGTGACATTTTTGGATCTTTTGGGGTAATTTTTTTCATCTTTTTGGAACATTTTTGCATCTTTTAGTGTCATTTTTTTTTATCCGTTTGTGCATTTTTTCCCATCTTTTAGTGTAATTTTTCCATCTTTTAGTGTCATTTTTCTATCTTTTAATGAAATTTTTGGATTTTTTTGGAACTTTTTTGCATCTTTCAGTGTCATTTTTCTATCTTTTAGTGTCATTTTTCCATCTTTTAGTGTCATTTTTCTGTCATTTAGTGTCATTTTCCATGTTTTTTGGGTCATTTTTCGGTCATTTAGTGTCATTTTCCATCTTTTTTGGGTCATTTTCCCTCTTTCAGTGACATTTTTGCATCTTTTTTGGGTCATTTTCCCTCTTTCAGTGACATTTTTGCATCTTTTTGGAACGTTTTTCCAACTTTGAGTGACATTTTTGCATGTTTTGTGTAATTTTTACATCTTTTTTTCCATCTTTTAGTGTCACTTTTCTACCTTTCAGTGAATTATCTGGGAAATAAGCAGCTTAAATAACCATCTTGGAGGTGCTTTGTTGCCTTTATTAAATCAGAATGCGGCTCACAGTGTCACATCCGAAATATTTAGAGATTTTTTATTCATTATTTATCTTAAACTGTAAGAAACTGGCAGCAAAAATGCGGAAAAATGAACAAAAACCTTCGTGGAGTGCGTAAAAATCAAGGAAATTGTGCGTAATTTGGAGCACATTAACGTCTTGGTAACTACTCTGAGTGAACAGATCAGGAAATTCAATTATCTTAATGTTTCCGTGAATAATGGTGATTGTGCGTAATTGTGGAGCGAAAATTGCGCACACGAGATGCGGGTTAATGGATGTCATGGGTCACATTTAATCCCTTTTCCACTTTTAATACATCTATATAAATAAAAAACACTTTTTTGAGCCTCTAATTCTTTGGCCACAGAGTTGATTAATTTAAATCTGGCTGGATATTTCCCCCAGCGGCCGCTCCGTGTGTGAGGTTCACACACAGAAAAGAAGCGCGTGTGAGTTGCGTGTGCGTGGCTATTTGCGGGTGGGACCGACGCGGCTCCTGTCAGAGCGCGGAGCTCCGGTTTGGACCTCAGAAGTGAAGCAGATCCGGTGTTCGGCGGCTCGGGGCTGCCTCCCGGTTCCTCCCGGTTCCTCCCGGTTCTCCGTCGGACTGATCTGGGACCAGCAGCGGCTCCTCTCCCGTCCTCCTCCCTCCTCCTTCGGGTTTCTCTCCACTCCGGGATGGACTGTGCTCGGCTTCACCTTTCCCTCCGCCGGTGACGCCTCGGTGGGAGTTCCTGTGGGAGGGAGCAGCAGCAGCAGCAGCAGCTCCGCTCTCTTCGCTCTCTTCTCCCCGCTGGGTTCCTTTTTCTTTTCTCTGGGTTTTTATTTTTTTGCCAGCACCACCGCCACCAGCACTCATCTCCAGGGCTGCAGCTCCGACATGGGAATGCATGTGCATCTGCTGCTCCTGCAGTACTATCTGGTGTCGAGCTTCGTGTGCAACGCGGTCGCCTTCGTGGAGGAGCCGTCCGGAGGCAGGTCGGACGGCTACTGCGGGAGGATCCTCCGGGCGCAGACCCAGGGCACCCGGAAGGATGGGCACCACGAGTTCAGGCTGCGAGTGGAGGGAGACCCGGAGAGCTACCAGCCGGGCAGCACCTACAGAGGTTGGTGCTTCTGTGCTTTCTGTTTTACGCTCCGTTTACGCAGCAGCCGGTGCGTAAAAAAATCACCAAATGTCACCAACTGGACCCTTTGGCAAGTTGAGAAACTTAAACATTCCGTTTTTTATGCGCGTTTTATGACCAGAAACACAGATCTTTTCATTCTAAGCGTCAGAGATGTTAAGTTATAGCAGGAATCTGAGCGTTGAGGAAGTCCAGGTCTGATAAAGCTCCTCGGTGCTCCGCTGTCTGACCGATGTTCACTCCCAGAGGCGAAGAATTCACCAACAGTTAGACTGCTTTCATGTCATTGCACCAATTTTTTAAATTTAAAAACACATTTGAGTTGTGGTAAAAACTGACACCAGATCAGTTTTACATCCAACCAGGTGACACAATCTAGAGATGATTGAAATTTGACCAATTTTGGACAATTTTTGAGTAATTTTGGACAAAATTTCAGGTCCTTTTGAACATTTTTTGAATAATTTTGGGAAATACTGAGTCATTTTAGAATTTTCCTTTGTCCTTTTTGGATGAATTTGAATAATTTTGGGAGAATTTTGTGTAATTTTAGCGAACTTTCATGTCATTTGACCAATTTTCTTAAAAAAAACAAAACAAAAAAAACAACACATCTATGCTCTGGTAAAAACTGACACCAGATCAGTTTTACATCCATCCAAGTGTCACACTCCAAAAGACAAAAAAAATTGGACAAATTTCAAGACATTTTGGACAATTTTTTGAGTGATTTTGCCAATTTTGGAGTATTTTTGAGCAATTTTCATTAAGTTTTGCACAATTTTTGTGTAATTTTGGACCACTTTCATGTCATTTCACTAATTTTTAAAGGATTGAGTTCTCTTAAAAACTGACACCAGATCAGTTTTGCATCCATCCAGGTGTCACAGTCGCCCCAAAATTGGTCAAATTACATGAAAATGGTCTAAAATTACTCACAAATTGCATACAAATTTCTCAGAATGTGTCCATGACTTGACAAAATGACAAATTGTCCAAAATGACTGAATAAATTTGACTAAAAACTTCATAATGACTCAAAGAATGACACGAAGTTACTCACATTCTCCGACGTTAGATTGGAGTGGACATAAAACTGATTGAGTTCATCTTTAATGGAACTTAAATGTGTTTTTCATCCATTAAAATGAGTCAAAACAGTTGAAAGTTGTCCAGCATTAAGTGAAAGTTGTCGGGGAGTCTGAGTGTTGATGAAGTCCAGGTCTGAGGAGGCTCCTGGTGCTCCGCTGTCTGACCTATATTCACTTCCTCTGCTCTTCCTGCTCCAACACTCTCTGGATCTGGCTCCAATTAAGCCCACCCCGACACATTTACAGCCTCCAACCTGACCACATTATAGGGAAGAGCAGAAAAAAACACTCCTGATGAATTCAATTCAATTCAATTCAATTCAATTTTATTTATATAGCGCCAATTACAGTCAAATTGTCTCGAGACGCTTTACAGAACCCATATGCCTGACCCCCAGAGCAAGCCAAAAGGCGACAGTGGCAAGGAAAACACCCTTTTAACAGGGAAAAAAACCTCGAGCAGAACCCGGCTCTAATGTGGGGGAACCCATCTGCTGCTGGCCGGGCGGGTTGAGAGGGACAGAAGAGGTAGAGAGGTAGAGATAGAGGGACAGAGGTAGAGATAGAGGGATACAGATAGAGGGGTAGAGATAGAGAGGTGGGGGGGTGGGACACAAGGACCATAAAACACAGCCACACATCTGAAGCATCCAGCATCCAGCTCTGGGACCAGGGACACTCGGAGAAAGGACACAGAAAGAAACAGAGTGAATGTAATGCAATAATGGTATATATAGTAAATACATAGGTAGTTAGAGAAGGGCTCAGTGCATCAAGAGAGGTTCCCCAGCAGTCTAGGCCTATAGCAGCATAACTAGGGGCAAACTAAAGGGACGTCAAGAGGGGAAGTCAGTTGTGCAAATGAAAACACCAGCTCACCCCGTCAGGGTCACCCAGTCAGCCCTAACTATAAGCTTTGTCGAAAAGGAAGGTTTTAAGCCTGGTCTTAAAAGTAGAGAGGGTGTCCGCCTCCCGAACCCAAACTGGGAGCTGGTTCCACAGGAGAGGTGCCTGATAACTGAAGGCTCTGCCTCCCATTCTACTTTTAGAGATTCTAGGAACAACAAGTAAGCCTGCAGTCTGAGAGCGAAGAGTTCTGCTAGGATAATATGGTACTATCAGGTCTTTAAGATATGATGGAGATTGGTTGTTAAGAGCTTTATATGTCAGAAGAAGGATTTTGAATTCTATTCTAGATTTAACAGGAAGCCAATGAAGAGAAACCAATATAGGAGAAATATGATCTCTCTTGTTAACTCCCGTCAGTACTCTGGCTGCAGCGTTTTGGATCAGCTGTAGATGTTTCAGAGAGCTATTGGGACAACCTGATAATAAGGAATTACAGTAGTCAAGCCTAGAAGTAACAAATGCATGGACTAGTTTTTCTGCATCACTCTGAGACAGGATGTTCCTGATTTTCACAATATTTCTCAGGTGGAAAAAGGAAGTCCTACAGATTTGTTTTATGTGCGAGTTAAAGGACATGTCCTGGTCAAAGATAACACCGAGGTTCCTCACAGTAGTACTGGAGGCCAATGTAATGCCATCCAGAGTAACTATATGCTTTGAAAGCAATTCTCTAAGATGTTTGGGGCCAAATACAATGACTTCAGTCTTGTCTGAATTTAGTAGTAAGAAATTATAGGTCATCCAGGTCTTTATGTCCTTAAGACAATCTTGCAGTCTAGCTAGCTGATTAGTTTCATTTGGCTTCATAGATAAATACAATTGAGTGTCGTCAGCATAACAATGGAAATTAATACAGTGCTTCCTAATAATGTTGCCTAAGGGAAGCATGTATAATGTGAACAGTATTGGTCCTAAGACAGAACCCTGAGGAACTCCATGATTAACCCTAGTATGCTCAGAAGAGTCATTGTTGACATGCACAAACTGGAACCTGTCTGATAAGTAGGATTTAAACCAGTCCAGCGCTGTCCCTTTAATGCCAATAGAATGTTCTAGTCGCTGTAATAAAAGTTTGTGGTCGATTGTATCGAATGCTGCACTAAGGTCCAATAAAATAAGTATAGAGACCAGTCCATTATCTGACGCTATGAGAAGGTCATTAGTAACTTTCACCAGAGCTGTTTCTGTGCTATGATGCACTCTGAAGCCTGACTGAAACTCTTCAAACAGGCTATTCCTTTGTAAATGTTCATATAATTGATTTGCAACTGTTCTTTCCAGAATTTTAGAGAGAAATGGGAGGTTGGAAATTGGTCTATAGTTGGCTAAAACATCTGGATCTAGAGTGGGCTTTTTAAGTAAAGGTTTGATTACAGCAACCTTAAAAGCCTGTGGTACATAACCTGTTACTAGAGAGAGATTAATCAGATCTAACATTGAGGAATTAATTAAAGGTAAAGCCTCCTTGAACAGTCTAGTTGGGATAGGATCTAAAAGACATGTTGATGGTTTGGATGTAGAAACTATTGAAATGAGTTCAGAGAGATGTATGGGGGTGAAAAATTCTAAATATCCATCTGGTCTTACAGCCAATTCTAAAGTATCTGTACTCGATGATACATCTGTGACATTTGCAGGAAGGGCCAGATTAATTTTTTCTCTAATCATAATAATTTTATTTGTAAAGAAGCTCATGAAGTTGTTACTGCTCAAAGCTAAAGGAATACAAGTTTCAACAGAGCTCTGACTCTTTGTCAGCCTGGCTACAGTGCTGAAGAGAAACCTGGGGTTGTTCTTGTTTTCCTCTATTAAAGATGAATAATATGTTGTCCTGGCATTACCAAGAGCTTTTTTATAAATTACTAGACTATTTTTCCAAGCTACATAAACTTCCTCTAAATTAGTGGAGTACCACTTCCTTTCCAGCTTTCGGGACGCCTGCTTTAAAGTCCACAGCTGGGAATTATACCAAGGAGCAGGTCCTCTCTGAGATAGAACTTTCTTTTTTACAGGTGCAACACTATCAAGTGTTGTACGCAGTGAGGCTGCAGCATTATTAACAATATAATCCACTTCTGTGGGGGTAAAATTATAATATTTCCCTTCCATTATATCAGTAAGTGGTGCTGGACTAAATAGAGAGGGTATTATTTCCTTAAATTTAGTCACCGAATTGTCAGACAGACATCTACTGTAATGATATTTATTCTTAACTCCTATACAATCTATTGTTGTAAATTGAAATGTTATCATAAAATGGTCAGAAAGAAGAGGGTTCCGGGGAAATACTGTTAACTGTTTGATTTCTATGCCATAAGTCAGAACGAGGTCAAGGGTATGATTAAAACTATGAGTTGGTTTATTTACATGTTGAGAAAACCCAATTGAGTCTAATATTGAATTAAAAGCAGTCGTAAGGCTGTCACTGTCCACGTCAACATGAATGTTGAAGTCACCCACAATAATGACTTTATCTGAGCTGAGCACTAAATCAGATAAAAAGTCTGAGAATTGAGATAAAAACTCAGAGTAAGGAGCAGGAGGACGATATACAACAACAAATAAAACTGGTTTCTGAGCTTTTAAATCTGGATGAGAGAGACTGAGAGTAAGATTTTCAAATGAACTGTAACTAGGTTTAGGTCTCTGGTTCATTTTTAAGCTAGAGAGGTAAATTGCTGCCACTCCTCCTCCTCAGCCTGTGATTGGAGGAACATCACAGTTAGTATGACTAGTAGGAGTTGATTCATTTAGACTAACATATTCTTCCTGCTGCAACCAGGTTTCAGTCAAACAGAACAAATCAATCTGGTTATCAGTTATCAAATCATTTACTAACAGAGATTTAGACGAGAGAGATCTAATATTTAACAGACCACATTTAATTGTCCTGTTTCTTCGCTCAGTTGAAATAGTGGTATTAATTTTAATTAGATTTTTATGGTTACTATGTCTTTTGTTTATTTTTGAATTGTTTAATTTATTGAATTTTGGTGGTCGGGGGACAGACACAGTCTCAATAAAGCTAAGTGATTTACTGGAGGGTGACAGCTGAGAGGAAACTGCAGAGAGGTGTGGAAGACTACAACTCTGCATCCTGGTCTGAACTCTGGGTTGTCATGTCCCAGAAAGGAAACTCAGCAGGTTTTACAGTCCAGAGTTAGATTTTAATGATGTCAAACAAGCAGGAGTCACCTTGATTCGAGTCTCCCCACTGAGCTCTTTGTTTGCTGTAGATTTTTTAGTGACATCATGTTGGAGCAACCTGTAGCTGAACTCAGAGACCTGTGAAGGACGGCAGGGAAAAAAAGGACAAAATTAGAGGTCGTTTTGAATAATTTGAGGAAATATGAGTTTTTTAAAATCATTTTTTGGGAAGAATTTGAATAATTTTGGGAGAATTTGTGTGTAATTTTGGACACCTCGAGTCGTTCTGGGCAGTTTTTTGTCGTGGACAATTATTGAAAAATTTGGGATGATTTTTGTGTAATTTTAGCCAACTTTCACGTAGTTTGACAAATTTTTAAGAAAAAACACATTTGAGTTTTGATAAAAACTGACACCACATCAGTTTTACATCCATCCAGGTGTCTGTCTGAAGATATTTGAAATTTAACCAATTTTGGACAATTCATGTGTTATTTTGGACAAAATTTTTGGTCCTTTCAAACTTTTTTAAATAATTTGTATTTTTTTTTAGACAAATTTTCAGACATTTTGGGGCAATTTAATGTAATTCTGAACCCATTTTGTCATTTTGAGCAGTTGTTTTTTGGACAAATATTGAAAAAAATGGGATGATTTTTGTGTAATTTTAGCCAACTTTCATGTAATTTGACCATTTTCTAAAGAAAACAACAAAAAAACGCATTTGTGTTTTGTTAAAAACTGACACCAGATCAGTTTTACGTCCATCCAGATGTCTCAGTGTGAAGCTGATCAAAATCTGACCGATTTTGGACAATTTTAGAATCATGTTGGACAAAATTTCAGATCCTTTAAAACATTTTTGGAATAATTTGGGGAAATACTGAGGCATTTTCAAAGATTTTTTTTGTCATTTTTTGGATGAATTTGAATAATTTTAGGTGAATTTAGTGTCATTTTGGACGTCTTTTGTCATTTTGAACAGTTTGTTTTTAGCCATTTTTGACAAATATTGAAAAATTTGGGACGATTTTTGTGTAATTTTCACAACTTTCATGTAATTTGACAAATTTTTAATGAAAAACACATTTGAATTCTGGTAAAAACTGACACCACATCGGTTTTCCATCCATGTGCACAAATTTCAAGACATTTTGTACAATTTTTTGAGTGATTTCTCCAATTTTTTGATATTTTTGCGCAATTTTCTTTAAGTTTTGCTCAATTTGTGAGTCATTTTGGTGGATTGTCCAAATGTTGGGGCATTTGAGACAATTTTCATTTAATTTTGGTCAACTTTCCTGTCATTTCACGAATTTTTAAAGGACTGAGTTCGAGTAGAAGCTGACACCAGATCAGTTTTACATCCATTCAGGCGTCACAGTCACCCAAAAATTGGTCAAATTACATGAAAATGGTCTAAAATTACACACAGATTGTCCCAAGTTTCTCAAAATTTGTCCTTTACTTGACAAAATGACAAATTGTCCAAAATGACTGGAAAACTGATAAATATGACTCAAAATTGTTCATAATGACTCAAAGAATGACACTAAATTACTCACATTTTTTGTCCTTAGATTGTGACACTTGGAGTTGACATAAAATTGATTTAGTTCTTTTTTATCAGAACTTAAATGTGTTTTTCATTTTAAATAATGAGCCAGTGACATGAAAGTTGTCAAAAATGAAATGAAAATTGCTGCAAAATGTAGTTTTTCAGAGGAAATGCTGTGAGGCGGAGGGTCTCCTGAACTCTTTTCTGCAGGTTTATGCTCTATTTTTGGTGTTTTAGTGAGATGCCGAGCTGATTTGACATGTTTTTCCTCCCTTCTTCCAGTCGTCCTCTTGGCCACCAGCCCCTCTTATTTCCGAGGATTCACACTGATCTCGCTGAAGGAGGGCCGGGAGGGAACCGCGGACGACGACTACACCGGACACTTCCAGGTGAGACCAACGTTCAGGTTACAGGATGGAGAAGAGAACGATGAGGAGGGGATGGGAGGTAAACAGGCAGAGATGTGAAGAAGTCTTCTTCATCAATGACCAGAGTTCTACCTTCATCCTGGGAATATTTCCAGAGTTCCATAGAGATGAGTCCAGATTTATCACTTTTTAATGGACTTTTTCCATCATTTCTGAGCCTCAGAACTTCATCAGTCCAGCAGATAGAACCATGACATTTAGGAGGAAAAACTACAACTAAAATAACCCAAAAAGCTGGAAAATTACCACAAAAACTGACAAATTAACCACAAAGAGACCAAATCACCAAAAAAGACCCAAGATCACCACAAAAAACAGACAAAATATCCACTGAAAGAAGCAAAATTACCACCAAAAGTCCAAAACTATCACAAACAGAGGCAAAATCAACACAAAAATAGGTGAATATGCCACAGAAAAACACAAAATCTCCCCTAAAAGATGCAAAGTTACCCCAAGTTTTAATTTCAGGTCCTTCTGAACATTTTCAATGATTTTTGAGTCATTTTGGAAGATTTATGTAATTTTTTTGGACAAATTTTAAGACATTTGGGACAATTTTGTGTAACTTTGGATGTCTTTTGTCATTTTGAACATTTTTTGAGCCATTTTTTACTAATATTGAAAAAACTGGGGTGATTTTTGTGTAATTTTAGCCAGTTTTCATGTAATTTGAGTAATTTTTAATAAAAAACACATCTGAGTCCTGATAAAAGCGGAAACCAGATCAGTTTTACATCCATCCAGGTGTCACACTCTAAAGATAATTGAAATATGACCAGTTTTGGACACATTTTGAGTCATTTTGGACACAATTTCAGGTCCTTTGAATATTTTTGGGCAATACTGAGTCATTTGGAAGATTTTTGTCACTGTTTTCAAATTCTAAGACATTTGGGACAATTTTTTGTCATTTTGAACAATTTTTAAGCCATTTCTGTCAAATTTTGAAAAAATTTGGTCATTTTTGATGTAATTTTAGCCAACTTTCCTTGTAATTGAAAAAGTTTAAAAAACTAAATGACAATTTATAGATACACAAATGCAATGTTGTAAGTCTCTCTAAAATGCAGGAGAACTCGGTTTTAGTCTGTTCGTTCTTTCACTACGGTTCTGTGCCACTAAATCACCTTTAAATTGAAGGAAATAAACTATTTCTCCAACTGGTAGCATAATTTCTTTCCTCTAGAACAGCTTGTGCTTCACTGACAGCTGGTTTCAGTTTAAAAGTGAGCAACAACACGTCCCTAAACCGAGAACTAAACACAACTGAGCAGATTCAAAGCAAACTTTTGAAATTCTGCCAACAAAAAAAGAAAAAAGAGAAAATGCTAATTAGGTTTGGTTCCATAAATTCCTTTTCGGAGCCAATAAACTGGTCTGCAGAGTGTCGTCTGAAGGTGGCGCCGTGGGCTACATTAATAAACAGAGTAGAAGAAGACGGAAATGAAACCAATTGGTTGCCAGTAAAGCTCCAAGAAAAGGAAGAAACCAAAATCCTTTGGCACTTTTTGTTTCAAAATCAAGAAATTTTCATGTAATTTGATACATTTGTAATGGATGAAAAACTCATCTGAGTTCTGGTAAAAACTGACCCCAGATCAGTTTTACATCCATCCAGGTGTCTTAGTCTAAACACTGAATCTGGTTTCTGTTCAGAACCATTTCTTACTATAATTTTAGACAATTGTTGACTCAGAAATTGGATCATTTTCAAGCCATTTAGGACAATTTTCATTTCATTTTCAACAAATTTCCTGTTATTTTGGATCATTTTCGAGTCATTTTGCACAAATCTTGAATCATTTTCTATCATTTTTGAAACATCGTGCATTCATTTTGTGTCGTTCTGCAAATCTTCAGTCAGTTTGGATCATTTTTGAGCAATTTCAGGTGAATTCTGACTCATTTTGCACAATTTTCTGGTCACTTTCAACTAGTTTTATGTCAACGTGAATCTTTTCTCGTCATTTTGGATCATTTTTGAGTCTTTGGGATAATTTTATTGTCATTCTGGTTCTCGCCTGGATGGATGTAAAACTGATCTGATGTCAGTTTTTACCAGAACTCAGATGTGTTTTTGAATGAAAAATTGGTCAAATTACATGAAAATTGTGTGAAATTGCACAAAAAAGTCCCGAATTTCTCAATATTTGTCAAAAATGGCTAAAAAAATGCTCCAAAAGTACACTGTTGTCCCAAATGTCTTCAAATTTGTCCAAAAAATTACAAAAACCTTCCAGAATGACTCAATATTTCCCCAAATCATATTAAAAACATGTTCTAAAAGACCTGAAATTTTGTACAAAATGACTCGAAAATTGCCCAAAATTGGTTATAATTGGTCAAATTTCGATTATCTTCAGAGTGAGACACCTGGATGGATATAAAACTGATCTGGTGTCAGTTTTTACCAGAACTCAGATGTTTTTCCTCCTAAATGTCATGGTTCTCTCTGCTGGACTGATGAAGTTCTGAGGCTCAGAAATGATGGAAAAAGTCGATTAGAAAGTGATAAATGTGAGTTCTGGTAAAAACTTGGGGTAATTTTGCATCTTTTAGTGGAGATTTTGTGTCTTTCTGTGGTATATTTGTGGTTATTTGGGGTCTTTTTGTAGTGATTGTGCTGATTTTGCGCTGATTTTGCATCTGTTTGTGATAGTTTTTGACTTTTGGTGGTAATTTAGCTTCTTTCAGTGGATATTTTGTATCTTTTTGCTGTGATTTGGGGTCTTTTTTGGCAATTTGGTCTCTTTGTGGTTAATTTGTCTGTTTTTGTGGTAATTTCCACCTTTTTTGGTTATTTTAGGCATATTTTTTCCTCCTAAATGTCATGTGTC
This sequence comes from Amphiprion ocellaris, assembly GCF_022539595.1. Lineage (NCBI taxonomy): Eukaryota > Metazoa > Chordata > Actinopteri > Pomacentridae > Amphiprion > Amphiprion ocellaris. The sequence goes on from NC_072768.1 coordinate 39,075,572, forward strand.
TCTCTGCTGGACTGATGAAGTTCTGAGGCTCAGAAATGATGGAAAAGGTCCATTAAAAAGTGATAAATCTGGACCCACCTCTATGGAACTCTGGGAATATTCACAAGATGAAGGTAGAACTTTGCTTTACTAAATAAACTAAAGTTATTGCAGATAAAAATGCAGCATGAGGACCCAGATCTGTGTTTTTTTGTGGCCTCTAATGTGGGTGTGACGTCATTTAGCCGAGCAGATGTTAATTAAAGACGCCCCGGTGGAGCCGTTGACCTCTTGTAGCTTCAGAGCAACACTTTAAACTGTTTTTCTAACAAACAAGCTGCTGCTGTTCGGCGGACTGGAAGCTCAGATGTGGCAATTCAGCAACAAAGGAGGGAATAAAATAATGAGAATGTAAACAGACTTCCAGAGGAGACTCCAGAGTGTCCTCAGTATTAATGAACTCATTTACAGACCATGGAAGCAGAAAACAGAACTTTACCAGTCGGTGTTGGATGTGCTGCTTCCTGTAGATATGATCTGATCTGTGCTGAGTTTGGAACAGGAACTGTTGTGTCCAGATGAAACAGACCTCGGAGGTTTCTGAGAGTCCTTTGGGCTAATTCGCGTTTCGTGCATGACCGCTGTGGATTGTAAAGTGAAGGCACATGTGCTTCTCTTCATGCCGCAGTAGGTCGTTGTGTTTCCTCGCTTTACCACTCAGGAGTCCTGTGGATGCTTCTGAAAGCCTCGCTGTTCGTTTTTTACTGAGGACAGCAGCTGGTTCCAGATCATGATCATTCCCTGAGTTGTGCTGAGCACATTGGGCGGACGTGGCACGGGGTTCCTGGAGATTTTAGAACTTCCTGCTGGGTTTGGGTTCAGTAGATGTCCAAATCAAATCAAGTCCTGCAGCTCCTATTTCAACTACAACTCCTCATGAAAAGTGTTTTGTTTTAAAGCTATGGCCTTTTTTTTAGTTGCAGTGTGGACAATCTAGAGTGGATGTTGGCTTCTTTACAGTAATCCACATAGGTCCTGGCAAATTTGGACGGATGACAAAATTTACACAAAGTAAACATGTGGAAAGCATGAATTGGACTTAACTCCTGCCTGTAGCTCTGTGAGGATGTTTTTAATATAGTGAAATGCTAAATAACGTTAGAAATGCACATTATCTCAATGGATAGATGGTAACGTTGGTTATCAATCAATTATCCATCAGTTGTCAGTGTAAGTGATTAATATTAACTCTACTCTGTTGATATAATGCCAACCAGCAACGGTAAAAGAAGCCTGGATACATTAGCTTCTTGGTTGAGCTCCGGTTGGAGGTCATTAACCTCCTCAGAAGTCTTTGTCATTGTGCCCATTGCTGCTAAACTCCCACAATGCTCTCTGCTTTAACATGAACTGTAGTCTGAGTGACGCCTCCTCTGGTCTCTACAGTGTTAAACAGCAAGAGGCTCCAGGCTGTACCTAACAAACAGAAAATTGAGTTTAAACTACGTCGTATGGTCAAAAGTATGTGGACAGCTGAACAAAGTCTACATACATGTCAGATTTAATCTGCTTCTGCAACTTTCTGGTGAGATGTAAGTTTGTTTCCATCATTCTTGCCTTCATTATACAGAACAGATGACATGCAACCCAGGTTTGGCTGGAAAAAAACATTGCAATGTGCGAAATTTTGAACATCTTTGCAGTTTTCATGTTTCACTGCATTAAATTAGATGGAAAAATCAGGCATATGTCCTCCCCGATTGTCCATCCCTAAATTTCCCTCTGTTTCAATCCAAATTCAGACTTCAGGAAGCAATTTGACAGTTTTTTTTACGAGATAATACCAAAATTATCAAATAGTTCAGGTTTACTCGAGTATCAACACCCTGAGTGCATCTGAGATCAATTATTCATCCGCTGTCAGTCGTGGAGCTCCACAACCATCGACATCCAGAACCAAAATTTTATTAAAATGCAGCCAAACAAACAAAAACCCTAATTTTTCTGGATTAATTTGGCTTCTGATGTGGTGTAAAGTCTCAGATGTCTGGCTGAGGTTCGACCTTTTAGCATCCTGCAGCAGAGTTGCCTCTGGGTTCAACTTTTCTAAACTGCAAAATGAGCATTCTTTGTATTTCTACAAAGTTTCTTCACAAATGCAAAACAAATAACTGCCATGGGAAAAACCAAATGAAAAAGAAGAATCAATTAAAAACACGAGATGCAGGAGAATAAACACCAGCGGTTGGAATGAAATTGTGAGTTTTGCTCCTCAGGCGGGATAAAGTTTGGAAATCTGGATGTTTTTCTTTTTTTTTAATTTGAACTTTGGTGTTTCGACTGGAGTTCTCACAAACTAAGCAGCAGCTCCTTGGTTTCGTCTGATTTCAGATGAAGGAAATTTGTAGCCGTCGGGCGGTCATGCGGCGCCACCAGCTCGCTTTAGGTTTAAACAGTTCAAACTCCAACATCTCGGCTCTATTTGGTTTCTGCTCCCTGCACAATAAACACCTCTCGGCCTAAACCTCCGGGTCCCAGCAGAGTCTGGAGGGAGGCTGAGATCAGTGAGCAGAAAGTGGAACAGTGAGAGCTGAACTTTAACACAATCGAAGCTGACAATCTGGCTTCTGCAATCTGTTTGATACATATTGGTAAATCCATCAGGCTGTCTTTGTTCTTTAACTGACGGCTGTAATTTACACTTTTGCAGGGGAAAAAAAAACAGAAAACTGATGAAAGCCTCCAGAGATGAGCAGCTGTCAGAGCGCTGTCAGGGAAAATATTCAGTTCTGGAAAGAAAGATGCGTTGCGTAACGTTGCATTATCTCAACGAAAACTAGAAATTACTTTGAGAATAACTTTGTTTATTAAAATTCATCGACATTTGCGCCGCTGGTGTATCACCATGTCGATAAGAGAAGATACAGAATTAAGATTTATTTGACTCTGGATCTGGTCCTGGATGAGGACTGGTTTCAGACTGTCTTGGGTGGATCTTGGACTTTTTTAGGCATAGTTTAGGTTTGGCTTTTTCATGATTTTGCACAATTTTTAAAGACTTTTTTAGGACTGGTTTCAGACTGTATTCTGACTGGTTTTGAAAATTTGTTTTGACTTGTTTAGGTTTGATTTTGGTCCTGGTTTTAGACTTTTTGAGGACTGGTTTCAGACTGTCTTAGGCGAGTCTTAGACTTTTTTTCACCCCAAGAACACCATCAAGCATGGTGGTGGCAGTATCATGCTCTGTCAAACTGGAGCTTCACACAAAGTAAATGGAATAATGAAGAAGGAGGATCACCTCCATGTTCTTCAGGAAAACCTAAAACCATCAGCAGAAGGTTGATCTTGGACATAGTTGGATGTTTCAGCAAGACAATGAGTCCAAACACACATCAGACGTGATAAAGAAATGGTTCCATCAGGTTAGAATGAAGGTTCTAGACTGGTCTCCCCAAAGTCCTGACTTAGACCCATCAAGAACCTGAAGAAACAAGTCAGAAAGACGACAAATGTAGTTGAACGGAACCAATTCTGTCCAGAGGAGTCAAAGAAACTTAGCTGTCGTTGTGATCCATCAGAGAGGTTTACATAATAACGCTCGGATGAAGTTTGCACAGCGATTCCTGAAAGTTTATTTTCCGCGAGCTAATTATGCGCCCGGATCTGCAGCGTCACAATTGTTATTGTGCAGTGGAAGAGCGGCCAAATGAACACAGTTGTGGTTCCCTGGACGGCGGTTTGTGTCTCTGCTCGCTCTCCGGTTGTTTCTGGCAGCCGTCCTGGAATGTGCCGGCCGCTGCTTCGCTAAAACACCTCAGCCCACAGTGGTTTTTTTCCTTCAAGCAATAATCTGCTCTTTGTCCCCGTCGCCGCCGTTAGAGGACTTCTGTCTTAATGTGTCGGACCTTTTTTTCTGAATGTATCGCCCCTCTGAGTTGGCTTTCATTGTCTGCCGCTGTGTGTCTTTGTGCTTATGTGTGCGCTGAATGGCCATGTGGGTGTAGTTGTGTGTTTTTCCCAGCCCTCCTTGCGATACCGCGGGACGTGGGTCATATTTATCTAGGCCAGCGATGTGTTATTGCTCAGGGAGCTTGTTTGGATAAGGCGAAGAGATGAGCAGACATGAGATATTATCTTCTTTCAGATTATCCAGGGTTCTGAGTTTAGCCGAGGATAAACAAACCCAATTACTTGAAGGTGCCACAGAAAAGTCACAGCCTTTAAATAGAAGCAGTGTACAGTCGTGGATGAAAGTTTACTTGGACTTGTAAAGGCCGTGGACATCACATGTCCTACAGCTCTGGATTTTCTGTGATGGAATTTTTGAAATGCACGAGTCTTTGTCTTTCATAGATTCATTAGCAGTCTTTTGGAAATATGACGACACCTGTTGAGTCAGCAATACTCATGCTGCAACTTGAATTATCAGTTTTGATGATGCACAAAATTGTGTTAATCAGATTTTCTTAGTTTCATGGCCTCTTAACCTCTCCTGAGTGATTACAATCGACTACAGCTGCTGACTCCTCTGATCCACTTTAACCCTCGTGTCGTCCTGCGGGTCAAAAGTGGCCTGGTTTAAAGTTTGCAAATGTGGAAAAAAATAATTTTCACAGTGAAACTTCTGATGTCCACATTTTCAACATTTTTGGGAAATCTTTGAACATTTTTTGGTGGAAAAAAAAGAAATGTTAAAAATGTTTCTTAAGAACATTCACAAAAAAAAAAACCCAAAATCCAGTGAAATTCGATTTTTATGTGAATGTTCTTAAAGAAAATATCAGAAGTTTTACTGATATATATGTAATCACTTTAGATATTTTTAGGATTTTATGGAAGATTTTTACTCATTTTTTGAAAATATTTACAAGAATTTTCTTGCCAAATTTGTGGGATTTTTTGTAAAACAAAACTTTTAAGGGAAACTTTTAAGGAATTATTGGAATTTTCTTCCTGAAGGTTTTGCAAATTTTCAGAAATTTGGGGAATTTTGTTGCTGAGTTTTTGGATTTTTTTCAGATGAGGAAACAATATTTTTTGGTGCCCATAAATGAAGACAACAGGAGGGTTAAATAGAACCTATTAGATCCACTCATTAGACTCGTATCTATATGTAAAGTCAGGAACACGTTTCCATCCACTTGTGAAGACCATTTAAATCATATTAGTCCTGAGTTTCCAGTGACTCCTAGAACTCTGAATGTTCTATGACTGAATGTCTGAAACACATGAGTCTTTGTCACAAAAAACAATCATGTATCTTCGACTTTTTTTTTTCACCCCAATAACACCAAGCCTAAAGCATGGAGGTGGCAGTATCATGCTCTTTGGAACTGGAGCTTTACACAAAGTAAATGGAATAATGAAGAAGGAGGATCACCTCCACATTCTTCAGGAAAACCTAAAACCATCAGCAGAAGGTTGATCTTGGACACGGTTGGATGTTTCAACCAGACAATGAGTCCAAACACACATCAGACGTGGTAAAGAAATGGTTCCATCAGGTTAGAATGAAGGTTCTAGACTGGTCTCCCCAAAGTCCTGACTTAGACCCATCAACAACCTGAAGAAACAAGTCAGAAAGATGACAAATGTAGTTGAACTGAACCACTTCTCTCCAGAGGAGTCAAAGATAAACCAGAAGATTGAAGCCAAAAGAACCTAGTTAAGGTGGAATTGGACAAATATTAGCATTTCTGTGTGTATATTTTTGACTGAGCAGATATTTTCTATATCTGTTATAAATGTGATTGTTTCTTGTGACAAAGATTCATGTGTTTCAATGACTCCGTCATATAAATCAAGAGCTATAGAAGTCATTGAACTGCCAGGATATACATGGTCTTTACAAGTAGATGTGAACTGTACATAAACTCAGCTTTGAGAGCTGCAGAGTGATTGATGGGGACCTGATATCTAATGTAATCACACTCAGAAGTAATCATCTGCCTCTTCATTATTACACTCAGGAGTTCACAAGGACAGCAGCTGTGAGCTTGTTGACTTCCAGTAATACCAGAGAACAGTTTACACAACTTTTATTTATTGTGGCTGATGAGCTGGTTGCTTCAGATACTTGAGGTTTGCATAAATAATGTTGTACGCTGCGCTGATTATACCACATCATGTACATTATGCATCAAGAGTGCTGGGCCGCAGCTTCGTCCTTGTTGTGCTTCTGGATTCTTTTGGGATTCAGTCGTGGCTCTTCAAGTGTTGGAGAAAATGACTTCCCACAAGGAGGTGACGGATTGATGTGAAAAAAAGTGGATTTTTACAGCCATTCAAAACAATTTCATAGATATAAGTGGTGGTTATGCAGATCTGAGTCACAGTTAATCAAACATAATGTTTGTTCAAGCTGTACCCAGAGTGGTTCCATTTAATAATACATTGAATTCAGTTAGCTTCTGCTGCACAGGAAGTGATTTTAGCAAATTGTGGTTTTAGATGTTACTGGGTAGTTTAATCACACTTATCAAAGAAACGGCTTTAAGTGATGCCAACCTATAACTATCTGTAGCGATTCAGAGAAACAGCGTCTAGCAGGGGAGTTAGCATGAGCTGCCTGCAGCTTCTCAAAGAAAGATGAATTTACTGGAATCACTTTTGATTTGTCTTTTTGAGTTAGCCACCTTTAACCGCGGATGCGTGTTTTCTGCCGTATATTTGTTTTTGATCTAAATACGTTTCAAATACAGCAAACTGTGACTAGTTTTGTATTTTTTTGACACGTCTTGTTTACAAAAGTTCTGGTCGGAGGTCATTAACCACCACTGAAGTCTTTGTCATGGTGCCTCGTTGCTAGCTAACCCCCTACAATTTATTTTGAATGAAACTTCAGCTCCTTTTGAACAATTTTTGAATAAATTGGGGAAATGCTGAGTCATTTTGAAAGCTTTTTGTCATTTCTTGGACAAATTTTAAGACATTTGGGACAATTTGGTATAATTTTGGACGTCTTTTTGAGCAGTTTGTTTTTGAGTCATTTTTGACAAATATTGAGAAATTTGGACGATTGTGTCTAATTTTAGACTACTTTCATGCAATTTGACCAATTTTTAATAAATACATATTTGAGTTGTGGTAAAAACTGACACCACATCAGTTTTTCATCCATCCAGGTGTCTCTGTCTAACTCTAATCGAAATTTGACCAATTTTGGACAACTTTGGAGTCCTTTTGGACAAGATTTGCGGTCCTTGTTTAGTACCAAGATTAACATTAAAAGTTAGTATATACTCTAAAATACATGTTCTATACTACAAACAAAACTTATATATAATTTTAATATCATCACAGATACTAAAAGTAAACCCAAAGTCTATATACAGTATTTTCACCGCATTAGAAACTTGGTTACAATTCCCACTCGTGAGTTCTGGTCTGAGGTCATTAACCACCACTGAAGTCTTTGTCATAGTGCCCCTTGCTAGCTAAACTCCCACAATGCTCTCTGCTTGCCAACATGAACTGCAGTCTGAGTGACGCCTCCTTTGATCTCTACAGTATTAAACAGTAAGAGGCTACACCTGGTGGAACAACCAGGTACTACAGCTGATCTCCTTATTTTTGAATGAAGATAACATTAAAATAATAACCTCCTGACACAATGGAAACTTCAGCACTTTGAGACGGTTTGATTGTGTACTGTAGGGAGGAATGTCGGCTATTGAGCGGTGGGATGAAGCAGCTCGATTGTAAACTGTACGCTGGAATGTCAGCTATTGAGTTATCGGACTCAGCGATGGGGAGGTCTTAAAACCTTTCTGTTATGTATCCAGGATTCAGAAAGGTCCCGTACAGGTAACAGAGTATAGATCCAGGAGCACGATTAACGCTGGAACCATCAAGGAAGTCATCTCTCTTGCCAACAGCGGCGTCAGCGTTGGAACTTCCATTTCATGAAGCACAGACTATTATTACCACCATCGACACACATGATTAGGGAGCAAAATGATCAGTTTTCCTCAAATAAAATGCAAAATAACATTTAATTTAAGTTCATTTTACTGTCTCAAACTGTATTTTTTTTGTACAATATAGCAAATGAAATTGAAGATTTACAGATTTGAATGCGAAACTGGAGAGTTAAAGAGCCAATGTGACAAACTACACTACTGTTCAAAAGTTTGAGGTCACCTAAAAATGTCCTTATTTTTGAAAGAAAAGCAGTTTTTTTCAGTGAAGATGACAATAAATGAATGATAAATCCAGTGTAGACATTGTTAATGTGGTTGACTATTGTAGCTGGAAACAGCTGATTTTTAATGGAATATCTCCATAGGGGTACAGAGGAACATTTCCAGCAACCATCACTCCTGTGTTCTAATGCTACATTGTGTTAGCTAATGGTGTTGAAAGGCTCATTGATGATTAGAAAACCCTTGTGCAGTTATGTTAGCACATGAATAAAAGTGGGAGTTTTCATGGAAAACATTAAATTGTCTGGGTGACCCCAAACTTTTGAATGGTAGTGTATTTTTTGTCATGCTGGCAGTTTAACTCTCCAATTTTGCACTTAAATCTGTAAATCTTTGATTCCATTTGCTGTATTGTACAAAAAAATAGTTTTTCACGATAAAATGAACTTAACTTTTTTTTTTTAGGAAAACTGATCATTTTGCTCCCTAATCATGTGTTGATGGTGGTAATAATAGTCTGTGGAGCCAGTATTTCTAAACACTGTGTGCACATCTGCATTCACATTTGTCATTGTGTTTGCATGTGGTTACTTGTGTTTGCTTGTGTGTCTGTTTTCCAGCCACTCGGTTTGTTTAGGCTACTGCCAAACACAATCAGGCTGAATAAAGAGCCACAGTAGTTCCCCTCCATCGCTTCTGGCCTCCAAACAATAAAAAAAATCCAAAAACTAAGCGGCGACATTTTCCGTGACACCAAACAACTGTAATTTTACTCAGCTTATTATTCCAGGAGAGCGGGCGGCGCCGTAATTTCCCATTTAATTAAGCATTTATTTGGCCGGACAGTAAATTGTCGGATCCTCGTCCAGTTTTTGGAGCTGAATTCTTTTTGTTTTTTCATGTTTTTTTTTTTGTGCACAACCTCCTACAGATGAGCTGTCAGTCACACTGTGTGGACAGCTGTGTCCAAGGGCAAAATTTCACCACCAGAAACCCAAACAATATGTCTTTCTGATGAGAATCTCTGCCAGCAAACAGACAGAAGTGAGTTTGGGCGGCACATGTTTGTCTGCAGGTCACAAAGAGGAGTGGAAGGGTAAATTCACAGCACGAAAGAATGAAAATAAATGCAAAAAACAAGAGCAGAACTGACAGCTTTTTCTGCAGAATGTTTCTAGCTTTCCTCATGACAACAAACTATCCAGTAAATAGATTCAGTGATGAGTCAAACAGAGGCAGCAGATGTGTTTACCAGTTCAGAATTAACTGCAGAGGCCTAAAGTCTAATTCTGGTTTGACCCAGTTGTGCCTGGATTCTAAAAAACCTTCTAAAAAGTTTTCAAGTTTGAAACCTTGCAGCTGTATTTGTAACTTCTATGCTTTCTGTTCTCATAATTACAGAAAATAAGTTCAGAATGACATGAAATCTGTCCTAAATGACTCAAAAATGATCCCAAAGACAGAAAAATGATCCAAAGTGAAGAGAAAAGATTAAAGTTGACATAAAACTTGTTGAAAATGACAAGAAAATTGTCCAGAATGTGTTGTAATTCACCCCAAATTACCCCAAAATGATCTAAATTAGCTGAAGATTTGCAGAATGACACAAAATTAATCCACGATACTTCAAAAATGATAGAAAATGACTCAAGATTTGTGCAAAATGACTTGACTCGCAAAATTGCTTGAAATTAATCCAATTTATAAGTCAACAATTGTCTAAAATTATCGGAAAAAAAGGTTCTGAACAGAAACCAGATTCAGTGTTTAGACTGAAACACCTGGATGGATGTAAAACTGATCTGGTGTCAGTTTTTACCAAACTCAGATGTGTTTTTTTTTATTGGTCAAATTACATGAAAGTTGTCTGAAATTACACAAAAAAATTGTCTCAAATGTCTTAAATTAGGGGGAAAAAAGATTAAAACCTTTCAAAATGAGAATTTCAGTTTATTTCAAACTGGTGCATTCTGCATTAATATGGATATGTAACTATTTATATACCTACTGTTAATAAATTGACCGATTAATGATCTATTAACCGATTAGGAAAAAGAAGAAGGTTGTGCAAGTCAGAAAATGTGTTGTGGATCAGCTGCAGTACCTGGTTGTTCTACCAGGTGAAGCCTCTTACTCTTATTAGTTAAAGTTGCTCTATTATTGTTGAAACAACTGAAAAACCTCCAAACCAAGTCAATACATTCAAGTTCCAGGTTCAGACAGCTCAATCTGGATTGTAAAAGCAGTGATATTGTTGTAATCGTTGGTTTGTAACCCTCGTGTTGTCTTCGGGTCAAAAATGACTCGGTCACGATGCTTAATAGCGTAGAAAAACCCCTAAATGACTTTTTCTCAACTTGAAATTCCAGGACTTTTCCAGTGGAGCTGCATACTGTACAGTTCCAATGTATCGAATGCAATGGAATGTAAGAAATGCAAAATCACCACAAATACAAAATCACCTCAAAAAGATAGAAAGCCACTTCAAAAGATGCAAAATCTCCACAAAGAGATGCAAAAACCACCACAAAATATGTCAAACCACCATAAAAAAAATACAAAATGGCCACAAAAGATGGAAAATCACCACAAATGGCTTCCATTCCATACAGTTCCACTGTACAATAGCCTATACAGTACACTGTTACTTCCCTTCAAAAATGCATTTAAAGCTACTTTCTGTACATTTCTGGTACTTTCTTAAGATATAGAATTACTACCTCTTGTTCAACAAATGTTTACACCTATGCAGTACTTTTAGTGGCAATAACAGTGATAATAAACTTCTACACAGAACATGTGTGATGTAATAAAAACAAGTGGTGTCCAGTGATTAGTCTTTTTGCCCTCTGATGAGGAAAAAACCCACATTTTCACAGTGTGTTTTTCATGTAAAATAGGTTATAGGTTATTTATAATTTTAGTTGAAAATTCAATGAAGCTGCTCTATTTTCGAGGCTCAGTGGAGGTGGGTCAAGAGGAGTGTTCAGGATGCTAAGAAAACACAAGGGTTAAGCTATGAAACTGGTGAGAAGTCCTAAAGTTTGAAGCCATGTCTCTGCTAACGGGGATGTGTCGGGTGTATGAAGGGCTGTGGGAAGACGTCTGGTGTTTCAGTTTGTCCATGTGAAGCTGCAGACGGTAAACACAGATGCTTCTGACTGTTCAAACACGCCGACACAAAGAGCTCCGGACAGAAAGACGACGACCAGAGTCAGGGAGTTTCTGAGCAGGTTTAAATGTGAACACAGACGAAACCTTGGGGAAGTCGAGTGCAAAGAAAAGAAAGTTTTGGCGGGGATAAAAACAAACACCGCAGACAGGAAGATAGATTGAAATGTCACATCAACACTTGAAGACGAGCTGAGAAGTTCTGTTGTCTCGATGAAGACCTCGGAGGCGCCGACATTTCGCCTGGAGCTCTCCATCAATCAAAGCCGTGCTATCACTGCAGAACGCCGCCAAGGTCTCGGGGCCAAATATTGCATCATTTTACATTTGAGTGTCTGAGCCACCCAACCAAGGCGGCATCCAAACAGCTGCTCCGGAAAAAATGTGCGTTCGGAGCTTCATTTCCCAGCAAATGGGGCCAATTCTGTGGTTTTTGGCGTTCAGTTACACCAAACCGCAGCAGAGAGGAGGGAGCCTGTTGTTCATTTGGACTGTTTAATGTAAAAACTGGCCCCAGAGCTGTTTCCTTTACAGCTCCATGCACATTTTCAGTGCAGTGAGGGTCGATTCAGGGAAGTATTGAAGCTGTACTGGATGTACAAATGGACCGTTTCTGTCCATATATCCAAAATTATACTAAATTCTCCCAACATTATTAAAATTCATCCAAAAAATGACAAAAAAAACCTTCTAAAATGATTCATTAGTTCCCCAAGTTATTCAAAAAACTGTTCAAAAGGACTTGAAATTTTGTATAAATGACTTGAAAATTGTCCAGAATTGGTCAAATCTGGATTATCTTCAGACTGAGACACCTGGATGGATGTAAAACTGATCTGGTGTCAGTTTTTACCAGAATTCAGATGTGTTTATTCTTAAAAATCAATCAAATGACATGAAAGTTGGCAACAATTTCAGAAAATCTTCTCAAATTTTTCAATATTTGTCAAAAATGGATAAAACAGACTGCTCAAAATGACAAAAGATGTCCAATGCTACACTAAATTGTCCAGAATGTTTTAAAATTTGTCCCAAAAAATGAAAAAACCTTTAATATTTCCCTGAATTATTCAGGAAATGTTCAAAAGGACCTGAAATTTTGTGCAAATCTTGTCCAGAATTGGTCAGGTTTTGATTAGCTTCAGACTGAGACACCTGGATGGATGTAAAACTGATCTAGTGTCAGTTTTTAACAAAACTTAAATGTGTTTTTGATGAGTAAAATGGTGTGAAGGTTGTCCAAAATTGAATGAAAATTGTCCCTAATATCACAAAATTTCTCCATAGTGACAAAAACTGCCAAAATGAAAAACAAATTGTTCAAAATTCTGTGAAAATTGTCCAAAAACGCTTGAAAATACTTGAAATCACTCAAAACATTGTTTAAAATGGCTTAAATGTTGTTCAGAATTGGTCAAATTTGGATTGTCTTCAATTTGTGACACCTGGATGGATATGAAACACGACAAATTGCTCACAAATTATTGAAAATTCCATGAAAACTGTCCAAAAATGCCTGAAAATACCTGAAATCATTCAACAAAATGTTTAAAATGGCCTAAATATTGTCCAGAATTGGTCAGATTTGGATTATGTTCAATTTGTGACACCTGGATGGATATGAAATTGATCTGGTGTCAGTTTTGAACAAAAATCCATTAAAAATGAGTCAAATGACATGAAGGTTGTCCAAAATTTAATGTAAATTGTCCTTAATATTTCAAAATTTCTCCATAGTGACAAGAAAACTGCCAAAACTACAAACAAATTGTTTAAAAGTCCATGAAAGTTGTCCAAAAATGCCTGAAAATGCTTGAAATCATTCAAAAGAATTGTTCAAAATGGCTTGAATGTTGTCCAGAATCGGTCAGATTGGATTGTCTTCAGTTTGTGACACCTGGGCGGACGTGAAACTAAAGTTCACTGAGTTTCCTGGACCTGAGGAGTGACATTTGATCGTCTGCATCGACTTTAAACTTGACTATTGATTCCTGCGTCTCTGGCTTTGAATTGATTCATGACTCGACAGTCTTGACCAGAGTATTAAATCAGGATTTGCATGTCCTGACTTTGAACTCTTGAGTTTGGACGGCGCTTCAAAGTGTTGACTCGATATTTTACCATCTTCCGTTGGAAACACAGGAGTCTTGAATGGATTTTTAATCATTGATGAAACTTAATGAAAATTGCTCAAAGAAACCCGAAAATTGTCGAAATCACTCAAAAAAAAAAGTGTTCAAAATGGCTTGAAAGATGTCCACGTTTTTTTGTCTTTTAGACTGAGACACCTGGATGGATGTAAAACTGATCTGGTGTCAGTTTTTAGCAGAACTCAGATGTGTTTTCCATCCTTTTACCCTCCTGCTGTCCTCATTTACAGGCACCAAAAAATATTGTTTCCTTGTCTGAAAAAAATCCAAAAATCAGCAAAAAATTCCCCAAATTTCTGAAAATTTGCAAAACCTTCAGGAAGAAAATTCCAATAATTCCTTAGAAGTTTCCCTTAAAAGTTTTATTTTAAAAAAAAAATCCCCCAAATTGGGCAATAAATTCTTGTAAATAGTTTTAAAAATGAGTAAAAATCTTCCAAAAAAATCCTAAAATATCTAAAGTGATTCCATATGTATCAGTAAAACTTCTAATGGATTTTTAATCATTTAATGCGTCTTTGTAAACATCTTGCTGTTTCATTTGTACGCTTTGTGCTGTTTCCTCTAATTGTCCATCATTACAGAACAGACGCTGAATTTCTCTCATGTCTAGACAGCAGTGTTGTGTTTCAGTTGATCTTGTTAGTCCTAATCTTTGTCTACATCCCTCCCCGTCACTAAACTCCGTCTCTTTCCTCCAGCTAATGCCTTCCTTTTCTTTCTTTTTTTACTCATCTCCTGCTGTTTTCTGCCTTTTAGCCTCTTGTTTGTCTGACAGGAGCTCAGTGTTGGTGAAGCAGAGTCAACCCGGCAGTGAATGAAGTAAAGCTTCAGGGGTTATTGTGGAGGCAGCTGCAGAGTTCAAGGTCGGAGGCCATGGGAGCATGTGTGCTTCTGTTTCTGTTTAGTCTTTAAAATGTCTGACAAGGTCTGAGGACCAAAGACAAACCGGCCGAGACTCGTCCTGAATACACAAACCTGTTATCATCTCTGAGAACTGAAACCTTTTCCCACGAGTTTGACTCCAGCTGGTGTCACAAAACCAACCAGAACCTCCTCAGAATCAGCTGGTTCTTCATGTCCAGTAACTTTATCAATGACCAGAGTTCTACCTTCATCCTGTGAATATTTCCAGAGTTCCATAGAGGTGGGTCCAGATTTATCACTTTTTAATGGACTTTTTCCATCATTTCTGAGCCTCAGAATTTCATCAGTCCAGCAGATAGAACCATGACATTTAGGAGGAAAATAACTAAAAAAAATTTTTAAAAAGATGGAAAATCCCCACAAAAATGGTAAAAATTTACCACAGAAAGAGACAAAATCACCCCAAAACCCCCCAAACTACCCTGAAAGACTCAAATATGCCAGCAAAAAGACCAAAAGTCACCACAAAAAGGACCAAAATCACCACAAAACAGGTGAAATTGTGACAAAAACTCAAATTTGGCACAAAAAAAAACATGCAAAATAACCATAAAAATGGCCAAAATTACCACAAAAAGACACAAAATCACCCCACAAAGAGCCGAAACTACCTTGAAAAGTTCAAATATGCCAGCAAAAACATGCAAAATGTAGCCCACAGCGACTACTAGAAAAAGCAATAAACTAGAGTAGATAAAATCTGACACTTTAAACTCTAGCAAAAATCAATAAAGTTATTTTATACAAAAAACAATCTTTAAATAGAACTATGTACGGTGAAGTTAAAATTGCATTAAAATAAATGGTAAATTTGGTTTGCCAGGAGTGTGTGTTGAGTAAAAACCTGAGTGCACAACCAATTGTTGATGTGAACGTACTTCACATCAGCCAATCAGATTGTTTGTCCCGCCCGGGTTTGGTTGCTCTGAAATAAAGTTGTGTTGCACACACACAAAAAAAAAAAAAAAAAAAAGCAGCCGCGGCAAGAGGGAGAAACACAACCCACCGTGGGAGAAATACGCTGTTCATGTTTGGTATAAATGTTTAAAATAAGAAGACCAGATATCCCTGTTCCAGAGTGAAGCATAAGAACCGGGGGAGACTATTTCTTCGGTTATTGTTTGACGCTTCGGTGAGTTGAAATCTGCATATAATCGCGCTAGCCGCTATGCTAATTTTTACTGTTAGTTACATTCACTTATGCTAAACGTTAGCATTCTGACGCGTGTTCGTTTGGTAGTTAGAAGAAGATGAAACGCGGTGTATTCATGTTTTAGAAGTTCATATTTTAAGGTGAACAATTACTATTGTGTGTTGTGTATTGTTGCACAAGGTTAATTACTTTTCCTGAAGTGTGTAAGTTCAATGTGTCGACCTTTAACTTGGAAAACTGGTTAAAACCGGTCATGATATGTTTGAACTGAATGTGTGAAATAGTACTGTGTTTGACAAGATGAGAAATGAGATGAGAGATGATTTACAGTTACTTTGTTTAAACACAAATGTAATTGAATTCTGACCCTGCCCATAGGTCAGGTTTTTGAATTGGCTTCCAATACCAGATTACACTACTGTGACAACTGAAGTCTCCTAAACTCTGCTGAGGATTACTAGAAGAACTTTGAAGAACTCCATTAATGGATGGCGAGCCACTGCCCAAAAGAACCTACCTACAGGTGTGACGTGAGGTAGGATTGAACTGTGTTGTGGGTGTGTGTCACACAACCCATCTGAACGAACTATTGAATTATTTGGACTGAGGACAAAGGACTAAAACTAAGATTGTACGTGATTTACTTCATTAATTGTGTTTCTGTAAAGGGGGATTTTGTACTAGAAGCAGCTGCAACTTTTGTTTCTAGTTGCATTGTCTGTGTCATATTTCACTATAGTTATTCATCATCTGGGCTCCTGTTGTACCTTTAAATCTTCTGATTCAGGTCCCAAAACCTATCTAATTTCTTATTTCTCTTATACTGGTTGCAAAAATCACCACAATAAGGACCAAAATGACCATAAAAGGCACTAAAATCACCACAAAATAGGCAAAATTGCAACAAAAACTCAAATTCAGCACAAAAAAAATCCACCAAATAGGACTAAAGTTTTTTCCTGACCTCCTCAGAACCATCTGGTTCTTCATCTCCAGTAACTTTATCAATGATCAGAGTTCTACCTTCATCCTGGGAATAGTTCGAGAGTTCCATAGAGGTGGGTCCAGATTTATCACTTTTTTTTGTCCTACAGTTCTCATAATTTGTCAAAAATGACTCAAACTGTTCAAAATGTCATGAATATTGCCCCAAAAAAGACATGAAAATTGTTGAAAATGTCAGTAACGACTCAATTTGTTTGTCAAAATGACCTGAAAGTTGTCCAAAATTACTCAGATCTGTTGAAAATAAATCAGAATTTAGATCTGTCAACTGGAGTAGATGTGAAATTAATTTGCCTACAGCTTTTTACAGAAGTGAAATGTGTATTTTATCCATCAAAATCTGTCCAAAATGACTCGAAAATTGTCTAGAATTGGTCAAATTTCGGACAGCTCTATATGTGACACCTGGATGGATGTAAAACTGATCTGGTGTCAGTTTTTACCAGAACTCAGATGTGTTTTTCCTCCTAAATGTCCTGGTTCTATCTGCTGGACTGATGAAGTTCTGAGGCTCAGAAATGATGGAAAAAGTCCATTAAATAGTGATAAATCTGGACCCACCTCTATGGAACTCTGGAAATATTCCCAGGATGAAGGTAGAACTCTGGTCATTGATAAAGTTACTGGAGATGGTTCTGAGGGGAATTTTTTCCAGATTTGGTTGATCTTGCTGCTGATCCTAGAAGTTAAAACTGCAGACTTTCTGCTTCTCAGCTCGCTACTAGAACCTCCTGCTGCTGTCTGAAGGTGAAAGTCGTTTGAACCCTGGAAAACCAAGATCTTCAAACTTGGCCTCTGGTGACGTGCTGGTAGAAACTCTGCAGAAGAACAAACTGCAGGTTGGAGAAGTCTTTCCGACTCCGGACTGATTCCCTGAGGAGTGTTTTCTGAGAACAGGACTTTTCTCTCCGTTTTTTATCTAGTTTTTCCTCCTCCAGTCCTTCAGACTGAAACATCTTGTGACCTTTTGGGTAAATTTCCAGGAAAGTTTCTGCAGACATCGACGCTTCCTCGAGGATGAATTCTGATGACTTCAGTAATTGTTAGAGTTTTAATTTGTTCAAGTTGTTCAGATTTTATCCAGAGACATGGACCCGTTTACAGCAGAAACTGTAGCGATAATGACAGGGTTTAACCCATTCCTATCATATTTTATTCAGCAAAGATCCACTTTACAGTCATTTTACATCTGTGTGAATTTTATGACTCGCTTTAATCATCTTGCATTTTCTTTATGCCTTTATACCCTAATTTTGTCTATTTGTTGTCATTTTATGTTTCTTTTACAGTCGTTTTGCAGCCATTTGTCTTCATTTTGTGTCTTTTCATCAGTTTTCTTGCTTTTTAGTCATGTTGCATCTATTTTGGTGCGTTTTGTGGCTTTTTTTTTACTCTTGCATGTTTTTCTGCCTTTTTGCTGTAATTCTGTTTATTTGTTGCCTTTTTTGAGCTGTCTAATGGTTGTTTTTCATCTGTTTTTGTTCATTTTCTTGTGTATTTTCAATCAGTCCACAAGCTCTTTAGACATTTTGCAACTATTTGTAGTTTTTTTGTGTGTATTTGTAGTAATGCAGCAGCAGATTGTGTTCATTTTGTATCTTTTTGTAATCATTTTGCACATTTTTGCCTTTTTGCAGTAACTTTGTGTGTTTTTTTTTGTCATTTTATGCCTTTTACGGTTGTTTTGCATCTAACTGTTAATTTTGTGTCTCTTTTTAGTCATTTTGCTTATTTTTGTACCTTTATACTGTAATTTTGTCTGTTATTTTACGCCTCTTTTACAGTTGTTTTGTGGCAATTTGTCTTTATTTTGTGTGTCTTTTTAATCGGTTCTCTTGCTCTTTCATCATTTTGCATCTGTTTTGGTGCCTTTCATGGCTTTTCTTTAGTAATTTTGCATAATTTTGTGCCTTTTTGCATTAATTCTGGCTATTTTTTGCTATTTTACACCTCTTTTAAAGTTGTTTTTCATCAATTTGTTTTCATTATTTTGTGTATTTTCAATTAGTTTTCTTGCTCTTTAGTCATTTTGCATCTTTTTGTAGTTGTTGTGTGTGTAGTTGCAGTAGTGCAGCGTTTCCCAAGAAGATCAACATGAAAAATTGTCCAAATATATTCAGTTTAGTGTCACAGAGGAAAAAAGAAACCAGAAAATTTTCACATTTAAGAAGCTGGAATCACAGAATTTAGACTTTTTTAGTCAAATTATTGCTCAAAACAATCACGGATTATCAAAAATAATTGGGGATTCATTTAATAATCGACAACTTATTGATTAATTGTTGCACCTGGATGCATTTGCAGTGAGTTTGATCTGCAGTAAAGATCAGTTTGAGACCCAGATGACGGTTTAACGTTACAGAAATAAACAGTCTGATGCTGATGTTTCCACTTGACATTTTTAAGACCCGATCGAGTCGTTCTGCTCAGAAACATCAGCCTCCGGTAAATAAAATCCAAACTGTTGTCAGAAGGACAGTGATGGATGGTGATGTTGTTTAGAAATCTGCTGCAGGAGAATAGAATATAATCTTTTCTTTCTCTTTTGCTTCCAGATCATCGACGAAGACGACACTCAGTTCATGACCAACTGTCCTCCGGCGGTGACGGAGAGCACGCCTCGGCGACGCACCAGGATCCAGGTTTTATGGACGGCGCCCCCTACTGGGTCCGGCTGCGTCATTCTCAAGTGAGTTTTCATTAAATCCTCACCGTTAAACACTGTGGAGGCTTTTAATAAGCAGAGGAACGTCTACAAATATCAAAATCTGCCCACAGAAAACCTAAAGGTTGAGCGTTTTCATCAGTTTTACGCAGTTTCTTCATTTTGTGTGTTTTTCGATAAGTTTATTGTTTTTTGGTCATTTTGCATCTTTTTGTGAGTCTTTGCAGTAATGCAGCAGCAGATTGTGTTAATTTTATGTCTGTGTTCATCTTGAACATTGTTTTTGCCTTTATGCAGTAATTTTGTCTATTTTTGTCATTTTACACCTCTTTAACAGTTATTTTGCACATAATTTTGTGCCTTTTTGCACTTTTTCCATCTATATTTTTGCTATTTAATGATTATTTTAGTTGTTTTTCAGGCGTTTTTGTTAATGTTCTGTGTCTTTTCAATCGGTTTTCTTGCTCTTTAGTTATATTGCATCTATTTTGTTGCGTTTTGTTAATCATCTTGCATAATTTTCTACTTTTTTTGCAGTAATTCTATCTATATTTTGCTGTTCTACACTTCTTTTACGGTTGTTTTGCAGCAATTTGCAAAAATAATTCAAAATTTTTGTCTCGTGATTGTTGGTTGTAATTGAGTCAGTCATGGCCTTTTGGTTTTGTTGAGAAATGCAGAATTTTTTGTATTTTACAGAATCTGTTTGGTACAATCAGTTTATTTTTGGCGAGTTTTTAAATGAGACAAATTGAATAATTTTAGCTCACCTTTAAGCACAGATTTGGGTCGTTTTTCTACTCACCGAAGAGTAGTTCAGGGCTGTCGGAAAGTTTGAAACCCAGTGATGTTTTTTCCCTAGTTTTTCTAGTTTTTAGCTCTGAGAAATGCTGTGATTTTGATGTTTTTATTTTTATTAAAGATAATGTTTTTTGGGGGGGATTTAGCATCATTTACAAGCCTTAGCGATGACTGTTGGTGGAAAATCAACCCCAAAAGTTGAGCAAATGAGTAAAGAATGATGTGAACTTGGTTGTTTCATGGGCGTTTTTCTTCATCCCACCTGTGCAAACACTGCCTGCAGTTGAGCCAAAAAAAAGGAAAATCTGAATTTTTGTCATGTGACTGTTGGTTGCAAAATGAGTCAGTCATGGCTTTTTGGCCTTGTTGACAAATGTAGAATTTCTGTATTTTACAGAATCGGTTTGGCGAGTTTTTAAATAAGTAATTTTAGCACAATTTTCTGCTCAGATTTGGATCGTTTTTCTAGTCACAGATGAGTCGTTTGAGGACTGTCGGAAAGTTCAAAATCCAGCAATTTTTTCCAGTTTTTTCAGTTTCTGGCTCTGACAAATGCTGTGATTTTGATGTTTTATTAAACATAATGTGTTTTTGGAGGGTATTAAGCATCACTTACAAGCCTTAGTGATGACTGTTGGTGGAAAATCAACCCCAAAAGTTGAGCAAATGAGTAAAGAATGATGTAAATTTGGTTGTTTCTTGGGCGTTTTACTTCATCCCACCTTCCACAACTCTTTGACAGAAACACAAAGGTCGTAACGATGGGTGACTTTAGTTTGTGTGACGCGTTTAATGGAAATCATCAGTTGCATAACCGAAAGGGAAAAGCATATGGTGTACTTTGGATAATGGAGAGCGCTAATGGAAAGCCGCTTATAGGTAAAATTAAAAAACTGACGGCACGATCTGTCAAGTTATGTAACTCCGCAGCAGCAGGAGCGTTTAACTCACAAAAAAAACCTGGAAATGTGTTGAACACAGAGAGTGGTTATTGGTTGTAGGTGGTGAATTGATGCCAGGTGTTTCTGTGGAAGGCCGGCGTAAAGTAAAGGGACAGATGATGGCTGCTGGGGGCAGTTAGTGGTCGGAAGCAGGTGTGACTCTAAACTCGGTGTTATTTCAGGAGCGCTATGTGAACGTGTGACCTCGGTTTTATGTGTGAAATCCTCAGAAGGACGTTCAGATCAGATCACTGTTGTGTCTTTTAAAGGCTCCATAAAATAGCTGCGAGGATGCTCATATTTTCACTGGTCAGACAGTATTCTTATATATTAACAAAAGGCAGATGGGTTGAGAAATGCTATGAATATTTATGACAGTAGGGCATAATTTAAGGATTTAAAAGTGTAGCTTGACAGTGAATTTGGCCAAGAAACATTACTGAGAGTGTTGGCATGTATGTTAGATTAATGATTAATTATTGACATTCCCAGACTGAAGATTATACAAAGAGATGCTAATTGTAATACTTCTAATGTTGAGGTACTAATAGTCTGCTGTGTAACAAAGTACAACAGGTCCTCGGTTTACGACGTCCTCGACCTACGGCGTTTCGTGGTTACGTCACCATCTCCGATAAATTTATTAAGAATGTCTTGTTCCATCATTCAAACGTACGGAGTTAGTGACGATCAAGCAAATTTTGCTGTGAAGTAGTTGGCGAATGGAGCGGACGAATACGTCGTCATGCGTTGATATACGAGGAAGACGGCTTTGTTTCCATTCTCTGGTTGTACGCCACCTTGGATTGTGCTACTTTCACTAACTTTTTGCCCTTCATTATGGCTCCCAAGCATAAGTCAGACTCTTCTGATGGCGTTCCGACTTACAGTGAAAATCGCGTTGCGTCGCGCCGTAGGAACGGTACTCTGATGTAAGTCGAGACCCCTGTGTATATTGATTTTAACCAGCGCCAATCGGAATAATGATGCAGAAAGCTGCATCTTGCAACCTGACAGGAGCCTGTTTTGTAAAGTCCTGGAAGCATGAATCTGTGTTGCTGAGCTGGTCATCAGTGCTCTGCAGTTCCAAGGTGGAAATGCTCATGATGGGTCTGCTAGCATACAGAAACCACACTATGGACATGCTAACGAGGTGAAAGTCTTGATTTTCACTGGAGGGGATCTTTAAAAATAAATGCACTTTCACAGTAATTCATGATTAAGTTATGTGCACCGGCTCACCTTCGCAGGTTTCTTGTGTTTTATATGTGCAGCAGCTATAATCACATCCAGAATTGCATATTTCTGCTCCTAGAGTTCGCCGTTGCCTCGGTTTTCTTTGTCGTCGAATGCAGATTGATTGAACACAGCGAGCTCACTGTTCAGCCCCTGGACTACAAAAACTCACATCACGATGAACGCATTAATTCTTAATGTTGTTCTTAAAAAAGCCACAGGCTGCCGTGGAATTGAAATTGTCAGGAAGGGAAACCAAGACAGAAAACAAGGATTGATTTTTACGCAGTCTCTGCCTGCACCAACGAGCTAACGAGTAGCTGCTACCATTAATACGTGATGAAGTGTAATTCAGAAAAACGAATTACATGTGGACAGTGAGTTATGGCAACGTGAAGCCAAATGGAGAATGTAAATGACAGTAAGTCAGAGCGAACACGCCTCTGAAAATGTCTTTTCCATCTCCTCATCCGACGTCCTGGAGGGAATAACCTCCCTGACATGCATCTCTTCCTGCGCTGAGCGAGGTGCTACGACTTGCCCTTACCTCCACCGTGTACTCACAGCTGTTGCTTTTAATTTATTTGCTGCTGTTGTCTGACAGATGGCACGTAGCCACCCCAGTGTTTGCCAGTTCAATAAATCCAGCCCCGCGTGGTGCAACATCTGCTATGCAAATTCACCTCGTATTACTGTCACTTTTGTCTGTCAGCGGCGAAATAGAGATTTAGCATTACCTCATCACTTTGTCTTCTTCTGCAGCCGTCTGATGCTGCAACTTTCCCGTCACTTCGTCTTTGTCGGGAGGTTTTGGCAGCAGGTTAGAGCTGTAAACTTCGCTTTTATACTGTCCAGTGTCAAGAAAAATAATAAGAACATGCAACATTGAATATAAAATACGTAACTGATTGAAGCGCAACTTCTATTTTCGAGTTTTTGTGAATGTTTTATGCTGCTTAAGCCCCAATATTACACACATAGATAATAAAATATAACACATATTGTTTTAAGGCTAAATAACATATTGGAGCATCAAAACTGACTCTTAAAATGTCTGAAAATAGGAAAGAAGTAGTTAGCTTGAGCTAATGCTAACTTTAACTATTCCAAGTGCCGCTTCTGTTTTCGAATTGTTATGATGATTTATGCAGTTTTAGCCCCCAAATTACTCATATAGATAACTAAATATAGCCTGTATATTGTTTTAAGGCTAAATAAGATGGCGGCGCATCAAATGCAGCGGGTTTAAGCTGTAAACTTTTATTCTGTCCAGTGTTGAGACAAACGGTAAAAACATGCAACTCTATCAAAGGACCTCCACATGTTCCCATCATCCCTCCATGGAGATGCTTCCTTTCCTCTTTATCCTGAAGTCTGCTTCCCAGTCGGAGGCTTTAAGTTGACGTCGATCTCATGTCTCTGAGTTCATTCCAGCGAGTTTCAAATCAGACTTCTTACAGTAGAAAACGTTGCTGCGCCGCTTCGTCCCCGTAGGAACCCAGTCGGTTCTTTCAGTGCTGCACAGATCCTCTGAGATTTTCTATTTTTATGTGATGCCGGCTGCAGCACCTGCTATTTGGAAATCAGTGCAATTATTTTTCCAGCGGTGGGGGCGATAAAGCTGCCAGTGACAGCTGTAGCACTTTAACGGAGAGACTGGCTTTTATTACAGGACTAGCTGGAGGTTTAGACGCTTATTTATATGTTTCTGGAGATTCTTGTTCAGCTATATGGTGGCAAAAAGCCAAATCTGCTCTCAGACTTTAAAGGCATATGATTAAAAGATCGATTCCACTCTGCGTTTAAATATGAGCAGGTGCTTCGTTAAACTGAAACAGGGAGAATCAGCCAACTCTGCTGAATATTTTACTGTTACAGCTCAACTAAATCATCATTATTTATACTCTGAACCACAGAACTTAGCAGCAGGTTTGAAAAGCTTATTTTTTCTTGAGAAAATCACCAAAATCACAGCATTTAGCAGAAGCGGGAAGTCAGAAAATCATGATAAATTGTCAAAATCGCTTAATTCTATGTGTCTTATTTAAAATTTGAACTGTTTTAAACCGTTTGGACCAGATTCTGTAAAAAAACTAAAAAATTTGGACCCATGACTGACTCAGACTCAACTAACAGTCATATGTTCAAAATAAAACTGAGTTTTTGGTTGAACTGCAGGCAGTGTTCACCCAGAAAGAAACAGAGACAGGTATGAAAACAAAGTAAAATTGTAAATATATGTAAAAATTCACATACCTGTAGTATGTGACCCTGACGATTTGTTCATTGTTGGTAGCACCTGTGCACACCCAGAAAAATACTGAAAAAAATAATGTCCTATTACTACAAATGTACTTTTCAAATGTTTAAGGATAGCTGCTAGCTAACACTACAATAGCATTAGCTAGCACTTGGCACAACTAGCTCAAATACAACTGAACAGTTTGGTCTTTACTTTCCAGTTTTGTGAAAATTTTATACTGTTTTAGCACCAAATTTCCAGATGCAGACAACAAAATGGGTAAGAAACAGTTAAAACACTTTATCTGAAGCTAACTGCTCAAGTGTAGCAGGCTTTTATTTAATGCCGCTTTAGCAACAAAAAGCTTCCATGCATAGATGACAAAACATGGCAAATATATGGCAAAAAAGGATGTTAAAGCATCAAAATTGACTGAACACAAAAGTAGTTAGCTTGAGCTAATGCTAAAACTAGTCTTAATAGTCCAAGTGCAGCTCCTGTTTTCTAGTTTTTGTGATTTTTTTTTAAAGTGCTGTTTTAACCACAAAATTCTGCAACAAAATATAATGAATATATTTCTTCATGGCAAAATAAGATGTAGCTTTGTCAAGTCCACCTCTCTTTCCCTCCAAAGGACGCGAGGACAACTCAATTTAAATTTCCAACTCAAACTTTATTTTCCTTCTAGTTGGTTGGTCAAAGTATTTCAATGGGTTGTAAACCTTTAAAGACAGAGAAACAACGTTCATACCATCAAACACAGAACCAAAAAGTTGACATATTAGTCAGTTAACCATTTAAATCAACCAATCATGCAGTGCAGTTAACATAAACTTGGCCATATAAAGAAACAATTTCAAATCACCAAAAAAAGCAAATAAACATTTCACCAACCATTGGCGTCTTTGGACTGAATCCATGAGTGGACTTGGATCTTCTTTGTTCTTTCCTTGTGTCTTTCTCTTCTGAAGGTTGTTTGCCAGACTGGCTGAGCTTCCTCCAGTCCTTCCCAGGTGCTCTAAATCAGTGCTCACTGATCAGGTGTCAAGCACCAGGTGTCAGGTCCCTCCTTGCTGCTACCAGTGCATTCTGGGAAGTGTAGTTTTTAGGTCCCATGTCTTGAGATTCAGCTCAACAAGCATTATAACTGACTTTTCAAATGTCCGAAAACAGGAACAAAGTAGTTAGCTTAAACTAGTGCTAATTCTAGCTTTAACTAGTCCAAGTGCAACTTCTGTTTCGTAGTTGGTGTATTTTTTTTATACTGTTTTAGCCCCAAATACACTCCTATAGATAACTAAATATAACAAATGTAATGTTTGTGGCTAAATAAGATGTTGGAGCATCACAACTGACTTTTAAAACGTCTGAAAGCAGGAAAAAAGTAGTTAGTTTAAGCTAATGCTAATTCTTGCCTTAACTAGTTCAAGTGCAGCTTCTGTTTTCTAGTTTTTGTGTTGTTTTATGCTTTTTTAGGCCCAAAATTACACACCCGTATCGCAAAAATATATCAAATATATCTTTTCATGGCACAATAAGACTTTTTAAATTTCTGAAAAAGGATAAAAATAATTAACTTTAGCTTAAGCTGATGTTAGCATGTATTTTAAGTGCTTTAGCCCCAATATTACACATGCAGATAATGAAATATAACATTTTAAGGCAAAATAAGATGCTGGTGCATCAAAGCTGACTTTTAAAATGTCTGAAAACAGGAAAAAAGTAGGTAGCTTGAGCTAATGCTAACAGTAGCTTTAACTAGTCCAAGTGGAACTTCTGTTTTGTAATTTTTTTATGCTGTTTTAGTCACAAAATGACATTTTTTCACAGCATTTCTAACATCTATAGGCCCTTGGAAAACGTTTCACATGTTGATTGCAGGTTTACATTAATCAACTAAAGAAGCAAACGTTCATTTAAGAAAAGACTTAGAGAAAATTGGTTATAATGAGTTTGTGCTGACTGAATCACACAAAATAAGCCAAACAAGGCCGACGCCTGAGCAGTCAGACTGAGAGACGAGCTTTAAATAAACCCATTTAAAGGAGAAAACAAAGATACTCAGAAGTATGAGTCAAGCTGCATCAAGGGATTATTAGTGACATTACAGGGGACAAACTTTGGGCTTTAGCTCCAATTAAAGAGGTTCAGATAATCCCAGTGAAGTTTAGGTTTATTTACCTCCCGTCTGCTGGTTTATGATGCATGTTGGATACCAGAACTGAGCTGTTAAAACCAGAACCGATGGACAAAAACACTAAAGAATCAGGAAAATAAACCACAAACACACACATTTTAAATTTACCATGTTTAGAAAACAGAAACTAGCAAATATGTCCACCTGATGAGCTGGAATCAGAGATGTTTGGGGGCTTTTTAATTAAAAATGAAATAATCTGAATTGATAAATTAACCAAAGCTGTGAATAAATGTCAAATAGTGGAAGAATAAAGGAGCACAAAATGGAAATTCAGAGTTTTAGCACTACAATTAATGTTTGGGCTCAACAAAGTAGAGTAAAGCAGGTTTTTCTAATCAAATTATGTTCAACAAACAAACTACACAGAATTAAGAGAATTAACTTTCCTTAACCTTCTGAAATTGTCCAGATTGTTAAAGTCCTGAACTCAAAGTGAACGAAAATGAAGTTTTGAAGCCAATTTTATTGAATTCCCTTAACAAATACAGCAATTTGAGTTTAAATTATGCAGAATTTTAAGTAGATTCAACATAATTATGTTGTGTTTTGTCAAAAATAATGTTAAAAATGACTTTTTAGAGCATTTGATGTCAAATTTGGAAATTTTACACAGTTGACTGAACGAAATAACTACTTTTTATGGTTATTTTCCAAATGTTTTGCATATTTTACCAACCAGATGATAAAATAACGATGCACAGATCCTTTAATAATGAAAATATTTCTTATATTACTATAACATACCTCAACTACTGCAGAAATCTTAGTTTAAATTACGTAGAATTTTAAGTTGATTCAACATAATTACGTTGTTACTGCAAAAATGTTTGTAAACCAAAATCTTTTACTAAATCAATAAATCAGAGGTTTTTTAAAATCATTTTCTAAATTTACAAATTTTCCACTAGTTGATTGAACAAAATAACGACTTTTTATAGATATTTTTTTTATATTTTAAAAAATATTTTACAACCCACAAACATGCTCCTATTCCTTAAAAAAGATGTTTTTGTTCAATCTCATTACAATATCTGTAAGTTTTCAAACCAGTTTCATTACGTTACCTCAACTACTGCAGGAATTTGAGTTTACATTACACCAAATTTTAAGTTGATTGAGCATAATTATGTTGTGTTTTGTCAAAATAATGTTTGCAAACCAAAATCTTTAACTAAATCCATAAATTAGATGTTTTTAAACAACTTTCTAGAGCGTATTATGACAAAAAATGTAAATTTTACACAGCTGACAGAACAAAATAACGAGTTTTTATGGCTATTTTCCACGTTTGTTTGCATATTTTACCAACCAGATAATAAAATAATAATGCACAGATCCCTTAATAATGAAAATATTCCTTATATTATTATAATA